>NW_024467838.1:0-317602 GCF_001890725.1 Aspergillus wentii DTO 134E9
GTCACCCACCCAACTACTAACCTGCCGGCGTGTGGCTTAAGTACGGCTGAGCGGACGGGAAGCCCTGTTCTCCACACCCTGTGGTCGTATGTACTCAGAATGAGGTGACAAGTAATTATATACTTCCAAGACAGAATATCTGGTTTAAACCCGAGTACCTATCTCCAGGGTGAAGAAGGCCGTTTTTGGTCGCGTGACCAGGATACAGGTCAACCCAGCTATCCTTGAAACTCACTCACCTCAGCTAGGTGTTGGGCGACCTAGCCATTGTTAGTATATAACATCACATGACTCTGCCAAGAAAGCTTAGGTCACTTCGGCTATCAAATTAGGAATAAACATAGACAAGCTTTTATCCGTGTATAAAATTACCCCAGCCGCTAAACTAGTTTTCAACCAGTTTTATAATGGAGCCATTGATAAACCGCTTTAAATACCTTCAAGATGATGAAACCTTAATTAATCAATTAGATAATATTTCACCATCGATCAGCTCCACGGTCATGCCAGACGAGGTGAGCGTGCAGGGGCCAAGCATCAAAGAGAACGTGGTCGAGGTTTATCGACAGAAAGATGACCCAAAGGAGGTCTACGGAGACTTTCAGAGGCTGATCGAACTGGAGAAACTGAACAGGTCACGTGGCTGTACGCAGGGAATTGTCTCCTCGCGAACAAAAGGATACACCCAAAGAGAGAGAGAGAGAGAGAGAGAGAGAGAAAAAAAAGCAGCTTACCCGTGTTATTAGGCCTCAGGACTCGTTGTCATTTCCATCTCCCGAGATATCGTTTCGTATAATTTCTTGGCTTGAATGGTTCGAGGACTCTTAGGTCCATAGACTGCACTTCTACCCTCAAAGGCCTGCTGCGACATTCTTCGAGCCTTTCTCAACTCTCCCTTTTTCCTCAACACACGGGCCAACTCAATCTTCGCGGAGAATACATCGGCATGGTCCGGTCCAATTGATGATTCCTCTCGCTGAATCAGTTCCATCAGAATTGATTCAGCTTGACCAAGCTCACCTAACAATGTGTAGGAATGGGCGAGGTTGAAGAATGTCATCGAGGTACCTATATGGGCTATGCCCAAGGTACGCAACGCGATTTCTTTAGTCGGAATAAGAATGTCCACGGCATCTCTCGGGTAGCGTTGGGCACAATAGATCTTTGAAAGATCGTTCATGGACCAGAGAGTATAGGCATGTTCTGGGCCCAGAAGACGCTTCCTGTTGTCCAACACGAAGTACATTAGATTTGCCGCTTCGTCAACTTCGTTGAGCGAAAGGCAGCACATTGAAAGCTCTTGCATCGTCTCTAGTGTGTCCAAATGTTTTTCACCCAAAATCTTTATTCGCCCCTCCCAAGCCGCCATAAGCAATGTTCGTGCAGTTTTCCAGTCTCCGAGATGAGCGCAGCTACGAGAATAATTAGTCATGGCACTTAGAGTAAGAGGGTGATCTGCGCCAAGAACTTTGGTTGAAAGTTCATAGGCTTGCTTTCCGAGGTCATGGGCCTCGGAAATCGAACCGCATAACCACTTTGTGCGCCCTAAATTATCCATTGCTTGCAAGGTACGCGGATCACATGATCCCAGACGCTGCTCACTACTCTTTAGAAGAATCTCTTGTATCTTGAGGGCTTTTTTAAGGTCGCTCGAGTTCCAATAACTCTCTGAGAGTCCTGCCATGATCTCGAGGATTTCATCGCTGTCTTCTCCCAACTTCTCCCGTCTATGCTTGAGGAGCAGTTCTTGGATTCTCGAGGCGTCAACCCAACGACCCCCCTCGGAATAGATAGCGGCAAATTTAGCAAATTGACCAGAAATAGACCCGTCAAACTCTATACCCTGCCGGGAGTCAACAGCGTCAATCCTCAAACAAGAATCGACGTGAGGTATTAGGTGCCTCCGGTAGATGACATCCGACTCCTTCGTTGCTGTGGTAATGCCTTCTGCTAGAACTCTCGCTGCTATCATGCCCCACACCTTTTGTGCTCGAGGTCTCAGGCGTTCGCGGGCCCAAAATTGAACCATCGGATGCATTGAGTAACTCTCCACTGCGGTATTTTGGAATATTAAAGAGTACGAGCGAAGAAGAGCAATTGCGTCCCGAAAACGAATTTTATCCCATCGCATGCCAGTCTGTGAGAAGATTCGTGGAAAGCGACCTTCAGCCAAGAAAGTAAGCCAGCCCCAATAGGACGTCGAGAGGGTGACAAGATCTCCAAAAACACCCGTAACCATTTCGTAGACAACATTGGGAATCGCTCGTTTATGAACCAATATACTCCTCCATGCGTTCTGAAAAAGGGCTTCGGGTACTTCGTCATTGTGAAGGAAGGCAATTAATTGAAGAATCTCAGCAGCATCCATTGCTCTTTGCGTCCGCATCCTGGCAATGGCATTGAAAGAAACCTCAAACGTTGTGTAAATGTTATGCTCGTAGGAGCCTCTGCCTTGTATTCGGTGATTTGAGTAGATGATCTCTTTCGAGGAATTGAAAACGTCCAAGTAATCGTCCAACGAGCATATATCTTGTTGAATGGATGAACCAGCTTGAATGAGTGCAAGTGGAAGACAACCCAAGGTCTTAACTATAGCATGGGCAGTCTTTCTATATTCCTCGTTGGTCACAGGGAGCAGGGATGAGTGTAAGAGGAGAGTGATAGCATCATTTTCTTCCAAGCTGATGAACTCTTGGAATCCTATTGTTGCGTGTACTTGACACTGATTGTTGCGTGAGGTAAGTATGATGTGTCCCTTTCCACCAGCCGGGAAATAACGAGCATAATCGAATTGAGTGTCGTCTGCATTGTCAATGATGAGAAGCCACGGTCTCTCCTGCGTTGATAGCCAATGCAGGCCTGTTTCGAATTTTTCCTCGAGATTGTTAATACGAGCGAGGTTGCAGAATGCCTGCTCAGCAAATGCTTGGGTGCTGGCATTTACCCAAAACACCCCCCAAAACCTGACTCCACGAAGGTTAGCTTCTTTATTTTTCATTTTGGCGTATATTTTTGGCGTGTCAGTAACTGAAAGCACCAGTCGCAGGGTAACTAATCACAACACGACTTATGTCACCTAGAAATAGGCATTGAAAGGCATGGCATACAACCTATTCTCGCATCGAGTCTTCTACATACCTTTGTTTATTGTCCGCAGCAAACTTCAAACAGAATTGCGATTTACCAGACCCCCCAAGCCCATAGAGAACATACCGCTTTTGTTTATCCAAGGGTGCAAGGAACCTTTCTCGCAGGTCGACTGCCAATTTTTCTCTTCCTATATAGAACTCGGTGATCTCGCGTGGGACCAAGAAATGTTTGTTTTCAATTTTGGCCGTCGTTTCCAACGTGAGATTGAAGGGCTTGTTTCCTTTGTGAACATTAAACGCCAAGATCTCGTTTGCCTCGAATTGTCGTTGGGCGATTAGGAAATCATCAGCTTGCTTCGAACGAGCTGATACGGTGGGGCCCGCCAGCGTCTGGAATCTGACGAGAATGCCATAGATACTCTTATATCCAGGCTCCCTTCGGTCGCGAAACTTGCACATTCCAGAGTGTGTCCCAGGAAGACCAGAGCGACCCGTATCGTCCCACGCGGGAGCCGCCGAAGAAGGGGTGACAATATAACCTCGGGTGATAGCCCGATGTGTCTCCAGTGTTTCCCAAAAATTGTGTATATGGAAATGCTTCAGCAATGGCGCGAACTGCTCCGTGATGTTCTCCAGTGTCTCCGAGTCCTTTTCCATCGCAGAGATGAGGTTGCCGCGATCTTTCAAAAGTCCCTTCCAACCACTTGTCAATAAAGACCAATTCGCCTTCTGTACACCTTCATGTGGAGTGCCGAAAAAAATAAGGCCGAACGTCGATGTGAAAACAGAATGCAGATGACAAACTTTGGACGATTTACTCATCGAGGAGTAGATCAAGGCCTTCTTGACAATGATCCCACCAAGACCATGGCAGATGAAGACGATCGGTCGTCTGTTGGTACCATCGTGCTCCCGTTCCGCATTAAGCTCTTCAACGAGTGTTTGTGCATGATGAAGAATTCTGTCAGCCGAGCTGCTACCAAAGAATGACGGCACGTCTGCTTTGTACTCCAGCGACAAAATGCGAGCTTTGATGTTGTCTTCCTTAGACAGCAGATCGAGGGGCCAAAAGCATTCGGATTCTTCATGCGTCCAAGCTGACTTGGCGTTCTCATCCAGCCCATGTACAAGAACAATACTAGAGGTGGATCAGCGTTGTACGGAGGGTTGATGTTGCAGCACAAGTCAAAACCTTACTCGACGGATATACCCGCGCTTCCGCCAGCGGCGGTGGAGAAAACAGTCTTCACTGGCATGAGGGAGAACCTCCAAACAATTTACGAGACGGAATCGCGACCGGGAGGGAAAGAACAAGTGGAATATTCATGAGTGAAATGGCATTCCAGATTATCAATAATACAGGAAAATCTGCGTCGGGGCGTTTAGAGGCCGTGTCTGGCAAGATCAGGGATGTTCTGCCGTCTACAAGGGTCATCAACGACGACGCGATTTTAGGCGGGGTGAGGTGAAGCCCGCAAGCCTAATGGGTGTTTCAAAGTGGAGGGGTCCTTGTAAGTTTGCCGAAAGATAATAACGCGCTAAGCGATTGGTAGATTATCCCTGTCAAAGTATGAAGCAGCTGAGAGGTTGCGAGGCTGGGATGCAGTCTCCGTCACAACCTTTACGCGCTAATGCATCAACTCCGCCACTGTCCCAAATTTCAGCAGTGATCTGAACTGGGCTAACATTTGTCCTTTCCTGACCTCGATAAATAACACGACCATTCAATTTTATCTAATTTATCCACGAACCAGTCGATTCCAGGGGGCTTTTAAATGTTGGCGTGTGACACGAACCGCCGTGGCTAAGTCTACAACCTTCGCTTCGAAACAGCCTCGTGCTAGATAAGGGGTTCAAACCTCTTTGGCGATTCCTGTCAGTCTGAATACATTGCACTAAGCACCTTGCGAACATGTTGAGTTTGACAGCAATAGCTTGTGCGTCTATTATCGTGGCATGGGCTTTGTACCGTGCGCAAGAAGCGTTCACCGCTTACAAGGTAAAGCTTAGATGGTCCATCTGCTACAAATGGCTGGTGTGTACAATACTGACCATTTCTAGGTGGACTGTAGCATCGGCGTGCAAAATGGCTGCAAAAAAGCCCCCAGGCTCAAGAACTGGTGGCCGCTGGGCATCGATCGCCTGATACAAATCTGGACGGCTGATGCCGACCAGCGCTTGATGGACCTGTTCACATTTCATTTCAGGGACGTCGGCACTACTTTGGAGCAGAAATTCTTAGGCACGATTGCTTTCGGCACGATAGAGCCTAGAAATCTGGAGGCGATGATGTCATCCCAGGAGAAGGGTGAGATCCTCGCTGATTTAATGATCTTTTTATGGTTGGCTAACAATACACCAGACTTTGGATTTGGTCTTCGTCGTCAAATATTTTTCCCGCTTCTTGGTGATGGCATTTTCACTCAGGAGGGTGAACCTTGGAGACACTCCAGAAAGATGCTTCAGCCACAGTTTGGGAAACAACAGTATAACGGCCTAGAAATCTTTCAAGTCCACATAAACAACCTTCTTGATCGTATTTCAGAAAAAAGTGACCGCCTTGATCTGCAATCATTATTTTTTCAACTCACTCTAGACACCACAACGGAATATCTTTGTGGTAGATCGATCAACAGTCTTGCTGAGAAGCAGTGCTCAAAAGGCAGCAATTTTGCCGAGGAATTTGAGATTGCGCAAAACTATGTTGTACAGCGCTTTCGACTACTGGATTTATACTGGATAATCGGAGGCAAAAAGTTTCGAAATGCATGCGACACGGTGCATCGTTTTATGGACAGTATTATTGACTCGCGCTATGACAAGGCTAAAGAGGACCCGGAGGAAAAGGATCGCTACGGTCTTTTTGATGCTATTGCAGAGAACTCAACAGATCGAAAGGCGTTGAGGGCACAGTTACTAAATGTTTTACTCGCTGGTCGAGATACAACAGCTTGTCTCCTTACATGGACATTGTAAGTATCTGCATGGTTCCTGTGTGCTTGTGACTGCTGTCTCACTGATGTTGCATTATCATAGCTATCACCTTGCTCAGCGCCCAGATGTTCTACATCGGCTTAATGCGGAGATTGAGTCAAAGCTGAATGGAAGAACTGACTTTACTCGGGATGATCTGAAGAAGATGGGATATCTCGAAAATGTGCTTAAGGAAGGTAAGTCTTTCTCGCCGTTACTTCCGTCGCATCCCTAGCCGGCTACGTAAATGGTCTAATAACCTTATAGTCCTTCGCCTTTATCCCTCAGTTCCAGTTAATACGAGAACAGCCCACCGCACAACAGTTTTACCAGTAGGCGGCGGTCCCGATCAGGATTCTCCGGTACTTATTCGCAAGGGTGAAAATGTCGCCTTTTGTGTCTATGCAATGCATCGCCGGGAGGATCTCTACGGCCCTGACGCGGAGGCCTTTAGGCCAGAGCGTTGGGAAGATAAGAATCTCCCATTGTTTCAAAGCACTCTGAGCAAACAATGGGGTTATTTACCTTTCAATGGTGGGCCTCGAGTCTGTTTAGGACGTAAGTTAATGCCATAACCTCTTAACGATCTAGTAATTTGTCTGATTCGCCAATATAGAGGACTTTGCTTTGATCGAAGCATCATGTGCCGTGATCAGAATTCTCCAGCGATACCCCAAGGTAGAACTAGCGATGGAGGTACCCCGGCGGGATTGGGTTGGCTGGTCCAGCCATAAGACCGAGGGTTGTCCAATGACGGCATACGAAAGGCAGAAAATGACTCTGGTTCTATCCTTGAAAGAAGGCTGCTGGGTAAAACTGTCTGAGTCATGAATACCCGTAGTCCTTTCCTAGAATTATGTACTGAAGCTCACATACAAGTCCATTTTATCCGTATATTCCCAAATTTCTATTTTACCCATACAGCGAATCTTACAGTTGCACATGTGTGCAGATCTTCAGGCCTAGCACGGAATTTCTCGACTATTTGATCCCATTTCGTGCCGCCGACAAGATATTGCTTTTCACCAGATCATAATTGACGTCCACTAACAATCCAGTATTTCTGTGTAGTTTAGCACTCCTGGACGCAGCTGAATGAGCATGACCAAATGAATTAGCGCCGGTCTACGCCTACTAGGCCACTCGAGTTTCATATGAACTGGCTTTCTGAAAAGGCTCATCCATAGAGGATGCATGATTAGTTCCTTGGCAGAAATGTTTGGCATTGGTCGTGCGTGGGCCAGAATCTATTCCCGCTCTTCATGTCTGGATAGCCACGCTGTAAAGTCCTTCATTTTTCTCGGGAATCCTATTTTTGGAAGTTTTTGGCCTATGTAGAAAGGATAAGATCTTGCATTCATTCTAGGATCATATGGACCCCCTAGGAATCGAAACCACGTAGATTGCCATTCGTTCGTGTCTTATAAATCGTAATCACCTCGGAACTGGGATCTGCCATTTATGCTTCCTTGTGAGGGGCCTCCATCACACTTAAACGAATTGGAAACATGTATCTTTCGAAGTCCGATAGAAGGCTCCAATTTAGCGCGGAATCCATTTTGCTTCTTTTCCCAGGATTCTGCCGAGGCGCAAGCCACACGCTTGCATCATCTCACAGGAAAGTTAGCGCCTGTGCCTATATTTATACGTGTGACATCAATGACAGGGTTCATGCACCCAGTCAACCCAAGTGCCCCAGATAGCGATACACATGTATTAATGTGGGGTTCGCCCTTAGATCAAGAACATTGATTTCCTTCATTTTGCCACTCGTTTTCTCTGCGCATCCCTATACTTGACTGCTCGAGTTCACTTCAAGGTGGGAAATGGGCTCCCAGCGTACGGGAATAGTCGAACTATTCAAACCGAAGGGGAGAGAGATAGATATTGAGTATGCCAAACTGGTAATTAGAAGGCGATTTACTAATCTTAACAGTATTGTAGCTGTACACGGGCTGCAGGGCGACGCTATCCGAACGTGGACGCACGAGAAAAGCCATCTCTGTTGGCTTAGCGATCTCCTCCCAGAAAAGATTCCGAATGCCAGGGTGCTAAGCTGGGGCTATCTAGCAAACACAAATTCATGGGGTGGGAAATCAACGACATCAGATAGAATCCTCCATCATGCAGAAACTCTCATTGAAGAGCTTCAAATTGACCGAGAAGTGAGTGCAGGAAGCCTTTGAAGTCAAAATAGTCCGATCAGTTTTCAACGCTAAATTCACACCTCAATATTAATAGGTTCACGATGCTTCGACAAGACCGATCATTTTCTTATGTCATTCTCTGGGCGGGATCATAGTGAAGCGAGCATTGACCATAGCTGCTGGTCGTGTATCCTCCAGGAGCGCTCGTCTTCACTTGATTTATACGTGCACATTCGGCATTCTCTTTTTCGGAACGCCCCATAACGGATCAGGAATCGCCCGACCGGCAAACAAGTTGATGAAATTTGCATCTGCTGTTGTCCCGAGGAGGATTACTCGCTTTGAGACAAGCCTTGTCACGGGCCTCGAAGTAGACTCTGAGACTCTGCAAAACATAACACAAGACTTTGCACCAATGATGACTCGATACCATGTATACTTCTTCTGGGAGCAGCTTCCGACAAACCTTATATACTCAACGGACTATGTTGTGGCACGTGACAGTGCTGCGCCAGTGATAGATGGAACCAATCGATGTGGGATCGCCGCAAATCATCGAGATATGTGCAAGTTTGAAGGTATCGATTCGCCTGGCTTCAAGGTAGCCATTGCAGCTCTGAAGCGATATGTTCAGGCGGCACCACATGTTGTGGAGACTCGCTTGGAAGAAAGTGCAAACATGCTCGGCGAAAGACGGAAGAACGAAGCTTTGGATCTGATTAAAGACTCCAAGGTCCCTCTATTCTCTGGCTTAGAGAAACACCGAAGCATCGATAAGGGCACTTCGGGTTGACGCTTTTCTCAACTATTCATAAATCTTGCATTATTTATGGCGAGACAAGCAGTGTATAGCATTCCATACGCAGTCCGAGTTTCACGGCGGGCAATACTCTCCTATAGGCTAAGCCTCTAAGGTCGTAGGCACATTGTTTTGACAAATGTATAAATTTGCGCTCGAAAGAACGGTCTGAGAATATTTCAAAGATACAACATTGGTTGGACTGGTGATATGAGTAGACAGAAGATGATTGTTTCGAATGGTAATTACTAGCGGAAATACCTCATGTCCATAACTTGTTGATTGACATAGGATAACTTACACTCTATGACTTAACTAGAAATGGTCATTATTGCTTACTATCTCAAGGCATTAATCATAGGCTATTTGTATTTTAAAATTATGGCGTTTCCGCCGGTTTCCCGATATCAATTCCGTATCTCTGTCTATCCCACCATCCAAGCCCGAATATCAGTCCGCTCAATAAGCCCTGTTTTGTCATTTCCTTGTCACTGCACCACTCTGATTCTGGTGGGAAAACGTCGGACTTCGACATGTCCGAACCGGCTAGTAATGTCGTAGCACCAGCGATAGAGCACGGATTGATAGGGAGTATTTTTCTAGTTCGAGTCCCGAAAACCGCAATGAGAGAACATATTGTCATTGCGGCAAGGCACCCGTCCAAGATGCGTGTGGAAACCACACTCTGCACAAGACGCACTGGTGTAGGGTCCCATATGGTCCCGTTATATGGTATCGAGGTGGAGGAGGCAGTACGAGCCTCCGCATTGAGATATTGAGCCATGAGAACCCGGTAGAGGTGTTGCGTAGCATTGATGACTGACGGCATGGCATCTGGATTCACAATGTCGGATGTATTCAAGGCTCCCTGGATGCTCGTTATGATGGAGAAAAAGCTGTCAAAGGCCTTGTTGCCAGCGCTATTAGTGATGTTGGGCATGGAAGTAATGATAGTTGGAAAGGCGAAATCTTTAGATGGCTTCATAGTTGATTCGTCCACATCCAATGACTGGATCTGCAGCCCTGGGTAGGCAAGTGTCGTTCTGGCTTCAACCTGGTTCAAATATGGTTTGCAGGCGAATCCATGGACGCCACTGGTAGAGTTGTGCGGAGTCAGGGTACCGTACAGTGCTGCTATTTGGGGACAGCCGTTGAAGGAGGCTATATAATCTGTAAACTGTCCAAAGACTGTCTGGGTAGCATTTGGATTGTTGCTTTTGACTGTCATCGTTGTACCAGAATAAGCTCGGCAGTCGGAGCCAAAGTGCATCTGTAACTCCCAGTCAGATGAACCCCCGGCTGGAAAGCTCTTTAATGAGATGTTCTTCCTCGGCAGAGAGGTGCAGTTTAGACTAACTCGGAGCGCTGGAAGTGTCAGGTCTATCAGCGCAGAGTCGTCGGAGGTCTTGTTTGATGGTTGATAGGGAAGATCCCCGTCCAGGTCAGTCACGGAGTCCTCCCGCAGAGTTGGAGTGATGAGCTCGTCGTACGTCCAGGCTGGATAAGACATGTTTCTTGCCACAATCAACGACCCGATGAGCGCTGATGCTGTTCGGCCATTATCATGGGCAGGTCCTCCGTGTTCGTTAAAAGAATCACTCGCCATTATTGACACTGGGCGAGGGACTGGCACATCCTCGGTCGAGTATAAACCACTTACAGCGATGGTTAAGATAGGGGCAATAATAACAGACAGGGCAGATGCAGCAAGAATAAACTGTTTCTTAAACAGGGCACACCAGAATGAATATAGTGTGATCTTAGAAAGGTGGTTCTCCATCATGCTGCTAGCAGTCGCTGCTCCGCGTTTTAATTGAAGATAGGGCTGGAGAATCATTAAGGAGAAGTGAATGCCATTTATGAAGATCCGGACAAGCAACATCACCAGTGCAGGTATATACACCCAGACATATTGGATATATCCAGTAGACGTGATAGTCCCCAGCCCATCTTTACTCTTCGATACTTGGTATGCGGCTTCCAATCCGCCGATGATCAAGATAGGAAGAAGTATTGTGACAGTTTGCCACCACCGAGATATGGGCTGCCACCATGAGATGGTAGCACCAGTATGAGCTTTATTGTTTCCCTGGTACTTTGCCTTGATGCGGAACGTCTTCTCGCCGCTCTGGCTAGCAACCTCGCCGATATATAGACCATTGGCCAACCTTGCTTTCATGTCTTTTTTATTCTGTGTCCCATCAAGCCTTTCCGTTAATTGAGGACTCCTGGATAATATCGCTGTGAGACCGGACAGAGGACCGGGATCACGGGGCGTTGAATGCACTGGTCTACAGACCAGCATGACTGCAGCTACCAGAATCAGAACAGCCAGAATCGCTTCCATGGCTCGCACAGACAGTTCTCTGACAATAAGTCTTTGCTGGGTGGCGGAATATGTCCCTGTGAACTCACTGTCAGACGAGGTCATGAAGTTCTGTCTTGCAATTTGTGCAACTAGCGACTGGTATGTTCTTGTGGAGATGTTCTGGAAAGACGATGGCTCAAAAAGACTCTCTGCGTCAAACGGGGAAGACATGTTTGCTATCTTGTAGAAAGTCCCAAGGTGGTTGATGCTGGTATTCCCCGTAGAGACCCCCGTGACTGGCTTCTCCGCTCCCAGCAGACTCGAGTTCAAGGACGAGATGATCTCGGAATACCCAATGCCTGGAATTGCATCGCGGCGGGATGTTTCATTCCTGAGAGGAACGAGACGAGTGACACTCTGGTTATTCGCAAACAATGAGACCAATCCTTTGGATATCGTGTATGTGGGCTTGCAAAAGAATGCGCCCGGTGATATGCTGTGGTACGACCCAGCCCTCAGCATCCTTGCGCTCACAAATATCAGTCGTGAGCCGGTCTGGCCATTACCCGTGCACTTCTCAAAAAATACATCGGCAGCGGTACTGTTCTGATCGGGTACGGCGAATATCGTCGTCTGAATAGGATCTGTATCGCATGACGGCGAGCTGAGCGTGAGATTCGCGGTTGGTATGATGCTAATAGGCCCACCGCTACTGCCCCCGGTGACATTGTACGCGGTGTAATTGGTGAGTTTGCCTTGTTCGCATTCGAGGTCTGCAGAGAACAGATTCACCCTGCCGGTGATGACTTTGTTTGTGCCTGTACTTGTGCTGGGCGCGTTGAAAGGCGAAAAGGCATACTTATCCGTCGTCCCCGTTGGATAAGAAAGATTGAACTGTCGAATCCCAGCAACACTCAAGACAGGAACACCGTCCACCATTTTGCTATCGTATCCACTGCTGCTGAATTGTGCGGAAGCTTTCAACGTCGTCGGAATGTTCTCCAGTCGCACACTCTCCAACATAAACAGACCGGTTGAAAAGACGGTAAGCAATGTGATAAGCAGAGACCCCAGCACAGAGAGCGCAACAGCCCAGTGTTTCTGCTTCATCGAGCGAAACATGGAAATGACATTCCACGGCGTGATATAATCAAGCAGCAGGCTCTGCGATGCCGGTCGCAGCCTCTGCCTCATGGATTGCCATGGCGCGAGCTGCTTGGATCGATACTCGACCTGTCCCCAGAATCCAGCAACGATGAGGAAGACTTTCTCGTCAGTCTGGCTTCTTTGTACGGTGGGATTGTCCTACCGGCAGTTGGAGCGTATGTCCAGAGGTAGTGGTATTTTTGGTCACTCGTGCTCAGTCCCTGGTTTTTATTTGAAAAATGGTACAGCACTTCGGTGACAATCAAAAAGATGGCAAAAAGGGTTGCGAATGCGATCAGAACGAGCGGGTGAAGAATGATCGGTGTCCACATTTGAAATTGATCTTTCCTGCCTCGAGGTTTTTCATTCTTGTCGCTAATGAGTTCGGCCGTATTTGACAGGAGAGGTTTCTTTTGTTTTCGCCGAGTATCCATCTCGAATGCCCAGAGTATGTGAGGATATCAACAGACCTGATAAGTGAAAATTGTTTGGGGGCGGTGGGCATGGTTGAAATATAGGAAAACGACAGCAACAAGGCTAAAGCTGTACGAGGAGGGGTTGTTCAGCAAGGATTCAGGGTCGGCCTTGCTATTGGTGCATATCACAGCCTCATAGCAAGATCGGCACGATCAACATTAACAAGGTATCATAGAAGAAGAACAATAATAATGATAATAATAATAATAATATAATAATAATAATCAGGCCCTAAGCTACGCAGCGCACACAATTTGTTTGTAATAAATATCCTATTTTATCCAGATGATAAAGAAATATATCGTGTTGTGGAGTAACTGCAGTAGTCCCTGGGGGATTTCTCGACTAACAAGAATAGTGCTAACTCTTGCAATATGTATCCTCTCCCAGCAATGGAATTCGTCTATTCTGGCCTCCATAATCATGTCATTTCAGCAACTGTGACACGTGCTTATATATACTCCCTTAAGTATATATTACTTGGGATGCAGTCCATTGGTGGTAGAAATTTGCTCTACAGTAATAGGCAAAATTCTCTATCACTAGTTGAAGCTATATAGAAGGTTATATAGTTTTCTCCGTTACTTGAAGTAGAATAACGTCTATCAGTGTCTAGCATAGGCATTAAAAGAATCCTAACTTAACAATCACTCCCTGGCCCACAACCAAGATCTCAGCACGAGTAAATTATTTAGCGGGCCACTTAGATTATCAGGATGTCGAGAACACTGCTAAGCATGTACATGAGCACCCAGATAACTACAATATTAATGCTGTCATTAGTAGTCTCGTCTATCTATATTCCCTGCAGAGCCCTTTTTGCAATGGTTGCTTTTCACGGTTGCCAGTCGTTGCTAGGGTCTTGATGTCTTGTCTCATGGCCTGGTTGTTATACGACTTTGATGATCCTCTGAATAAAATTGGCATCAGGTAGCAAGAGTGTTGATTGGTTGACCATCTTCGGGGCATCGTGGCCATGACAGTGAACAATGAGTATGTTGGATAGTCTGGAGAAAAACAAATCTCAAGGCGACCTCATCATCTCATGCCTGATCCAAACCCGATGGGTCTCCCAATCAAGTCGGCGTTTCTCTGAGTCAGGAAGGATGTTTTCCACGGCCAGGAGAACACGGCCAGCCCAACCTGATATCCACCAATGATGCTCTTTACACTTGGCAAGAAGCATGGAGTAATGCGCCAGTATCAACATTGCAACTGGCTTGTGCGATCTGATCCGGGCCCAAAAAGCATTTTCAACGACGGCCGGCCATCCTATTACAAACCGTACGTCACCGGTGGTTTCGGAAAACTGCAGATGATGTTCCATGTGGTCTATGGCCATGCTGTCGATGAAATCGTCTGCTTTGGCGCGCAAGCCAGTGAGCGCCTGGCGAACTGTATCTGATATGTATTTTTTGGCCCTTGAAGCATCGAATCCGGCAAATTGACCGATTGCCTCTCGCCGGATGTCATCACTGTGGAGTTCAAACATGCTTTTCCCCAATCGTACGAGCTCGAGTGAGTCCAGCAGGCCATCAAGCTGTAGATACTGGTCATCCATCGGAACAACGGACCCGTAAGCCCAGACAATGAGCAAGACGGTGTATGAAAAGTGTAGATGTGCGTTTGAAGAATTGGAAGTTGTGATTTGGCGATTGAAAAGCTGAAGACTCAAGGTGTGGTGATGTAGTGCCCGGTCCAATAACGACGAAGACTCGGCCGGCGTTGACAAGGCCAAATGGAGAGCGGCGATAGCCAAGATGCCATGCATCAAAAGGGGACAAGAACTCGCTTGGAGGGGGATTTCCTCCTGCCATAGGCGTTGCTGATTGTCTTCGAAAAGAGAAGCGGAGGTCACCAGGGTAAAATGATGCATTAGTCTCAGGTCCAGCAAATCAAACCCCGATCTCTCCTCGCTCTCTATTTGAAGACTAGCTGAAGATGCATGCTCAGAATGGTTTGCTTGAGGAGATGCAGGAGCTGGTGTTCGCCGAGAATAATGGCAAGACAAATCTGCTCGTTGGCAGTTGGCACAATTCGGATGTGTTTCGTCGCACTGGGCACGGATTAGAGTCGATCTGAATGGAGCCTTGTTGAGGATTACCTTTATTCTACGAGAGCGACATGGCTTGCATCCTGTACGAGACTTTTTATGGAACCGACGGGAAGACATGAGTTGCTTTGAATCGCTTCAAAATATCACGATGGATGAAGGCACACCAAAACTGCCAATTGCGTATCGCGTATTCGTCGAAGCGCAGATCCGAGTGGGTCCGGCACATGTGCAGCGAATAGGAACACGGCTCTACTCGCTTATCGTTTATCGCTCATCGTTCATCGTACATTGACTGGCGTTTCATGTGCCATATTACACATTGCATAAAGCCAGTGATGCATAGGCTGATAGCTATCCAGCAAGCACAAGCAAGGTCACGAGTATACATCAGCACTCGTTTCCATGTTGGACGGCTTTGGCTTTCCGAAATGCTGTCTGGTAGAAAGCACGGGCCAGTGCTACGTGAGAAATTCTGTCACCTAACTCGATCTCCGGCATACTATATTCTTCATGAATGATCGAATAGCATTGTCCCGGTTAGCCTAAGCCCCGAGTATCCGAGTGAGCGGGGATTCCCCTGAGGGAGGGTCGACTGGCGGCGTATTGCTTCCGAGAATACGCCCTTCGATACGAATATAAAAATATTCAATCCTGCTAATGTCTTTGAATCCATGCTTCTTCCCCAATATCATTTCGACTTTGCTGGCTGTTTACATTCAAAATGTTTGACCTTTGGGGCACTCCCGGTGTGCAGACTTTGATCTACATATCCTTGCCTCTTCTTCTTGTCTACCTGTTCAAAACCCCCCTCAAATGGCGCAAGGGAATGGCCCCGGTATTGGGGAGTGAGAATGATTGTCTCTACAAAACAACGCTTGATGCCCATAGAAAAGTAAGTCAGTTGCTGCAGTCATCATCTCCAACTCCATTCTTAACGTATTATCCAAGATACCTGATACCCCATATACGCTTCCCGAGAAGCCTGAGCTACTGGTCCTCCCAACACGGTACATTGACGAGATCAAATCTCTACCCGAGGGCAAGGTCAGCTTTGCAAAGGAAATCTTCAAGCGCTTTCTGGGCCGTTACACAACCATGGGCACTCATGACCAAATCCTCGTCAATTCCGTCAAGACCGACCTGACTCGGAACATCACCGCCTCTCTTGCCGCGCTCCAAGACGAGACTGCCTTTGCTTTCCCCGACACGTTTGGTCCGTGTGAGGAATGGTCACCGATTCAACTGTACCCAAAGCTGCTGCGGATTATTGCCCTCCTTTCTGGTAGGGTCTTTGTTGGCCGGCCGTTATGCCGGGATGAGGAATGGATTCATTCGTCGGTCAATTTCACAGTGGACTGTTTTGCCGCCAGGGAAGAAGTCGGCAAGTATCACTGGATCCTGCGACCGATTGTTGCACGTTTCATCCCCAGGGTACAGGCGATTAGTCGCCACTTGGCCAATGCCAGGCGCTTGCTGAAGCCAATCCTGCAAGAGCGGTTGGAAGCGATGCAGAAGCCGGATTATGTTCCACCGCAGGATATGATCCAATTCATGATGAAGAATTCCGGCACCAGAGCTAGCGATCTTACCTATCAAGCTTTTGCGCAAATGTCTCTAAGCCTGGCTGCCATCCACACCACGTCCATGAATCTGACCCATCTGATTTACGACCTATGTGCCCACCCAGAGTACCTGGAGCCCTTGAGAGAGGAGCTGGACGCTGTCATGAAGCAAGATGGAGGAATACTGGTGAAGTCTAGCATGCCGAAATTACGACTGATGGACAGTTTCCTCAAGGAGAGCCAAAGGCTGAGCCCACCCGGTGCTGGTACGTTCTGAGCCATGAACAAGTATATCCTGACAAGCATATAACTTACTATTGGCAGTATCTCTGGAAAGATTGACGACATCAGACCTTCATCTTTCTGACGGCCTCGCCATCCCCAAAGGAACCTCGATTGCCTTTTGCGCAAACGGCCTCAACATGGACGAATCGATCATCGCCAACCCTGAAGCCTTCGATGGATTCCGGTGGTCGCGCCTCCGTGAGCAGGCCGGAAACGAGAACAGGCACCAGTTTGTCACCACGGGCACGCAATCAATCAACTTTGGTCACGGAACACATGCCTGTCCTGGCCGTTTCTTTGCCAGTAATGAGATCAAGGTGGCATTTGCATATATCATTCAACACTACAATCTGGCATTCAGAGATGGCGAGTCCAGACCGAAGAACATCTATCATGGAACGTCGGTGATTCCGGATCCAACTGGGGTTATCATGTTCCAGAAGGTCGAGGGGAAATGATACCGCTGGACGTGAAATACAATTATACATATTATCCTCAACTCTCCCTAGCAGCATGTCACTTTGGACCGTCATACTACAATGTGTAGATGAACAACTCCCTTGAATTTTCTGTGTTGTTTTTTTTCGTCTACGAGAGCTCTCACGCCCAGCCATTCATGGCTTCATCAGCCGGTCCAACCACCTCAGTAGTTTCTGCAGTTTCACGAAATAAGGACCCCAAATCTACAATCCTATGTAAGGAGCTAAGTATAGTGTTAGAAACTAGCATAGTCATGCCTTGGTCAGATCATAATAGTCTTTGGACCATTTAGTAGGATATGGACCTCTATATCATCCCCTCATTCCATGGATAGCATCTAAATAGCTAGATATGGTCACAATAGCCTGGATCCAGTATATGTGGACCTCCAGTCCTAATATTATCACTTCAAGTCGCCAGCTGTAGTATCGACTAGAATAGCTGTTCATTCTTAGGCAGCCATCGCCTTGACTGGAGACAAAAAGGCTTCGACTCAACTACGCTAGTCAACGGCATAGTCTTGCAGTGGATTCTCTCTACCCCTCAGCTACGCACAGCTGAATAACATTATCACCATTATCCTTTATGAAGGTTTGTTTATCTTTCAATGATGTCAGCTGAGCCTACTTTGATTAACCTAGAGATTAAGCAATCTCGATCTGCTTATCCGTACACATATGTCCATGGAAACCTGAATGTTAACTTGAAATGATGTGGGCTACGCGGGGTGTCCGTATATTTCTTTCGGCCTAGTGGTATTTTGTAGCTAAGAAAACCAAACTTTGAATGCGCCATTTAAGCGAGATGGGTTGCGGGTGGCATTCATGCCCATACATCCCATTCAACATCAGATTCAAGATGACCGGCTGTGATAACCGATGTAGATAATAGTGGTGAGTTATAAATAAATGTCATAATGTGAGTCAAGTAATTTGGGCAGAATGAGGGGTAAAAGCCATAGCTGAAGAAATGATGTCAGAGCTGAAGCAGATCGGCATAGCTGAAGCGAAACATCTCAGCCGAATGTCTTCAGCTGAGGGTAGCTGAGTCGATCCCACAGTATTAATACCCCTCCCTCCCCTCCATCTCTACCTTTCAATCTCCATCATCTTGACCCGATTTACTATTTCCTCACAACAGATCTTATTTTCCTTCTCTCACCGCAAAAATGCTCGACGCCGTGGAGGTCCCATTTGACGCGTCCAAGCTCGCATTTCGAACCAATTTCGATGGCCTCTCTACTTCCAACCCCGCCCTGCAACTTCAACTTGAGAATGTGACCAAAAGCTACCAGAGCGCCCTTACAAATTTCGCGTCTGAAGACAAAAACGCACGGGAAGACTACCAGGATCAAAAGGACAATGGCCTCACTGATGCTAGCTTTGGAACGTGGGTGAAGCAAGGAGACGTAAGTCCATGCATCTCATGTCGAGTTTTGGAAATCAGCCTGAAAGATCTGGTATTGCTAACACCCCTACCAATAGTGCCCCCAGTGGATCGCGGCGAAGAATCAACTGGAGAGTGCTGGTGCCCAGTTAACCCAAGCTGCTATGAATGCCTTTGGGCAAGACTACCAACAAAAGCTTGGCAAAGAACAGAGTGATTTTTCTCGTGAAGCACACCAGGCGGGGCATTGGCCAGAAATGTTCTAAGGCACGGTGGATTACAACATGAAAGCTTGGAGTCTTTGAACTCGGCTAGCATTATGTATATGC
Source organism: Aspergillus wentii DTO 134E9 (assembly GCF_001890725.1). Taxonomy (NCBI): domain Eukaryota; kingdom Fungi; phylum Ascomycota; class Eurotiomycetes; order Eurotiales; family Aspergillaceae; genus Aspergillus; species Aspergillus wentii. Next base: position 19,038 of record NW_024467838.1, read on the forward strand.
ACTAGCGATCGATTTCTATACTGTCATCAAAAGATACCAGGTGTTTTCTAAATACAAGTATCTAAGAAAATACATACAACCAATAGCAGTATCTAATAGATGTCGATTTCATATCAAGTTTCACGAATTAAATATAACAACAATCAAGTCTTAATATTATACAAATCTAGATCCTATGTAAAGTATTCATGGTCGAGTTCTATAGATTTCTGCCTCGTAATTCAAGAGATAACTTGCCGACATAGCTCATATCAATCCTAGGTTCAAAATGGTCCAAGAGCCGAGACTTGAGCGTTCTTCTGCGGGGTGCGATGACTTGGTTGAACACGAGGGACAAGATGCGGGTTGAGTTAGTCTTTTCTAATTTTAAAAAGTATCCTATAAGATTAGCATGGATCTCCGGTTAGAATCGGTTGATATTGATATTCAGTCCTTCAACATCAAAAGTAGATGGAAGCAGAAATGTTTCCGAAGCGGAGAAAAGTGGAGCCTGAATGCTTTGACGAATCCTATTTTTGCCGATCACTTCCTGGATTGGCTAATCTTGCGCTGACCCAATCAGCTCTGACAAATGCTCTGGTTCGTCTCCACCATCCTATCATTGCAACGCCCTTCTAACGACAACATAGTTTAGGATGTGGTGCAGGCTCCTAGAAAGATGTAGATTTTACATAACTGGGAGGAAAGTAGGGTCGAGCGGAACCAGGGTTCCGCATCCACTTGGCGGGTATACAAATCTGCCTGCTCGCACATTCCGCAGTGATTATTTGAGTCAATCTCGCCTCCCATCTATAATGAATCCCCATTCTAACGACCTTTCCAATGGCAGTGATTATATGGAAAACCGTGGAGATGTCGAACTCGCCTCGTCTTGGGAATCCGACGTCCACACTGCGGCCGATGCCGTCCACGAGGTAGCTCGCATATTCAAAGACATCAATCTGAACATCGAAAAGGACGACATCGTCAAGACCGCCAGCGACGCAGAAGCAGCCAGCCTGAAAAAGTATGGAACACCAGGGCTCGCGCGCTCGGTAGAGAATGTCCTCCAGGAAGCGTTTGAGATATTCAACTACCGAATGCGCATGAACCATCCCCGATTCTTTGGCTTCATCCCAGGACCCGCGTCCCCGTTTTCCTGGCTGGGTGAAACTGTCACATCCGCATTCAACTCCTTCTCTGGGTCACGACTGCAAGGATCTGGACCGGGCGCTATTGAAACGGAGCTTATTCACTGGATGGCTTCTAAGGCTGGCTTACCCGCTACGACAGCAGGAGGACTATCTGTTTCCGGAGGATCAATGGCGAATCTAACAGCCATGGTCCTGGCTCGAGACCATACGATGCCGTGTGAGAAATGGCCGCTGGGCGTGGCATATGTTTCCGACCAGACGCACTCGTCCGTCGCTAAAGGTCTCCGGATTCTGGGGTTCCAAGCTAAACAAATCCACAAGATACCGAGCGATGAGCACTTTCGAATGGATGTATCTTCGTTAAAACAGGCCATCCAGTCTGATCGAGATGCAGGGCTGTGTCCGTTTGTCATTATCGCCAGCTGCGGGACAACAAACACCGGCAGTGTTGATCCGCTGCATGGCATTGTGGATGTTGGCCGGCAGGAAGGACTATGGATCCACGTTGACGGCGCATACGGGGCATCCGCCTTGCTTTCAGAATCGAGGGCACCGCTGCTCGATGGATTGGGAGGGGTGGATAGTATCTCGTGGGATGCGCACAAATGGCTATTCCAGACGTATGGATGCGGTGTTCTCCTGGTTCGCGATAAAGAGCATCTCGCACAGAGCTTTCATACAGATGCTGAATACATACGCGACGCAGCAGACGGAGAGGACATTCCTAACTTCTGGAATCTCGGTCTGGAATTGACACGGCCGGCGAGGATTATGAAGTTATGGTTCACGTTACGCATTCTGGGCGTGGATAAGGTTGATAAAGTGATTACCCATGGCTGCAGACTGGCTGAGGCTGCAGAGATGCAGCTTAGATCAACACCGGACTGGGAAGTGACGAGTGCTGCTAGTCTGGCGATTGTGACATTTCGATTTGTTCCGGGGGGCAAAAATGACGACGAACTGGATGCGCTTAATGATGCTATCTCCAAGCAACTGGTGTTGGAGAATGTGGGTGGTATCCTGACCACCAAGGTCAAGGGCAAAGTGGTGCTGCGGATCTGTGCACTCAGTCCATTACTCACAGAGAGCAAGATGAAGGCTATCATACAGGAGGTGGACTCCGTTGGCAGGAAGGTCTTGCAGGGTTTCCTGTGAATATCATGTTTATTTATACTGAGACTTTATACTAAACATAGGGACTGCTAAAAGCATCACCTATTCTTACAATCCATGAAGCTCTTCTAAAGTAAAGATAGTTACTGATAACCCGGCAACTCCACCCTCACAACCTGCCCACCCTGAGTCGTCACATACGCCGTCTTCCCATCTTTCGCAATATTCACAGACGTAGGCCCATGAAGAGCAGTGCTATTTCCACCCCCGGCAACAATCACTTGCTTTCCATCGGGCGTGATCCGAGCCAGCGCATTATGCGGCTGGGCAACATACGCAACGCCACTGGCATCAATGGCAAAGTCATCCCAGTCAGATCCGTCGTTGCTATTCAATCGCGCAATAACCTTGACGTCGTTGACTATATCCCCATTCTCGGAGATGGGGATGCGCGCGAAGATGTTCCGGGCGGAGTTTGTGAAGAAAACGTTTCCGTTGGCGATCTTCAGCCCGTTTATTCCGATTGGGATTGAGGCGTTAGCTGGTGCAAAGAGGGCGGGGTGTTGGAAGGCGATCTTGGAATTTCCTGTCTTGGTGTCTACTTGGAACAGACATCCACGACGGGAATCAGCGACGAAGACTACATCTGGCCGTGTCGGTAGGGATGCCAGGCCATTGAACATGACAGCCTCTGGAACCTGGGTAACAGCCTTGATGGTTGGTTTCGTCTCGTCCTTTTCATTATCAAAGTCCACCGTGAAGACAGTCTCATTCGTATAGTGATAGTGACCACGGATTCCACCAACAACAGCAAACGTGTTGGCCCCGATAGCTGCGATGCCGGAAATGGCAGTGACGCCGGGGAATACAGCGACGAGTTCCGCTTTTGGTTTGGCGACAGTTGGATCGAGGGTGTAAAGACTGCCGTTGTTGAATGTCGTCAGAAGCAGATGGCCATTAGGACGGAGAATGCTATTCTCGATATCGACGTAGGTGGTGAAGTTGAATAGTTGCGTCGTTGATTGTGCGAGTGCCGAAGAAGCCAGGATGGCCAGGGAGGCCAGTGTGGGGAGATGCATTTTGGTGCTTTTGGATGAAGTATTTTGTACTCAACTCAATGGGAGACGTGGGCTTTATATGAAACTATTCGACTGACGATCGTCATTTCCTCCGTCTGCACCTCAGCTTAAAAAACAAACTCGGTCTCTATAGCCCGATTAGTCTTAGACTGAAGACTTTTCTCCGATTGCTGCATTTTTTTCATCGAGAGCCGAAGCTAATGTCTCGGCAGGGTGAAGCGAAGATTATTTCGGGAGATATCGGTAGATATGTTTTAAATTAATTAGTATACTTCTACATAGTACATAGGAAAAGACTGAATATCTGATTGACGAAAAAGGGGAAGTGCGGAGAAGTGGGGCTGATCGATTAGATTATACAGAGAATTATCATTAGAACATCGTACATATAAACATCAAGGCAATCCTTCATTTTCACCAGCAAGAACTTGACCAACATGCTCTGCTACATTATATTGAAAGACTTCTTGCATCGGTTTGGACAAAACACTCGGAAAGAATCCTGAACTGTCAGCTATGGCCTGATATTATATGAGATACTCACCTAAAATCCACATCACGCCGTACATAAAATACTCCTGAACGATATTCATCTCCCGCTTATGATCCTGTATCTTCTGCGCATGTTCCAGAATCCCCCTGACATGCGGCTGACGCAGATCCACATAGTACTTGGCAGCTGTCTTGATAGCCTGCTTCTCCGCTGCAATCTGTGGTGGAAGTGGACATTCATACTCCCTGCGAAGAAAGTATGCCAGAAACAAAGCGAATGCTTCAACATCCTCTAGTGCCTGTGAAGATCCCTGTCCTGAACTCGATGGTAGAGCATGTGCTGCATCACCAACGAGGACGACGCCTTCTCGTTCCCATGTTGGCAGCTGCGGTGACGTCCATGTTGGATACATACTATCCACCTGCACGGAATGGATGATTTTCTGGACGACAGGATCTTCCCATTCTCCGTGTCTCCCTTGTAATTGACGGACGATGTCTTCCTTGTCGATGGTTTTTGGATTTGGACAGACATCCACTGCGTAGGTTGACCACCATGCGATGGAATCTCCCGGTTCGGAGATATCATATGGTGAATCTCGATTTGGATCTGATGGATTGCTTTCTGAAAAGAAATACCCGAAGAATCCATTTCCACCAAAGATGAAATTCATCGAACCTTTTTCAACATAATCTCTAACTTCATCCGAGGGAATAAACCCACCGATCCCAACAAGACCCCTGACTCGTTAGAGCTGTCATCGACAAAAGAGAAAAACTCACTCGTAATGTGGAGGATAGTGATCATCCCCGTCATCAGCAAAAACAGCCCGTTTAGCAATACTTTTAATCCCATCCGCCCCGATGACCAAATCCGCCTGCACGTCGGCGCTTCCATCGCTGAAGCTGACGATATTCCGACCTGCTGCGTTTGCCACGACGCGCGAGACTCGCTTGTTGATGATGACGTCGTCTGGGATACGCCTGCGCAGACATTTCCACAGTGAGTGGCGACTTGTGGCGACCATATTCATTCCCTGTTTACCATCATCCTGTGATGAATCCGTCGAGTCCATCCGCATAAGAAGTCGCCCGTTTTTATTCTTCAGATTGGAGTGGTCGACTGTATACCCCCCACGAACAATATCACGGAGCAGATCTTCATCTAGACGTTTGAGAACATTCAGCCCGTTCGAACCAACCCCCAGCCCCCCTCCCACGACCAGCGTCGATGAATGAGTCGATCCCTGCCGATCTTGGGCTGTAGTGTCGGGGTGGGTGCTGTATGCTTCGTAGATGGTGAAGTCATGTTTGACGGCTTTTGGAAGATGTTTCTTTAGCTGCAGATAGGCCGTGCATCCGGAGATTCCGGCACCGATGATGATGATCTTCATTTTGGGGTTGAAGATGTGTTTGCATGTGAAGATAAGGATCTGTTACTTTGAGGTTGTTTTAAGCTTGGGGTTACATTGCCACTGCCACTAGTCACGGTACTTTTTCTTCCAATGGGGGTGCAGTGGTTATTGTATGTCCAATCATTACCATTATCATTATACTATCTATGATCTATATTTCTATCAAGGTGAGATTACTTTGGAGTCTACTTGTGGTAGGCAATCACTTCTATCATCCACAGTAAGAGCCTGGCTACGTCTCAATAGCAATATAGTGTCAAATAAGAAGAGAACTGTCAGCCAAGCAACTGAGATAACTCAGTTGGAATCTTCCTTGGTCTAGTGGTCATGATTTCCGCTTGTCATTAATCTGATAAGCGCGGGAGACCGGGGTTCGATTCCCCGAGGGAGAGATTCATTTTTGCTATTTCTTTTTGCTTCTTCACATACACTCTCGGGCAGGCCATTCCAGAGCAGAGAATCGATAGGAATTTTCTCTTTGTGAAATGCTTTTTTCTCTCTCTTCTTTGTTGAAAACTGATGTACACATTTCATGTAGACCTCGTTTAGATATTCCCAAGTGGACCTCACGGAGCATAAATACTCCGCATCCCGAACACCACAAAAGCAACTCCCACATCCGGACATACTGAAATGCTATCGCATATACTAATAAACAATATATCCAAAATGACCCAAAAACCATTCCTCCTCCCAGCAGACATGATGGAGTCTCAACTATCCACAATTGACCTACTCACGGCCATGTTCCCTTCAGAAGGCGAACTGGAAATTCCCACATCCACAACACAGTGCGTTGAAAAACTGCGTGCATGGTGCGAGGATCCGTCGAGTACTATGCCGTCTGGGATTCCTGAAAATATACTCCTCGCTGTGCGTCTACCAATTGCGGGCGGGGAGAAGGTCATCCAGGTTAATATTTCCATTCCGCTACAATGCGAGGATGTGGGGATTGAGCAGCCGCCTGCGTTAAGTTACTCGCTACGACAGCCGGAGTGGATGTCCAAAGCTGAGGTTACTAGAATGGGGGCCGCGATGCCACGAGATGATGTCCTGGAGGCGTTTGAATATGTTCAAGAAGAGGCACTCCGCTTCTTGGAAAATCAGCAATCGCTGGCATCTGAGAATGCACCAAGTAAGAAGTCCGGGCCTATTGTGCGAGTGTGGTTTTATTTTCCGTCATTATCAACCCGTGCAAAAAGAGATGATATGGTCAACAATGCACCAGGCTATTCTCTCACGGGCTTTGTGTTGGCAGGCAAACCGGGTGTATTGTGTCTAGAGGGTGCATCGACGGATATTGATGATTACATGAGCTTCATCAAGACACATTCGTGGGGTGACATCCCCAGTCATCAGAAAAAGGTCAGCGAGAGATTTAGAGAGACGGAGAATGTCCAGAGAGTGTTCTCCGGGATGGAGGAAATCACGGATTCACTGGGAGAAAGGGGTGGGCAGAGAGCAAATCGGGGCGATATGCAGGCGTTGGAGGCGTGGCTGACAGCGAGAGGGCTGCAAGGTGCGTTTGAGAATGTGATATTCTAATGCAGTGCTATAAATGATGATTTGTTTCTACCCGACTGTATAAATATTCTCGTCAAGTCCCAGGTGGGCGTCAATCCCGCTCCGTGGCATTTAATCTATATTTTATAGAAAAAGCGAACAAATCGTTATTTGTCATCTTGCCTGTTTATAGCCAAGGGACACTGATGCAGAGAATGGCCAGTAAACCCAAACTCAAGCAGCGATGTCTTTTTTCCAATCCAGGTTCATTGAAATAGACGAGTCGTCGCAAATTCAGAAGTTGGGTACCACACTTATATAAGTCCATATAAGCTTGACTTAAGGTTCTAAGGGACCTACTACTGCCTGATTATCCAGCTTTCTTCACTTGATTATTCCGCTATTCGCCCCCTTCATCCTATGCTTTATTATCCACTTCCTTCCCAATCAGCTCTGTTCATCTCTTCAGGCTGCCTGAATTGTCCATGTAAGTTTAGTTCCACGAGTAGCATCGAAGTTGCATCAAAGTCAGTCTAACCAACAGATGTGGCATGATATTCACTGTTGAGAGGGGGTTTCCTGGAAAGGAAAGACAATGCGCCAAATTTAGCCTTCATGCCTTCCGTGCCCTGATATATAGAGGTTAGTGAAGACTTATCAACGAAGTTGTAGTGTTAAGTAATACGGTAGACACTGCCTGTGACATCTTTTGCTAATTCCCTTTGCTTTGTTAGAGCTTGTAGTCTTTTATTTGGTGTAGTATATAGTCAACTGCGCAATATGTCCGATTCTCTCCTCGTCTAGGATGTTCGCGTATCCGTGTTGAATGATGTAGCAACTTTGATGTTACCTGAACCGACTAGGAGGGGATCTACTGGAAGTATTTGTAGCAGCTGATTTGCGCCTTTCTCAGTGATTCTTGTTCAGGTTCTTCAGATTCCTCGAGGGCTTTCCGACGGCCATCCTTGGGGTAGCTTTAGAAATACTGTCGACCTACAGAGATGATGGATCGTATATTTTGTAGCTGAAATTGCTTGAGCACAACCAGATAGCTAGCAGTGGCTATAAAATGAGACAGAGGCACCCCAAAACTGTCATTAATATTATTCATCATATAGCAAGGCTCCACCACTACTCGACAATGGCATCTTTTCCGTCCAATGTTACATCTCTTCCTCCTATACAAGATGTCAGAGTTGAACCCAGCATTGAATAAATCTATGAGCATGATTCTAGAATAGGCCTATATTAGAATCGACAGTTTGATATCAAGACTCTAAATGTAGAGGTCAACTCTGGAGCTATGTGCAGCTACCTTCATAGGACTGGTTAAATACGCTTTGGTTCATATAATTTCCCGGGATAAAAGATACCCACAGACCTTGATAGACTAAGATCAAGCCCAAACCTGGGCCCTATTTTCTTTTCTGCTGATTCTTCGGCTAAAAGGATATATGATTTACTCCTTGGAGCTTTACTTGATAAACCTAAAAACTGCTATTCACCATTCTTATAATTCTATGGCATCTAGATCATATGCAAGTATGCCAATCAACTGCTTGAAAGACGAACAGACTCCCTTTCCCATTCATGGAAGGTGCTAGGCTTTCCTAGTGTTAGATCTTGTTATTACTTACATATATAGCTCTCTGTAGTATGGTTTGAGAAGAGACTGGGCTGAGCCTAACTATCTACTATTGATACCACATACCATAGAAGATGATAGATTGATGTGACTGTCTAATAGTGTATCGATACCACTAGAGCAAGCAATGTCTGATAATTCAGACAGTGGCTAGCCCATATACACGTCAACATAGCTTATCATCAGCTTCCATTGACCGGTTCCCCATCCTCGGTGTATGCTCGAATACTTGATTTATATACGTAACCAAGATTTGCAGCTATTATATCAATCGGGCTGGTTTGATATCATTCATTCTTGGGAAGAGCTGACACCATGAGCTATCTCAGCTGTGTTTGCCTATAGTGGCTGGCTGCAACATGGCATTTTCTACAGTAATAAACAAACAGTCCCCCCGGGTGTAGTACATCTTTCACTCAACCTATATTTGCTCTATTACTATGGCCAGTCCTAGGGCAACCTGGACAGAAGCTTCTCCAAGACAATGATAACTGATAAAACCCGAATTAATGGATGTTTAATTATATTTACAGCACTACAGTTTTCTACGAAAAGACATCTGTTCAACTTCATCCATGCTCTCTACTTCAAACTCTCTAGCCACGACTTCATCCTGACTATCCATATCATTCTATGAAGGATGCTACTTGAGTTCCATCAATCTCATCTTGAACCGAGGCTGATATGTGATTATACAGCGCATCCAGTTTGGGATGCTTCTACTCTCCGTGCATCAAGATCGCCAGTCTCGCACATCTGTTCCCATTGATAGTGGATTGACCAAGTTGAGGCATTTTACCGGTGTTACACCGTACACCGTGTAATAAACAATACAGGTGGGGATCTAAGTTCGTGGTCCGCTCAAGCGGGCCGGTGGATCCCACACTAGCAGACCCACAGTCTATTGCAGCCCACCGAATCTGTCTGAATCGGTCGGTGAACGAGAACGCCGATGCGGAAATACGGAGAGCAGATATGACTGGCTGTGAAGAAAGGCAGGGCTGAACCAAGCAATTGCCGTTAAGGGGCAGATCGTCTTGGCTGGTCTGATCGACGGCATTGGGCTGAGGTTGCCCTCAAGGTCAAATCCCCTGAGATTTGATATTATTCACGCCAACAATTATTCCAAAGGATGGTCAAAGAACTTGGACTAAGGGACAAAGATACGAGACAACTCATTGTCCGGATGAGACGGCTCACGAGGTACTATTGTATACATGTGAAAGTAGATTGATTATAACTTGATAATATTCCCACTATCTAGCCCTCTATCTGCACTTGCATTGCTTGTTTGCATACCAAACGGACATATCAGAATGGAGGAATTCAAGTATCAGTGTAAAACGGCCCATCCGTTTACTTATCGGGCTTTTTTCTATATAGGCCTGATTGTCGACTCGTGCCTCGATGAGGTTATTCTCCGTGATAAAGCGGCAGAGTTGATCAAGGCCAATCCGACTCTTGGTGGACGTTTGATTCCCAGTGTATGTCTATGTTTCTGGTATAATATACAGTTGTCTAACTTGATAGACACGACCATGGACGTTATCTACAGGCTCGAATGTCGACTTTTCCAGTCGCCAGGTGGATCAGGATGTATCGGATTTTTTCAAACATTATGAGACGACGAACGTCAATTTTGAACCCAAAGCCATGCATTCCTTAAGCATGCAAGACCTCGACTCGATGTTCCTCTTCGATCTGCCCAAGAAACTCGAGAATCTCTTCAGCATCCGAGCGACCGTCCTCCGCGATGCCACCATCCTCTGCTTCGGCTTCAGCCACCATTTCGCTGACGCCACATCTGGATACAACATCATCAAAGCATATTGCAATCTCCTCGCCAACCGAGCAAGCACATCATTCATACTCCCCCCTGATGCACAGGGGACAGGGATGTCAGAGACGATGATCGAAAAAGAGACAGACTCGTCGATCGCACCGGTCGGCTACCACGACCACCGCGATAACTTCTCAGCCGGATTCTGGCCTATCTTCATTTTGTTACTAGGTGTTTTGTGGAATAGTCTTCTTCGCGCGACCGGCTGGCGAGAACGTCTCGAGGAGCGACTTGTCTACATCCCCGGGGACTGGGTGAAGATGCTCCGCAAGCAGGCTCTCGAGACGCTTCCGGCGGGCGAGAGCGAGCCCAGCAAGAATAACATCCTGTGTGCGTGGTATCTGAAGAGTCTCTACGCCCCTGTACGAGCAGATGAACCGGTGGAGTTCTACCAACCGGTGAACTACCGTCCTTGGATTCGCCCTCCCCCAGAAGGGAAATACTGGGTGCATAATAGTATTGGTCTTTTGCGAGACAGGCTATCTACCGCTCAGATTCACAGTCTGTCAGTTGGTGCTCTGGCCAGCAAACTCAGACATACCACCATGCAGTATACACAACCGTCGGCGATCCAGTCGTATCTTCGCTTCGCCGAAGACCGATCTGCCAACCGCCAGCTGCCCAGCATCCGGGGCAGTGGAAATATGCCTCTGCTTATGATCACACCATGGACGGGGCTGGATTTTTCCGGGCTGGACTTTTCAGCTGCGGCTGTTGATGGGCAGAAGACGAATGTGGTGTTTGTGAATCCGGTGGTCCGCAATATGCGGGATGGAGTGTGGCCGTCGGGTATTACGATGAAGAGCCCGGATGGAGGAGGATACTGGATGCGAGGGTGGAATACAGCGAGTGGATGGAGGGGATTCAACCAGGCGATGGATTTTGACGCGCTGGTTAGATAGTGCATCTTTCTTTTTGGTGATAGTCTGGCATCACCGTCGCACACGGCAAAAGCAATGCGAGTCCCGATTCGGCTGTTCCACAATGACGAATCCACTGATAGTACTAGTTATTATTAATATTACTATTATATCTATTATTATGCACGGCTGAATCACAATACTCACCGCAATCACATCTGACTATTGGTCTAGATCTACTCTGCAGACTTAAATCGGCTCCTTCTCTCTTCTCTGAATGATCTTTCTTCATCAAGATTGTCAGAATGGCCCTCCCTCCCGTGTCGAGTCTGGCCTTTGGCCTGCTTGCTCTTCTGCTTGTTGTGAAGAAACTCGCTCTCTTCATCCACAGTATGTCCTCTACTCCATCTATATACCTATACTAATAATCAGACCGCAAATTCGCCAGCCAACATGGCTGCCAACCCGCCTCGAGCGAACGCAACAAAGATCCCATCCTGGGCTTCGACCGAGTGCGCGCCATGCTGAAAGCCTCCAAAGAGCACCGTTTCCTCGACTACTCCCACAACCGCTTCATGCAGAACGGCTTCACCTATGAAGCCTTCATGCTCACCCGCAGAGTCATCCACACGGCCGATCCCAAGAACCTGCAGGTCATCCTGGCCACCAACGCAAAGGACTATTCCATCGGCAAGCGCCGCATGAACTCGTTCCGGCCGCTGCTGGGCCATGGCATCTTTGCGGCGGATGGGAAGCAGTGGGAGAAGTCGCGGGCGCTGCTGCGACCCAGCTTTACGCGGGATAATATTGCCGATTTGGATATTTTCGAGCGGCATGTGGCGAACCTGGTGAATTGTGTTCCTGCCGATGGGGCGACGGTTGATTTGCAGGATTTGTTCTTTAGAATGGTATGTTCCTTACAGATAAGATGAAGATGGAGTATGCTAACTAGATAGACCATTGACTCCGCCACGCAATTCCTCTTCGGCCACTCGGTCGCCACTCTCCGCTCCGACTCGCCAGCGGAAGCATACCAGTTCTCCAAAAACTACCACGAAGCCCAAGATGGCATGATCCGAAACGCCCGTCTCGGCCTCCTCATCCACCTCCATCCCGCCTACAAACGCAGCTTCAACCGCGCCGTCGCCGGCTCCAGAGGCTACGTGCAGCAGTTTGTCAAGCAGGCCCTGCGATCGCGTGCATCGCAGACCAAGGACGATAAACTGCCCGACTGCTTCCTGTCTCAGCTGGCTGAACTTACCACCGATGAAACTGAGATCACCGATCAGTTGCTGAATGTGCTGCTGGCCGGTCGTGACACCACGGCCGGTCTGCTGAGTATCCAGTTCCATATTCTGGCTCGTCGGCCGGATGTCTGGGCCAAGCTCAAGGCGGAGGTTGCCACGCTGGAAGGACGCCGTCCTACATTCAACGAGCTGAGAGATTTGAAATACGTGTCTGCAACTGTCAACGAGAGTAAGTCCCTCCTACTCCTTTACAATATTACATACTGACCGTAAAGCCCTCCGCCTCTACCCCATCATCCCCCGCAACGTCCGCACCGCGATCAAAGACACCGTCCTGCCCACCGGCGGCGGGCCCGACGGCACCTCCCCCGTCTTCGTGGCCAAGGGCCAAAACATCGGCTTCGACGTCTTCACCCTCCACCGCCGGCACGACATCTACGGGCCCGACGCGGAAGAGTTCAAACCAGACCGCTGGGAGAACCTGCGGCCCGGGTGGGCGTATCTCCCGTTCGGGGGTGGGCCGCGCAAATGCATTGGGCAGCAGTTTGCGCTGATCCAGGCGGCGTACACGACGACACGACTGGTGCAGCAGTTTGAGCGGATCGAGTCGAGGGACAGTCGGCCGCTGCAGGAGTTGTTGACGGTGACGTGTGCGAGTCGGTATGGGACGCAGGCGGCGTTGTTTAGATAGACATGGTTTTAGATTGCGTATTGACATGAAAGACAATGAATTGTTAGATACTCTTATCATTGGTAATGTTATTGTGAATGTAAATGTCTCATATTGCTTTTTCCAATAGCCAGTGGATACATGCCGAGTACGATGGTCGATCCCAATGATCGACAGATTAGAGGATAAGCAATCGATTTGGTGGCTGGCTGTCATTCGGCTCGTATTATCATCACCTCATTTTAGGTGACGTGGCAGCTGCCATCACTGATAGCTGTCAGTTGTGCTTATCTTTATGCGTGTTTATGCAGGGTGTGGTTATGCTGAACTCGAGGGGCTTGCATACCCTAATATGCATATTGCATGTATCGGACAACTCCTTGATTAATTGATTATGCATTCAACTCATCAGATACTAATTCTCCATATCAAACAAGTCATCCTCAATTCGCCGACTTATCTCCAAGAACTATTTAATCTTGACCTACCAGAATCACCCCTAAAAGCTTGACTTTGAAGAGCTGAGCGGAATCGCTCCACTTATCTCCTGCCACTATCTGTGCCACCGACCCACCTGTGTAACTTCATCAATCTGAATCAGGATATCAAATTACGCAGACGGCTGTTCTTGATTGAATATCAAACCCACTGTATCTGCATCTGCTAGCCGTGTATTGCTAATTCATCGAGGATATCGTGCAATTGCTAGATAGGGAAAAAGGACCTTGCATGCAGCTGTTGTACAAGAGGAAGTTGAAAGGGGATTTATTAAGTTGCAGTGCAGTGCATTGCATTATAATTATGTATATGTATAAAAATCATTTTAATTGGAGAATGCAGATGTTAACGCCAAATATCCATTAATACTAGTACTCAATGCTATAGACAATATTACCAATCTCGCATTCAATCAATCACAGTTATCCTTTTTTTTCCTTTTCCATCATCTATACTGTCACCGAAGTAGGACCGGTGTAGATCTGCAGAGGGCGCCACAGCTCAGGGGGACGGGACATGGCTTCTCTCCAGTGTGCCAGGACACCGGGTACCCGCGACAACATGGCGAGAGCGACGCAGAAGTCAGATGGGACGCCACTATTTTCGTTAGTACAGTTCGTATAATATATGTGGGGGAGTCTTACAGAGCAGTGTAGACGAAGCTACCGTAAAGATCGGCGTTGGCCTGCAGGTTGCGCTTGGTAAAGTACTCGTGCTGGCCGGCCATTCGGTCGATTTCCATGGCGATGGCCAGGACAGGATCCATCTGGCGAATGTCGGTGTCGTGGGTCAGCTCGTCCAGCATCTCCTTGATGTAGCCGGCGCGGGGGTCCTGGAGCTTGTAGATGCGGTGGCCGTAGCCGGACAGACGGGCTTCCTTGTTGACGACCTTGTTGATGAGGTGGGGGACGTTCTCGGGGCCGCCGATCTCACGCATCCCCGTGTAGGCGGCGTCGATGGCGCCACCGTGCAGGAGACCGTAGGCCGACTGGAGACAGGCGATGAGGCTGGAGATGGGGTCGGTGAGGGCAGAGGCCGTGTGCAGGTAGGCAGAGGTGGAGTTGGTCATCTCGTGGTCGGCGTAGAGCGCCCAGAGACGGGTGAAGATGTCGGCGGCCTTTTCGGGGGAGACGTTGGGGTTGCCTTCGGTGAAGCCGCCCATGTGCAGCAGGTTCTCGATGTAGCTGCGGTTGAGGTCGGCGGGGCGGAACTCGCGGCCGTGCTTGTGGCAGAAGACGATGGAGATGGTGACGGCGGAGATGCCGAGGGTCCTGGTGAGCTGTTCGTCGACCTTGTCCATCTTGCCGTTGTACAGGTTCTTGCCCACGTAGGCGGGGATGTACTCGGGGTGCACGGAGAGATAGGCAGTCAGAGCGGCGCCCATGAGGACGGTGGCGGGGACATCGCGGCTGATTCGTTAGCTGGGTTCATATGTGATACATGAGATGCGACATACGGAAGGTTGGTCACAGCCTGGCGGACCACATCGGGCAGAACCATGGCTTCAGCCAACTTGCGCTGGAAGCTGAGGCGCTGCGACTCGGTGGGCAGCGAGCCCCAGACCAGCAGATGGGTGATTTCTTCATAGGACTTGCCGACGAGCGAACCCAGAGGGTGGCCACGGTAGAGGATGACACCTTGTTCTCCGTTGCTAGGAGAAGTCAGTATGCAGATCGGGTATAGAGAAGCAGTGACATACATGTAGGTAATGCCCGACATCTTGACGGCCGTGTTGCGATAACCGGGATCAATCACACGCAGACCCTCTTCAAACTGCTGACGAGGCGTCTTGTTTTTTCGGTCCTTGACAATCTGTCGGAAGCCCAGGGCAGGAACGGCATTGTGGATGATGGGGATGGTGTAGGAGTGGCCTGTTCGGTCGTCGCGAACAGTCAATGTGCCTTCTTGCTTCCCAGGCACCTGATGCTCGATCATCTGGGCCATGGGGTTCTTCTTTGTCAGGAAAGAAAGAACATTTTGGAGAAAGTAGATCCAGCCGAAGAAGAGACCCATTGTGAAGGTGGAAGAGAGGATGATTGAGAAGCTGAATGAAGACTGAATGGCCAGCGACATCGAGCAGCTTTATAGATGCCTTGGAGGCCGCGGATGGCGTCGATGGCGATGGCTTCAGCTGAGATGCACGATCCGGGTGATCACAGTCACACTGCAGAGGGAAGATCTACGCACTAGCAGAGCTGAAAGATAAAAGCAATATGGCATTATCATCCTATTCCGAATTATGAAGAAAAGAAAGAATCAATACAACTAGTGCTGCTCCACTGCATCCCTGTCGGCCCCGACTCAGAGGTTAAATAGCTCACCTCAATCATCGCCAGCGTCACAAACCAATCTTTCCCTTTTTCATCTTCCTCCGCTGCTTCTACTTCCCTGTTTATCCGACTGTGCTTTACAAAATACCCCGACACACTGCATCATGACTGAACAAATCCCCTATGACGAGCTGATCCTTCAGCTCGTCCACTACGTCTATCACGTCGACATCGACGAGGGCCTTGCTCTGCACCGTGCTCGCCATGCCCTGATTGACGCTCTGGGATGTGCTGTGGAGACGCTCCAGACGAGCAAAGAGTGCCGTGCCTTTATCGGCCCTGTTGTGGCTGGCTCAACCTCGCCCAATGGCTTCCGTCTGCCCGGCACCAACTACCAGCTCGATCCTATCAAGGGCGCCTTTGATCTGTCCTCCTTGATTCGCTTCCTCGATCACAATGACGCCTATCCTGGCGCCGAGTGGGGTCATCCTTCTGGTAATTTCTTTCCTTTCTTTTTCTACTACTATGCACACTAGTTATACTAACAACACAGACAATCTCGGTGCCATTCTGGCGGTGACGGATTGGTTAAGTCGGACCCACGAGTCTGCAGGCGCCGAGTCGGCCACCGCCGCCCCCACTGTTCGCGACGTGATCGTGGCCCTGACCAAGGCCTACGAGATCGAAGGCATCTACCAGAAGCTCAATGCCTTCAACAAGGTGGGCCTGGACCACACGCTCCTCGTGAAGATCGCCTCCACCGCCGTCACAGCCCACCTGCTCGGCCTGTCCGAGTCGCAGGCAGCCTCCGCCATCTCCCACGCCTGGGCGGACGGCCACCCTCTGCGCATCTTCCGCCAGAGTCCCAATACCGGCCCGCGTAAGGGCTGGGCCGCGGGCGATGCCACGATGCGCGCCGTCCACCTGTGCCTGCTCGCCAAAGCCGACCAGCCCGGCATCCCCACCGCGCTGACCGAGCCCAACTGGGGCTTCCTCAAGACCAGCTTCGCCAACCAGGAGCTGCGCCTGTCCCGGCCCTTCGGGACCTTTGTCATGGAGGGGGTGTTTTTCAAGCTCATCACGGCTGAAGGACATGGCATTTCCGCCGTGCAGGCCGCCACGGAGCTCGCGGCCACCTTGCATGCCCAAGGCCTCGACCCCGCCAAGGACATCAAGCACATTCACGTTCGCACGCACGAGGCCGCCATGAGGATCATCGATAAGCGGGAGGCGCTGACCAACGCGGCCGACCGCGACCACTGCATGCGCTACATGATCGCCGTGGTGCTCCTGAAGAACAAACTCATCGAGGCGAGCGACTACGACAACGACAGCCCGTGGGTGACGGACGCGCGGGTCGAGGCGCTGCGCCAGAAGATCGACATGGTCGAGGACAAGCAGTTCACGGAGGACTATCACGGCAAGCGCAAGAGCGCGTCGAGTGGGCTGACGATCACGCTGGCGGATGGGACCGTGCTGGATGAGGTGGTGGTGGAGTTCCCGATTGGGCATCCCATGCATCGCGACACGCTGCCCAAGGTGCAGGCCAAGTTCCGGGCGAACATGGCGGGCATGTTTACGGAGGAGGAGATCGAGAAGATCCTTGAAGCGGTCAAGGAGGACTCGATGCCGGTTCATCACTTTGTGGATCTGTTTGTGCGGGAGGAGTCTTAGTTTTAGTCTATCTTAATGTATACTTTTACCATATTACACCATCTAGACTGTACATCGAGCAGGATTTCTAATGCGTACAACTGGACCGGTACTCAGCACATGCATAAAAGTCACAGCTGAGTTGACAGGTGGCGGTCGTAATCAGACACTTGAGAAAAAGCAAAGACGAATATCATAGCTGGATAGCTCGCAATAGTCAGTCTGGCCATTGCTCCACAAGGCTATAGGGCAATAGAACGACAAGACAATCCATTGTCAACAAGCAATTCTGGCATGAACTAGACAATGCTTGGGTGATTATCAGCTCCATCAGCCACCATCCACCCTGCCCTCTACTAGCCCCCCACCTAGTCGGTAGTCGGGTGGCACAGAATCACTAGTCCGCCTGGATCGCCCAAACCAGCACATCCTGCATTGCAGCCAAACTAGCGAAACAAGCCTCGATCGCCCGGTGGGGCTGTATTGCCCTGTATTGCGGATTTAATTACTCCTGGCCTGCTGATTGGTTCCGAGCGGGGGAGTTAGTCTTTCTTGGCAAGTGCTTAGCCTAGCTTGGTATGTAGCACAGACTATAGGGCGTAATCTATTATTCTGCCCGATGATCACATCAATAATCACAACTCATCATTATTATTCAGTAGTTTGTATTGTTTTTTCAGCCTTCACTCAGCCTGGCTGTCACTCCCACGTAGATGGAATTACTCCGTAGATAAAACCAGCTCGAGCACGCAAAGACTCTGCCTGTCTAGTTATTCAGATCATTCAGATTTAGATTCAGCAGATTCAAAGATCTTATCATGGGTGGCGGAATCGACGTGTCGGCCAACAAGGAGCCCGTCACGGAGCCCTTTGCCTCCTGGGTTGCCTCTCTCTCGCTCTCTGATGTGCCTGAAGACGTCCGGACCCGCGTCAAGCACATCCTCCTTGATGGCCTTGGTTGCGCCTTGCTTGGCTCCAAACTGCCTTGGTCTGTCAAAGCCAAAGAAGCCATTTGCACCCTGGAAGGCCCTGGAAAATGTTCCCTGATTGGCTACAACCAGGTTCGTCCTGTCCTATGTATGAATGTGACTGTATACTGACAGCTTCAGGGTCTGGGGCCCCTCCCTGCTGCTCTATTGAACAGCACTTTCTTGCAAGCCTTTGAGATGGACGAGTTCCACTTTGCCAACCCCATCCACGGCAGCTCGGTCATCATCCCCGCCATCTTTGCCGCCGCCCAGCATGAATCCTCCCCCATCACGGGTGCTTCCCTCCTCCTCGCTGCTCTCGTAGGCTACGAGACTGGCCCCCGGGTCGGCGCTGCCCTGGGCGGCCACCAGATCCTCGGCATGGGCTGGCACTCCGGCCCTATCTTCGGTCCTGCCGCCAGCGCCGCCGCCGTCAGCAAGCTGTGGAACCAGCCCGCCGAGATCATCGAGGAGTCCATCGGCACCGCATGCACCCAGGCCGGCGGGCTCATGTCGGCCCAGTACGAGTCGATGGTGAAACGCATGCAGCACGGGTTCGCCGCCCGCAGCGGCGTGCTCGCTGCGTCTCTCTCCCGCGAAGGCTTCCGCGGCATCAAGAA
This sequence comes from Aspergillus wentii DTO 134E9, assembly GCF_001890725.1. Taxonomy (NCBI): domain Eukaryota; kingdom Fungi; phylum Ascomycota; class Eurotiomycetes; order Eurotiales; family Aspergillaceae; genus Aspergillus; species Aspergillus wentii. Next base: position 38,044 of record NW_024467838.1, read on the forward strand.
AGTCTTCGACCGCGAATACGGCGGCTTCCTCACCACCTTCTCGCTCGGCTCCAAAAACACCCCCCGCTTCGACGGCGCCGAGCTCCTCTCCGAGCTCGGTTCCCGCTGGGACCTCCTGGGCTTCAGCATCAAGCGCTACGCATCCTGCGCCACCACCCACGGCTCCGTCGACTGCATCCGCACCCTGCTTTCCGACCACCCAGACCAAATGAAGGACGTCTCCCGCATCGCCAAAATCACCATCTACATGCCAGAGGTCGCGCGCAAACGCGCCGCCTTCGCCCCCGAACGCCCCATCACCGCGATCGCGGCGCAGATGAGCGCCCCCTACGCGGTCGCCGTCGCCCTCCTCGACGGCGACGTCACGCCCCACCAGTTCGCGACGGAGCTGCTCGGCCGTGACGCCATCTGGGAGATCATGCCCAAGGTGACCTGCACCACTAGTGAAGAGTTCTACCATACCTGGGCGCACAAGGCGGTGGTCGAGTTCGATGATGGTACTTCGGTCACTTCAACCATCAAGGCTCCTACGGGTGTTGACCCTGCCTTGACGAATGAGGGTATTGTGGACAAGTTCCGGACTGTGACGAAGGGTGTGATCACCGAGGAGAGGCAGCGGGCGATTGAGAAGTTTATTCTCAATTTGGAGGATGTAGAGGATGTCAATGTTGCGTTGAAGGCGTTGCTTGATGAGGAGACTGTTAATGTTATTGCATGATATACCATAATAATATATTAATTCTATTCTACTATTCTATTGTTCTACTATTCGTAGTCGGGTTACTTTGAATGACATAGTACTCATGTCAATATAGAAGTTAATGAAATCAATAGTTCTCAATTTAATATAAACTTAGTATATACTTATAAGATCTTACAATTAACATTGGAATTATATGGTATAAGATATAGCTAAAGTTATATATTGTCAGTGCTTCGATGTATATATTGTGACCCAGACATCAACACCACCCCACCCACCACCATCCAAAGTAGATTTAATATGATACCTTATATTAGGCAAAGAATAACACAATATTCTATTAATAAAGATCAACCAGAATAATACCCCGTAGTGAAGAATCCTCCGTAGTGAGATACTTCAACTACTCCATACAAACTCGCATACAAATCACATGACACATAAAACAGAACAATGCACACTGCTGCATAAACAATCCCCTATCAAATCCCTTATCATGTGATATCCGCCGATCATTGATAATCATAAAAAACAATAGCTATGTCGTAGATCGCCCGCCATCAGCTGAAAGAAAAAGAAAAGAAAGCCATTATTGGACAGGGATTATACTGCACAAGTACCGAGCGGGAAAACTGATTTTCATGCTAGATAAGACTAGATTATGATAGGTGTTTTGAATATGACTGGTTCTATGCGTTATGCAGTGTACTGTGCTTGAAGTGCATGGTGCATGGTGCACGGATTACTCTGCTGTCATCATATAGTGACAGGTGACGAGCTAAGGGGAAAGATATGCTGTGCTGATAGAGCTGAGGTGGCGATTTCAAGACGTGATGAGAACATAGTATGGCTAATCCTAATTGTGTTACCTTGACGGTTCAGCTATGGAATTTGATCCACCGGATCCATACCGAGTAGGTTGAACATACCTCCTCTGGCGAAGTGCATGGTTCATAGAGTTGAGAAGGCAGGGCTGGCGCTGCGATTATGATGCTTACTGCTTTGAGAATAGGGCTTATTGTTAGCATGTACATAGGATGAACAGACACTTGGATAATATATAATTTTTAATCTCTAGGGTTAATATGAAGGGATAGAGTATAGGTAATAGATAATTAATTGTGCTTCGGGGGTTGTGTGGTTTGAAAGGCAGAAGCAGCATTAACGTTCACCAGACCGAATATGAAAAGTACCAGTCAACGAGCAATGCTCTACATTATAGTATCGATAATTAAACATAAAACTTGATTAAAACATGATGACCAAAACAAATCGACCTAGCATCTCCCCGGTTTCCCAACGCCGTCATCATATGGCCAGAAGACCCTAGAAAGATAAATGTAACCTAACAAAGTGGAATAGAAAATAACATCACTTTTCTTTTTCTTTAAAGTACCGCACAATCACAGATTGGTGGTCGAGGTTGAAAAGAATTGGGAATAGAAGCGCGGTGTCCCTGGAGAACTGCCTGCGTCGGGGGATGGGGCGCCGTCGCGGGGAACTTCTCGCAAGCTGGTTCCTTGGACTCGGATGGGCCACGAGGAGAGACAGGCCCTTGGGGCTATTCCTTCTTGGCTCTTGTCGGATAATGAGCAGAGGACCTGTGTTTTATTAGCATATGATGAGAATAGGCCAAGGAAGATACATACCCAACCATTGTCGTACGATTGTTGAATTCGAACGCTTTGTCCTTCCCGCAACTCGATGTGTCCAGGCTTGGTTGGAGTAAACGACATGTCGACACGATACAGATTGGCCAGGGACGGTGTGATGCTGGTGATGGCCAGTAGATCGCCACGGCTGGCTGTGAAGTCGTATGTGGAACTGGCAGATGAACCCACGTTTGGACTCTCCGGTCGACTAGCATGGTCGACCTCAGCTTCCGAAGGTGCTGGACGGTAGCTTCTCAGCGATCCGGTGCTTGCTTCGGCCGTGCCAGGGTGGTCGACACGGTCTGCTCGGCCAGAGGGCACATGGCGGAGTCTTCCTCCATCTCGGGCGAAACTTTCCGAAGTCGGAGACACGATCAATGTAGGCGTGGAACAGTTGGAGATCAAGTTGGGAGACTTTCCGGGATTGATGCTGAGTTGGGGGAAGGACCATTTGCTCTCGTTGTTGAAGGTCTCGTTCAACATCTCGGTGGTGTTGTTGTGATGCATGATGACCTGCGGATACGGCGAGGAGCCCTTTGGCTTGCGAAGAAGCTTGAACATGGTGATGACTGTCAAAGCAGCACCAGCCATCGCAGAGCCAACAGTTGACGCTCCTCTCTGAACGAAAGAAGGCCCTTGCGGTTCTTTGGGCTCTTTGGGCGGCTTCGGGGCCTTTGGGGGCTTGGGTTCCTTGGGGGGTTTGGGAGACTTTCCAATCTTGAGGGCTTTGGCGACCTTGGGTGCTTTGGGTGAAACAGGCACACGCTTCTCCATGCCGTATTTTGGTCCGTACAAGGCCCGACGCTGACGGTTCTTCCTGTGCAGCCAGACGAGGATAAATCCGGCAATACCTCCGACCACGACGACCACACTGGCAGCGGCAGCAGCAGTCTCGCCTGCGCCCATTTTATGGCCACCGGAGCCGGAAGCAAGAGTGGGCATTGTCGTCGGATTGCTTTCGGTGGGAAGAGCCGTGTGGGTAGCAATGCCAGTGGCGGCAGTGTGGGTGGGATGGTCGGTGGCTGCACTGGATGCGATGCTTGGGTCTGGCAAAGGCGAATTGTGCGGGGGATTGTTGTACAGCTGAGGACGGTATTGGCCGTTTTTATAATCGGAGTAGACAGGCTCTTTGGGCGTGTTCTGCTGGGGGGCATGATATAGGGGGTTGTTGGACGAGTGATTGTTGCTCTGCTGGGGATTCTGTTGGCTGTTCTGCTTGGTGGTTTGCACGTTTTGCGGACTCTGTTGGCTCTGCTCGTTGGCTTGGGGTTGCTTGGATTGACTGTAGCCATTGCTGGCTGCATTGGACGCGTCTTTCTGGGATGCCTGCTGGTTCGAGTACGCGTTGTAATATCCAGATCCAGCCTGAGCCTGATCGGATTGATATTGACCTTTTGTAGAAGCAGACCCCTGCTGGCTCTGCGCATTCTGTGCATTCTGCGCATTCTGTGGCTGGCTTTGGCCCTGAGTCTGACTATTCGCTCCAACCTGCCCTTGGGTTTCACCCTGGCTCTGAGCGAGTTCCGGGCTCTGCTGCGTCTGACCCTGAGCGACACTGCCATCCGTGCTGGACTTCTGGCTCGATCCGTTCTGCTGGCTTGAGCCCTCCGCAGTGTCTGTCTCCTTCGCACTTGCGTCTGAATCCTGCTGACTCTGGCCCGCATGATACGACCCATAATCATTCCCAGACCGACCGTCCCCCACATATCCATACTCATTTCCCGCTCCAGTCGGCCCCTGGGTCCCAGCGTTGTTGTATCCCGCGTTCAAATTCTGAACGTCAGCCGCAGCACTGCCAGCAGCGCCTCTCGGGGCAACTGCATTTCCACGCGCACTCGGGCCCCCATAATGGATCGCCCCGTGTCTGTGTCTCATCATCTTGACTGATTTGCACAGAATACTTCCCTTGCTACTTACCTTGGATACTTGTCGGGGAGGGGGGGGTTGGGAAAGGACAGGACTGGGGATGGGACGAAGTCTTCAGTTGAAGGTTGTCGTCTGGAAGAAAAGGATATGACCAGATACTTGGGGGATTAAAGATTCAGACATATTCGATGTTGCTGGTGGCAACGGTGGATATGAAGTGATGAGGATTGACAGGGTAGGAGAATGGACATGACATTCTGGGCTGTCTTTATGGTTCCGCGCCGCTGGAATGAAGGGCACAGACTAGGTGACATTGAGGGCATTACTGTTTACTCCCTATTCAGTGAATACGGTATTTGATCATAAGCTATTCTTTACGGATTATTACCTACAAGAACATTTCACTACAGAATAATAGACAAGATTGCCATAACCATTTATTCTTCTTCCAGTCAAAATGCCCTGTCACCCTCAAGGTGTCAAGGGTGGGATATAGGCACGTGCCCCCCTTGCTTGACGTCTGGCGGAATCATCTGATATTCAGGAGTCCGGGTATGTACATTCCCATCACCTCATTGCATTCAATAATGTATGTTTTGTTTATTCGGTTTGGTTTCAAAGATGGTTATTAATATTGTCTTGTTTGCATTGATGGTATGTTGACTTATGGCAGCATCTGAGACCGCCTTGGTCAACAGTAGAGAACATCGTGATGAATAGATTATATTGCATTATTATGGAATTAAACAACTAATAATTTATAGAATTGTGATGATAATAGTAGATGGTTGAAGGATAGGATGGTTGTTTAATTAAAGTGACATTACACTATCTATGTAGAAGGGAAGTTATATATATACAAACACAGTATACATATATGTATATATATATATATATATTCGGTCTACCAGCTATCACCCCATCATCATATATGTCCTATGTAATTGACGCAGCAAAATCCATCTATAAGACACAGACTACTACTTAATACTCATAATCACACTCTTAACCTCTATATCATCACCAATTCTTCATACTCTCTCATTTCATCTACAGTAAACAACACGAGTTCTTCTATCAATAAGCAAAATAAACATAAACCGCCTGGAATGCGGACCGGCGGCTTCCCCCTCGGCGGAATTTTTTTCCAACATGGGAAGACAACATGTTCTTTCTGTATCCTCCTTTTAATTTCTACTCGGATCTATATTATTACCAACTGACATGTCCCTGAAATGGATTGTGAAAGGTTGACAGGATGCCCCCCTTCCGACAGGGCGGATGGGCTGCATTCCAGGGATGACCGTGAAACAGCCCACGTTCTTCCTTTCATTCACCTCCATTTGCCTCATGTCACTCAATGCGAGAATTTCCAGTCAGTTCAAGTAGGATGGTTAGTAGGATCTACTCGTTGTATTCCTAAGGTAAAGTAATGGCAACTGTCTGTCTTGATAGTGTCCTCTGGTAAACGTACTCTCGGCCTGTAGTTGACTCCACTGGGAGTGAGTGTACTGGAAATCAGCAAATGGCAATTAAATATATATCTGTTCAGCATAGCCGTACATAAATAATTACTGGCTTCACGCAGTCGTATACGGTACTGGCTCTACACTACTATAATGAGGTCCATTACATACGGACGCGATGAAGTGCTTCTCTCATAGCTGATGCTATCTTTCCAAATCTATTAAAGCACAATTATTTCATCGCCCTCGTGTACTCTATAATCAAGCTATTTCTCTATACTACATGTGATGAAAGAGGCAACTGACGTAGGTAGCTTCTGCAATAACCGTAACGAATCAAGCATTGATTAAAGTTAAATATGGTAGGACATTTCTGAAAATAAAGACCAACAGTTTTGGTTAATAGTCTCCTCGTAGAATGCCATTCATTCTTAAGGCAAAGTAGAATAATGATGCCCTGTATGGGCCCTGTAAGGGGTGGATAATGTCTGTACTTTACCATGGAGCTCTATGTTAGACTAAACCCTAGTCAGCTTACCATCCCAACTCCGACAAATCCGCCTTCACCCATGGCAAAATTGCCCAAGTCCTGCTTCAATGGACTGCATGGCTCAATTTGGCTCTCTTGCTCGAATCTTCTGGTCAATTGCATATATGCTACACAGACACAGGCGCAGCACTTTGCTCAGCACCCCACGAGGTCTTCATCAAAGACAAACAGCAACCTAATTGAATCCGAAACACGCAAAGGCATCTTCTGGGTCATCTGACATATGAGCTGGATTTCTTATACATTATATACACAGTCTTCTATACAACCTCCAGTCGATCCCAGTCACGGTTACACCCACAAACCCCCAAAAAGCCCACCATCACCTCCTTCCAATGCGCGTCTGCTTCTTCCTCTCCATGCCATTCCACCAATAACGCATCATACACGTATACCAGTGCGAAGCACAGTTTCAAATACTCCTTCAACTTCCCCAGAACATCTGGATCCTCACAGGTCAACGGATCAACTGCCTCGATCTGCTCATACGCCCAACCATCTGTAACGCCGAGTGGATTCCAGAACGCGCGATGGGGGACGTTTTGAGTCGGATAGTCGTAGTCCGGGAGTGCATTATTGGCGAAGTGACGAAAGGAATCCATTTCTAGGATTGAGACTTCTTTCTTGAGTGTATTTTCAATTCGACTGCGAGAAAGTACCGCATCGACGAGATTCAGCAGAAGGTATGCATCCAGCGCAAAATCACCCACTAAGCCTACTCCAAATGCGTGGCCCCAATGGATGGCTTTTAGTTGGTGAAGCGGCACTTTCGGATGTCGAGATAGAGTAAGTAAAACAGAGAATGCCTCGATGGCTACTTCTCGCGATTCGTCATCCTTATCTGTATTCGCAGCAAGAATGACGAGCATCTTTACGGCATCAGAAAGATCCCCATCGCCACTCGAATAGCCCAGTTCTTCTACCGGACGCTCAGAACCACCCGCACGCTCAATCCAGTACTCCACATGTTGATGTTTCTCGGACAGAGGATTATGCAGTGCAGAACTCGTCTCATACTCCCCTAATCCATATTTCCGCTCGGGATAGAAGAGAAGTGTGTCTGAAAACAGCTTTCCAGAAACAGAAGTAGTAGATGTGGCTTTGGACCGCTGCGTGTTGGAAAACTCGCGGATCGTGGCGACCACGACGCGAATGAAGTGGTTGAGATCGTTGGATTGGGCGGGGCGATTGCGGGGGAAGAGACCGGTGCGGTGGGGGGTGAATTTGGGATTGTTGTGGATGAGAGAGAAGTGCGAGGAGGCGGTGGTCCAGGGGATTTTGTGGTCGAGGTGCATTTTCTTACTTTTATGATTCTGATTGATTTGTTGTGATGTTGATGTTTCAGGATGTTTTAATGTCTCAGTATCATGTGATCGGATTTGTTTAGATTGATTGGTCTGTTATATCTAAAGTATAGATCACTATATAGTATGCACCATACAGCACGCATACAGCTGGTTACCTCCTCACCAACTCACAATAGAACCCCTCCTGCTGGACAAACCACACATTGCGCGTCTTCCACGGCCTCCCCTCATGAAGCCGAATCTCAAACGTCCTCAACAACTGCGGCAGAACTTTATGCATCTCCATCAACGAGATATTCTTCCCAATACACGTCCTCGATCCACCCCCAAACGCAAAGAAACTCTGCTCCATCTCCCGCAACTTATCCGCCGAACTGTCTAACCAGCGCTCGGGGATGAATGATTCGGGATCGGGGTAGATGTCCTCATTATGGTGGAGGACCCAGGCGTTGATACCCACCACTGTGCCGGGGGGCAGGTATTGGTGGCAGATGGTCGCGCCGGTGGAGGGGACGTGGCGTTCGAGGATGAGGCCGACGGAGGGGTGCAGGCGCATTGCTTCTTTCATGACGGCGGCGAAATAGGGGAGGTGGGTGAGGGATTCGCGGTAGGAGAGGGGGTTGCTGAGGTGGCCTTGTTGGGCTGCAGTGTCGATCTCGGCTTGCACTTTGGACAGCTTGTCCGGGTGGGTGATGAGGAGATAGATGATGGCGCGGAGGGCGATGGCGGTGGTGTCGGAGCCTGCAAAGACATTCCCGGATAGATGCACGATCATGTCTCGGGAGGAGAGGCGTTCGGGATCAGCTTGGTGGACGGCCATCCAGCGGGACAGCATGTCTTTGCCAGTGCTGTCGCTGTCCTGCTCTATTTTCCCATCGTTGTGCACCGACATGCGTGAGCTCATCGCCTTCAAGGTAAACCGCAGCACTTGATTCCAGTTCTCCATACTCGGGATAAGCAACGGCAGCAGTGGATTCCCAAGTAGAAATGGATGCGCTTCAGGAATCTGCCCACACACACTCGCATACAGCAGCAGTCCCTGAATAGCCTGTATCATATCATCTACATCGCGTCCTTCTCCCAGAAAGCCCAGTTTCTTCGAGAATGTCAACTCCCCAACAACATCAAACGCATAGTACTGTAGCCATATCCCCAGATCCACCGGTTTCTTTGCGTCTGCAAACTTGCCCATCTGCGAGATGAAGACATCCGTACAGGAGTCCACAGACGACTCCATTTCCAACAGCGAATTCATTCTGTACGCGTTGGCGACGGCTCGTTTCTGTTCGCGGTGATATTGTTCGTCTCGGGTGGAGAAGAGGTTCATCTGTGGTTTCTGTTCCCATACGATGCTTTGCAGCGGGAAGAATGCAGTCTGCATCTATCAGCGCTGCTCACTTCATCCATACCAAATAGACTCACCTTGTTAAACCCCTTTCCCAGTCCGTAGATGATTGGAAGCGCTTTTGGATCGCTGAATGAAACATGGCGAGGCCCGATGCGAACCATCTTGCCGTATTTCCGGTGCAGCTGGATGGCATTTTGATGGGCGTCGCCTTTCCACACATCGTATACCTTCCACAGTCGAGTATACGCAGCAAGCCATGGACCTGGAATGCCAGATAGTCTGAACTTGTTCGAAACAAGTCGAATGATGATGATGGCCAGGAAAAGATAGCCAGCGTATGTCTGAAAAGAACCCATTTTGGGATGATGAAAAGGGGAAGCAGTGTTACACAGAATGCTTTTTAAAAGTCTGCAGCAGTGCGTTATTCAACCCCGCATGTTGAGCTGTCATATTCGGGCTGCAGGGATGCGATGCACCTGCTATTCCGAGTTTAATTCGTACTTTTGTGTACACACTTATACGAGGTGTGGATACTTATCATCATTATTAATGACGGATTGTCATTCGTCAGTGAGATCATTACTCCACGATGATATCCTCTTTCATCTGCCCAGTCGATATCAACAACGATCCCAATGCCTCTTTATCCTCTTCAGTACAAGATGGCCATTCTTCATACTCTCCTTCAAACACATGGCTGCCCCCAATATACGGATTGGGACGTGTTTCATCATCAAACATCATATACCGGTCCATAAGTAGCCCCATGCCGATCTCCCCCTCCATTTCAAACGGCATCCCGAGCCACCAGTCGGATCTCCCCATGCTGATGTGTCGGAGATGGGGCAGTTCCGATTGAAAGGCTGAAAAGTAGTCGTGCCAGCGCGCAGAATATGTGGCGTGGTATTCGTTTGATAACCGGGTGATCTGTGTCGAGTCCAGATAGCAGTGTTGCACGGTTTCTGGTTCGGTCATTCGAGCTGCGAAGACGATGGCACATTCGTCCAAGTAGAGTTCGCAGAGACTGTGACCGTGAGAGAGGATCCAGTCGAGTTGGGTGTCGTGGATGAAGGTGTAGTTTCCTAGAGCCAACGTTTTAAGATGGGGGAAGTGAACACCACGCAGATCGAGTTTGGGGTAGAAGCCAAAGCAGTGCTGATAGTAGAGAGTGAGATGCTGGAGAGTCGACATGGTGGGCTTCAGCCACAGAGGGGGAATTTCGTCAAAAAAGTCATGCGGTTCAGGGAGCTGCATTCGTTAGCTGTGTCTATATCATTTATAGTTGAGCCTACTCGATCGGTGATCTCTGGGTTTGTATTGTCATATTCACTGATGATGCCGAGCCGCAGAGAACGCAGACCCCGCAAAGTCTTGTCCATCGATTGCAGTGTCTTTACATCTTTGACATTGATAGTCTGCATGTGCCGGATTGCCAGTTCTTGATTGAGTCGAGGTAGGGACGCTGTCGATGCGAACAACCGCTTCATCACGTCAGAGCGGAAATTCCATGTCTGGGAACAGTTCACGTAGCCATTCTCGTCCGGCACGCAGCAGTATTTGTCAAAGTGGACCGTCAGGCTGTGCAAATTGGGGAATTCATCCAGTCGAGGAATGAGGGCTGTATAATAACCTGGCAGTTGGGCTTCTTCGCCATCGGCTCCTCCGTATTCATCGCACAGATCCTGTTCTGTTAGATCGTGATGGTTATCCAGGGGAGACACTCACAGCATCTGCCTCGATGCTATGCAGAATTATCCTTTTCGTCCTGTTTTTGAGGTTGCATCTCAGAATGCTTGTAAATCTGTTGCAGCTGTCTTGATCTGGGTATAATTCTACTGTTTTGAAGAGTTGATTGACTGCAATGTGGGATAATGTTTGGCAGGTTAGTCGCAGTGGGTGGAGAGACTCCCAGTCGACATATGCAACGATACGCGATAGAAGCTCAGTCGGCAGATTGAGAAGCGGCATGATGATATGGTGATGTTATCAGATTGAGGTTATTTGCAGTTTTATTGCGGGGATTTAGGCAACGCTGATTGGTTAGTGGCCCAAGGCAACATCTCAATATTTGTATATCAGAGTGTATCTTAGAATAATCTTAGTATATTCAAAGTATAATAAGTATAATATAGTTGGATGATATACTTACCTAATGACTGAATAATGTCTGAGTTAGGGACTGTCCATCAAAGCTTCTCTTTCGGCCCAAAGCCAAAAAGATACGCAGCAATCTTGCGCATCTGGATCTCTTCTGCTCCTTCGGTGATGCGATATCGTCGGAAATGGCGATATATATGCTCGAATGGGTAGTGTCGCGAGTATCCATCGCCCCCGTGTATCTACTTCATCAGCACTCCATATACTGCAGATGCCGGAATCGTCCTACCTGAATAGCCTCATCTGCAGCCTGGCACACCAACCGATTCGCCCAGTAGTTACACATGGCAACTTTATCGCTGAGTCTTCTCTCAGTCTCCACCCACGGCCGATCACCCTCAATGCGATCCATCTCCCAGCTTGTCTTGAGGATGAGCAACCGCAACATCTCCACCTGCGTCATCAGCTCAACCACAGGAAACTGTATCGCCTGGTTCTCGGCCAGCCTCTTCCCTCCCCAAATCCTTCTTTCTCTCGCCCGCTCCACACTCCTATCCAGACAGTACTTGGCCGCACCACACGAACTCGCCGCCTGTCGAATGCGATTCTCATGCACAAATGTCTGCGCCACCGCCAGTCCCTCGTCCACCTTCCCCAGCACCGCATCCGATCCCACCCACACTCGATCCAGCTCCACCGTCGCATGATCCGTCGGCATATTCAGCGTCCACTCATAACTAACAACCCTCACCCCCTCCGTCTGCCGAGGCACAATAAACGCCGTAACCCCCCTCCCCTCGCCATCCTTCCCCCCCGTTCTCGCAAAGATAATCAAATGCGTACAGGCATGCGCTCCCGTCTGCCACTTCTTCACCCCAGATATCTCGTACCCCCCTCGCACCGCCTTCGCCTCACTCTCCATAAACGTCGCATCACTCCCGTGTCCAGGCTCCGTCAGGCCGAACGTCACGCGAAACTCCCCCCTTAGCCGGGCGGGAATGTACGTGTCCCGCTGCGCATCACTACCAAAGTGGTGCAGCATGAGGAGATCGGGAAAGTTGCCGACTATACTGTGTTCGTTCTGGAGATCGTTGGCTAGCCCTATCCCTCCTCCGTAGGTTGGGTGGGAGGCGAGGTGGAAGCGGATCGCGGACATGTATAGGTTGGTGTGTGGGTGTCCTGATCCGCCGTATGGTTTTGGGAGGGCGAAGCTGTAGAATCCATTCCTTTGGGCGAGAACACGGGCTTGTTCTGGATTTATTAGACTAATCTATTAGATTGCAGATGAGGGTGAATACGGAGTAGGTCCTCCCATTGTTTGGATGGGATTCCGCCATTCTCCCAGTCGGTGCGGGTGTATTCCCGTCGGTGATCGAAGAAGCGGTTATTGTCGTTTGAATACTGCAGAGGGAGGATGTCGGATTTGATGAAGGAGTCAATGGACTCGACATAAGCAGTTAATTCTGGTGGTAAGTCGAAATTCATGTTGTTGATGAGATGTTCTGCTTGGTATGCTCTGGGGATGATATACTGATGACCCCGCACGTCATACCTCGGTCCGGGTAGTACAAGTACGTTGAACATGATCGAATATCTGGTTTATGCTAATAGCTACAGGTTTCATTCTGAAGCATGAAGATGGATGTTACGATATAGAACTAGATATATCAATATTATCGGGATTTCATTCCTCTGTTTAGGGGAAATTTTAGAGTATAAAGAGATAGATATAGTTAAAGATGCAATATCAGAAACTCCTAAGAGTAATAAGAGTCATAAGAAAGAAGAGTTAAATCGTAGATATAATGAGTTGTCTTTATAATTAGCTAAACTAAATAAGAATTACGGGTGGGAAACTCGATTTCACGGGTCCTTAGAATGCAATCTAAGTGTGCTATGAGTCTTATCTCAACAGGGATGATAAGTTGGTTAATAACTGCACTTGATATCTTGATTCATCAAATGAGTCAAGACAGATGCAATGATAAGCTGTCCTTTAAATACGCTCTTGGCTTCTTCTTGTCTTCTTGTCTTCTTTTCTTTTTCTTTCTATTTCTTTTCTCCATTCTCTTCATCTGAATGTCTGAATGATGACTAACATTGCCACTCAGGCTGTCTCTACTACTACAGAGTGCACTATACTAACATAGTGCTTATACTCTTATCCTCATCCTTATTCCTATTCTTGTTCATTATACTATTTATTCTTCCATCTCGCTTATACTCAGTTACTGTCAGACTGAGCATTATTAACCTCATTTATAATATCTTATCCGAATCCACCCCAGTCCACATGGGCCGATCTCTCCAGCTAATCCGGCCAATCACGCTCCTCCCGCCCATTGAAACGACATAATGCAATTGCCAAATCGTTTGCTTCCAGAAGCTTTTCTGCCTTCTTATCGCAGCTCCACTTTTCCCCGTTTCGGATCTTGCAGCTTTTCGGATTGCCGATGTTCCTTCTCGGGCGACTGACTCGTGGTCACTGGTATGCTGTGTGTGACGAATAGCTGAAATGCTGCGCAAACTCTGGCTATGCAAACTTCCGTAACTGCGAAACAAACGGCTGTCGTATCCACTCTCTTTCCGGGTCTTTCCTTAAGCCGCATATACAAAGGTGAATATGTCGCGTGAAAACGGAAATGTAGCCTTACGTCTTTTCTTTTTTTCATCTCATTCAGCTCTGTCTGCTCAGCCATGGTCGTCATCTCGGGCCTCCCCGAATACGAAAGCCATGAACGCCAACCCAGCGTGTCTCCGGCCATTCCCCCCTTTGCGGGCAGACTGGGCGGGCCCCAGGAATACTTTGATCGTAACGATCCCCGGAATTCGAAGCTGTTGAAGAAGGTTCCCGATGCGGCGCCCAGTATGCATCTGTCTGAGGTTTTTGATCTGCGTGGCTTTAAGAGTATGGATTTGTGGAAGTTTGCGGTGTTGGAGTGCATTGGTATGACCTCTTATACTATTTACCTTCTATACTACATTCGAAGATGAGTGTTAACGAATGATAGGCAGCATGATGAACACCTTCATCACCTCCTGGGTAACAATCCACGCCCCCTCCACCCTCGCAGCCCCCAAAACTGAAGCCGGCATCTACCACACCGTCACCTTCTTCTCCCCCCTCTTCGGCGGCATCACCAACCTCCTCCTCATCCCGCTGCTCATCTACACCTTCTCCCCCTCCAGCGGCGGCCACATCAGTCCCACCATCACCATGGCCACCTTTTTTGCCCGTATGATTTCCTTCCCGCGCATGGTGCTCTATCTAGCCGGGCAGACGTTCGGCGGTGCGCTCGCTGGCTGGGCCATGCGGACTGCGTACGGGAGTCGCGAGTTCACCGTCGGCGGGTGCTATTTCGACACCGACGTCGTGCCGGTGAAAGATGCCCTGGTGATTGAGTTTATGAGTTGTTTGATTCTCGTGTATGTGGAGTTTGGGGTTGCGTTGGATCCGCGCCAGGCGAGGCTGTTTGGCCATGCGGCGTCGCCGTGGTTGGTGGGCATTGTGCTGGGGATTGTCAGTTGGGGGTCGGCGTTTACGAGAGAGGGCTATATCGGGGCCAGTGTCAATCCGGCGCGCTGTTTTGGTGTTTATGTCGCGACCGGCTTTCCGGGGTATCATTGGATTCATTGGGTGAGTTTTCTGCTTCATATCTTATATTGTATGAGATGATGCTAACATAGTAATCAGGTTGGTCCGTTGGCTGCTTCTATCGGACATGGCTTGATCTACTATCTAGATCCTCTCTGGGTTGATCCCAGGCCGCACAGTTTATAATAATCGTGTATAATATTGTATATATGTACCATAGCTATAGAGACTCAGCACCTATAGATTCATCTTCAACGCAACCTCCTTTCTCATACAATGTCGATATAGACAACATCTCCTCCGTTGTCTTTCCCTTGCTATGCTTCTCCCACAATTCATCCACATCATACGTCTCGGAAAACTCCAAAGACGCTGCCGGCGGGATCCCCTTTTTCTCCTCCCACTCGTGCATCTTCTTCTCCTGCTGTGCCTCCATATCGTAATATAAACACACCATATCGTAAATCATACTCGAAATCACCATCATATCTCTAGGGCGCCTATGATGTAGCTCCGGAAACTCATCCAAGACCCCCCGAGTCCGCTCTTCAAACTCAGACTCCCCGTTGCATTTCTGCAGAAACCACTGCCGGAGAAAATCCCACCGCATAAGCCTCGCCGTCCGCCCAGGCGCATATTTCCACAAATCCGCATGCAGCCACATATACTCAAACCCCACGCGTCGAGATACAGCAAGCCGGGCCTCGCTCTCCTGGATTTTTCCCACGTTGATCACTCGCCAGTTCATCCTTTGCTCCAGTTCCGCCGAGTGAGCTTCAACCGTGATGTTTTCGACATTCTGTAGTGTGCAGAACGGTAACACCGCCACGTCATGGTCACAGTGGGTTTCTCCTCGTAGCAGCCTCATACTGTGATTCATTCCGCGATCTCTGTCGAACCAATCCTGGCCGTCGCGTTTGCACAGTCGGATGGTCAAATTTCGAATCTTTTCCGCGCCCTTCAGCAGTTCGACTAGGGCACGCACTCTCTGCCAGAGACAGAATAGCTTGCCTGCGTCTTTAGGGTCGGGCGCGAAGAGATTCGCAACCACACGATCGATTCTGTGGAAGGGAAGATTATCAAAGCCCCGTGTTCTCGCGTCTTCTTTGTTTCGAAGAATCCACGTAGCTTGTGGCTCCTCCAGTTGTGCTCGCTCCTGTCGGCCCCGCCTTAAGTAGACAGTGGTCCATCGTTCCTTCCTTTGGTAGTAGATCGCGGAGACGTCGAATTCCAGACAGGACCGTCGGTACAGCAACAGCGATATCTCGTCGTGGATGCTTTTACTAGCGCGGAGGATGCGCAGATCTGTCTTTGGGGTGCGTAAAAGCACGGTATCCTGGCCGTCGGGGATGAACTGTAGCCAGATTTGTTCGCGGATCTCGTATGGGAATTGAGCCAGACATCCGAGACTGGGGAATTCCATTTTGTTTGGTAATGAATGATAAACAGGAGGTTATGAATAGTAAATTGATAAGTGATCGTTGGTGGTTGGCAGCATAGTGAAGGAGTGTAGTGATCAAGTCGTTGAATGATAGAAGGTTGGAAATCGAAGGAAAGTTGCCATCCACCTAAAGCTACAGTAGGCTGCAGCGGTGCGTTGTAGACCTTGTATACAGGCAGTGATCTCCCAAACAGTCTGGTCGAAGAAGTTTACCAGGGTTCGTTTTGACATTTTATCAAACTGTGACGTAGCATCGCTGCCTCGGAGCATAGATTAGATCTAGCAGTCTTTGTAGACTGACTTGTAGCATGAGAAGTATCAGGATTTTCCGATGATATGTATTCAAGCTGTCACGAAATTGCTGGCTCAAGACTGAGTGTTGCAGTCTTCGTAGACAGAGTATGTCTCACAGAGAGGTCATCTCAAAGCGCATCAAATGGAGTGGAATCTCCGCATCCCCAAAGTGTACCAGACATATTTTCAAATGTCTCAAAATCAGGCATCCACAACTGACTCTCCTGGTTCAGGTCTATCCAAGGAGCAAGTTGCATCGCCATCCGAACCCCGTGGTTCTCGCAGTCCGCCTGCATCTGCGATCCCCAGCCCCCATCCGATGCCACGCCCAGTGGGTTCGTCGTGGAAACATCTTCGGGTTTGAACATGCCAGTTCCAGCTCCGGGGAAGGTATTCCCACCTTGTTGGGCAGTCATCAGTTCGGCCATACCGACACTCTTGGCAGTTTCGTCGCCTTCAAGCTTCTCCATGGCTGCGTTGACAAGTAACTCGAATGCGTCGCGGTATTTCTTGACTGATGCTGCTCGTTCTCCCATCACGAATAGAACGGTCGAGCACGCGCGTATGTCGTTGCTCATCTGGACTGACCATATTTCATCCGTATGCGTCCATAAGGCATACAAAAGGGTAACGCCTGCCATGAAGACCGTCTGAACTGCCAGAAATGAGTGGCCATACCCGGGTGTTTGATGTAGTTTTTTGTGAGTCTGACAAATATCCCCGGCCGCCCGAAGACAGATATGATAATATGGATCAGAGAGGGGAAGAGAAGGTAAGAAGGGCTGGATCAGTATCCGTAGCGCCCTGTTATAATGAAGCATGGGATAGTCAAGATCAGGCCCACTGAAACGCGCCGTGGCGGATTCCTTCCACTCTTGCAGTTCGAAGAAAAGGCCATCCATTTTCGATCGAAGGGCATGCAGCGGTTGATCCGCCCGGTAGATTTTGTGTTGGATTTTGGAATCAATGCGACGTAGCTGAGTCAAGTATATTGCGAATGTCAAAGTCGACAGTCTATCCGTTGGTTGACGGTTGGTCAACAGCGCTGGATCACGCACATCGTCGTCCACATCCAACGGTAAGGGAAGATCGATATGCCTGTCTGCAAGACTGAACGGTCGCCCAAGAGACATCGACACGACTCTTTCTAGATAATAGACCGTCCAGAACAGCCGCCGACGCATTTGAGCAGTAAAAGGATCAAGATGAGCCTCGTTTGCTTTCCGATGAAGTCCAAGATCAATGGCAGTACGCATGGCAAGACCAACCATGTACCACATACCATGATTTGATGCAGATCTAAGGTGGTACACTACAAGAAGAGTCATGGCCTCTATATTCTCCACCGATCGTGTTTCACACATTGCTGGCACATGTTGAAGAGCGGTCATGTAAAATCGCTATAATGGTCAGAGTTGGTAGAAAAAGACCCATTGGAATACGTACCTCAGGAGCCACATATGTGTATTTCTCGCTCAACTGGATCAGGGTCGCTCCGATTGCATATACCACGTAGATTTTGAATATCCCAAACCTTTCAGCCTTTGAAAGCTCCTCACGTTTGACCTTTGCTAGCCTGCAGCGATCCCCATGCAACCGCCACAACTCGTCCCTGTCAAGAAAGGGATAGCGGACGTGAAGCCTTGTGAGATATGCATTCAAGATCCTCGTCCCCATGACATCATTCGGTGGCTCAGCACTATTTGCAAGCACCTCCTCTACCCTGGACGCTCGATTCCGAGTGCCACTCTGAGCATGCGGTGGTTGAGGGGGGAAGCCGGTAGACTTTGGTCCTGAATCTACCCCATTACCTCTAGAAGATTGATTCTGTTGGCTGTAGAAAGGGGAGAGGATCTGATTCCACACCGTTGCTTGAACCATCTCTCCAAGATTTGCAGCCAGGGAAAGCCCAGAGCTAGAGCCCACATATGCAGGTGCCTCTGAGGGGTTCAAAGCGAGGAATCCCGCCAGCTCACCGACTGGGTTATTATCAATCCCAGCCATCGAGCCTGTCTGAGGAGTATCCTGATTCTGAGGCGATAGTAAAGCAGCAACGGGATGAGTGGCGTTGTTGCTAGCATTGCTGCTGGCTATTTTGCCTTCTAATTGAGACTCTAGATACGCAATGCGCTGTTCCAAAGTACGTGTATATCTATCGTAGGTAATTAGTATCCTCATTCTCAGAAAAAACGGACGGAAAACGCTGACTGGTTCTGCGACGAATTCTCCTGCCGAACGCTGGATTTATCGCAGTCGGCTCCAGCTTTTTGGCAATTCGAGCACACAGGATACTCATTGTCACACTATTTCATGTTAAAGCTGCATCCCTGGCTCAGTCATACAGGTACATTACACACCTTCTGCTTCCTTGTCTTACATCGTGAACAGGCCGTTCTCCCGCGCTTCCGAGGGTTGTAATCCCTTGAAGCAGAAGTTGAAGGCTCAGTGATATCCATAATGCAGAGATTGAAGCATATCCATCTCGCCCAAATTATCAGCGATGAATATGTATATTTCCAGATATCGCAAGAAGATGCCTGGAGAGTCGAGATGGAGTCGAGATGCGTCGGAGAAACCGACGGCGCCAAGACTTTTGCGGTTCCATCCGGCATGTCCAGAAATAGACTAGACCCGCTGGCGGGAATAGCTTCACTTTGTCCGATTTGGGTCTGTTGAGGGTACGCTCTCTATTAACTCTGCTACAGTAGAATAGATACGGAATCTATAATCCACCATTCCTTCCGTTGGTTTGTTTAGTGTATCAATTCACAGGGTGTTCTCATGAGCATTCCAAAATCAATGATCATATCTCAATTCAAACATTATCTATATCAAGTTGCTTTACTCTATGCTCTATGAAAACAAAACGCCACCGATGCATCTAATGCGATCCACAGGATTGACACGGAACGAAACGTCTTCGGTGTAGACATCAATCACGACGTCTTGCTCTCCTGATTGCTCTCCGATGTATTCTTCGCAGCAGGTGACTCAGCATCTGCTCTTGGCTCGGCCTTTGCTCTTTCATCAGACCCCTCGATCTCAGATGCCTCTGCCGAAAGACCGTTCGCGCGCTGCTCTTCAAGTGCTTTCTGCTGCGCTTCTGCCTTTTCCTCCTCGGGCTCTTTGACTCTCTCCAAACCACGATCCCGAATGAATACACAAGCCAGGAACGCCGCTCCAATAAGAGGTATTTGCAGGATGAAAACTGCACGCGACGCTTTAGCGTATGCGGCAAGTATACTAGCCCAGTCTGCATCCGAAACGTTTGACCGGGAGGGAAGCGAATAAGTCGAGTGCACCAAATTTTGGTATCCTTCGGGCAGATTGGACCGAAGCGTTGCTTGCAGAAGAGCAGCAGAGACGGCCAGTCCACACGCACCCCCGAGACAGCGGAAATAGTTCCGATCTGATATAACCACGGCACGTTGGGACTTTGTGCAGTGCGACTGCATGGCGACCAGGGTGGGCTGGAAAGTGAATCCAACACCCATCCCTACCACACCGACAATGACTGCAATCGCACCAGGACTAGTATGGACATTGAACAGCAGGGTTAAGCCAGCGCCCCTATAGAAATTCAGTTAGAATAATCACAAGGAAAAGACGGTTCACATTTACACTTACAGCGTCCAAAGACCAAAACCAAGCCAGATGACCTCTCCGTATCGCTTGCATCGTGAAATGTACTGCCCAGAAGCGATGGAAGACAACGATTGGCAGGTGACCATAGGTGCCGTTAATGCTGCAGACACAATCGGAGACCATCCTCGAGCGTTTTGGTAGTATAATGGTAAATAATAAAGGTATGCCTGGTAGACCGCTCCCAAGAGAAAGCTTTGAATGAACAGTGCACAAAGAACTCTGTTCTTAAAGAAGACAACTAGTCATACAAGTCAGTATCCATCTTATCTGAGAGGTGAAAACTGCCAGAACTTACTGGGAAGCATGGGCAGTGACGCCACTTTCCATTCAATAAAAATGAAGGCAATCAAGGAACAACTTCCAATCGCAAGCATACTGATCACCATGGCAGAGTCCCACTCAAAGTAAGAACCACCGCCGGAGATGGGAATCAGTAAGAATATGATCCCGATTGAAGAGGCAAGAATGCCGTAGTAGTCAATCCGACGCATGTTCGTTCTGAGGCCATCCTGCCGGGCATTGTTTGGGATCAAGAAGTATCCAACGATAATTGAGCATGCCGACAGAGGAGAAATCAGCCAGAAGAAGCCTCGCCAAGTTGATTTCATGATAAAGGCCGCTGCGATAAAGGGCCCGATGACGTTTCCCATTCCCAAAGACGCACCCAGGACTCCCTGGTACTTGCCACGATCTCTTAATGTCACCACGTCGGAGACGATGATCATGGTCACAGATG
The DNA here is from genome assembly GCF_001890725.1 of Aspergillus wentii DTO 134E9. Classification (NCBI taxonomy): domain Eukaryota; kingdom Fungi; phylum Ascomycota; class Eurotiomycetes; order Eurotiales; family Aspergillaceae; genus Aspergillus; species Aspergillus wentii. The sequence goes on from NW_024467838.1 coordinate 58,744, forward strand.
CAATACCACCTCCTGCAATACCGGCAAGACCTCTGAAGACATAGAACATGGCGGCATTTTGAGAAAGGCCACACAGCAAGTCCGCGATGCACAGCAGAGCCAGCGCACACAGGTACACGATCTTCCGACCAAAGATATCTGAAAGGCGGCCATACAGGACCGTAAACACGGTGTTTGCGATCAGTGATGAGGTGCCAGCCCATGAAATGGTGCTTTCTGCGTTGAGGTCTTTGGCAATCGTGGGCAGGGTAACGCTGATTCCGTTCTGGTCCACAAATGAGATGAGCAATGATATCGCAAGACTGGTAAAGACAATCATCAACTGTTTAAAGGGCAGGATATTTGTCTGGTCATGCAGAGCCTTCTCTGCGGCTCGTTGCCGGTCCATTCTCCGATGTCGTATATCGACTGTGTAGGCCAATGAGATAGAATCCAAGATATCACAACCTCATTAGTATACCAGAATATTTCCTCGATGTACAAAAAGGACAATCAATTTTAAACAAACACCGTTCTCACACAGCATCGGTTTAAAACATAATTCAATGCTGCTGTTTTATAGCTCGGTGGCAAGGCTCCTCGAGAGCAACAGTTGACTCACAGCAGCCAGTAGAAAAGGTATCGGGTATCAAGAAGATTTTTCAAACAGCCTAGATGATCCTTTACTATCCCGGTTTTTCCAAACGCAGCAATAGCAGCAACACATCTTGCAGGGATATCAAGGGATAAATTGGGCCTTATCAATAACTCCAGGCGTGCATCGGACCCTACACCGACGGTCAGAATCTGCGCCACTGACAGGCCAGTCAGAAAGCCCCTCTCCCCTGATCTGCTCACACTCCAAACGCAGGGAGCCTGTCGGGCCAATTCCGCCTTTCTTTGTGCATTTTGGCTCCAAAAAAGAGAAACCGTCTGGTCGGATGTGGAGCGGTTACGTCGGCATCCGCGATGGCCTCGTCGGACGTCCGATGGAGGCGGCGCTGGACGAATTCCGCTTGGGAAGTTGCTAATCAGTGGTTATTCCGAGCTATTGACAGGCCACGACTCGCATGTCGCACATCAAGACATTTCCACTTTCAAGTATCAACGGTGAGCCAGAACAGTCCGTTGTCAAAGGAAAAGAAAATGTGCGATCGGCAAACCCCCGATACAGATGCGGAGTTATGTCATCGACCTTGCCCTTTTGGGAAAGAAAGATCAAGGCAAGCAAAATATATGCTGGAGCATAGTACAGAGTATATATATATATATATGCATCTTGAATGATTCTGTTGAAAAGGGTAGGCTGCATGGAGGACTCCGTCTGTGAAAGCTCAGGTCAAGTTTTCCCTGCGTGATGCTTATATGTACTTCCAATGAAAGACACCTTGAATCGTCTGCTATTTTGTACATAGAGTCCAGGATATCCTTATTGAGTATTGCTGGGTGATGGAAAATCCTCCAACAATCATGTCTCCAGGATGATGCCGACAATTAAGAATCATAATCTTTCCCATGGAAGCTCGAAGACGTATCCCTGCTTCAATTCGGGCGGATCAAGACATCCAGTATGTCCTCTTCAATAAATATAAACAAAATTAGATATGACCGTGTCAAGGCTGTTCAGAAAACGGACGAGGCAGCCCGGGAATTATGGCACAAAGCAGACGGATGACGTGACTAGGAATCCCTCTTCCATCCGGCTTCCACGCGAAGATTGGATTCGTCAATTCAATGCTGAGGGAAATCCCGAATGTACATTTGACGAGACACTTCAGAAGTTTATTCCTCTCTCTGTAGTAATCTTTGAAGCCAGAATTTGCAGTATTCAATTTCGATTTCGTCGTGGCACGAGTAGTATCGTTTCTTCAGGCAGCATTTTGTCAATTACCCAACTACCCAAAGGTTGCAAAAATCAAACAAAAGTTTAAGAAAATCAAGTAATTAATAAATTTATTTCACAATTCAACTCCAACGAAGTTCTGAATGAGATATTATATACTGTGGCAACAGTCATGTACATAGCTGATATATGAACAGTCACGCTAAACGGACAATCGCGATTAACCCAATAGGTGCAAATAGGCAATAAGGTTATGTACCAAAACCCTGTATGAAATAGAACAGCCGCAGATAAAGCCCTTCATATATTCAAGAAAGTTATTAAACGCGTGGGCATCAATTTTTCGAACAGTCGACCATATGCCATGACTGAATTTCTTCAAGTAGCATTGATTCAATGGCGTGGGACTTTCATTCGTAAAGTCCAGAGACGTTAGAAATAAAGTAAAATGTTGTAGATCAATTCTTCCATGTTCGCGATCAGTCTGTTGATCAGGATGATGGCCAAGGTAGTGCGACCAATGCAAGATTTACTTGATGGATTCAGGCCGGGCCGGTGGGAATAATCTTGCGCCCGATTCCAGTCAAGATCATCATCTTGTTTATTCGAACCATTACCAGCGCGACTTATGTCGAATGATGTTTGACCGTATGACCGTATGCCAAGCGTCTTCTTCGAAAAAGAAGCTCAATACTAGACATTACATCAAGCGGTTCTTCAAATGAGATACAGATCATATGAACCTGTGACAGGTAGCGAGTCAGGGACCATTTGATAGTCCTGTAGTAAATCAGGAATGTGCTGGGGCGATTGGAACTTCCAGGGCTCCCGCTGGCCAAGGAGGTTGTATAACGCGCGTGTTGGCAACAGGGGCGCCTTCAAATGCAGTCGTACTTCCAACTGGGTTGCTGCTATTGTTACCTGGCCCAGGTTGAGATGGGCCTACAGCCCTTGGATCAGCTGCTTGCTCGGGTACAGGATGCGGAGGCAAGTAGTTCCCGTCCGCAGTGTTTCCTTGGTTCGGAAAGAAACTCTGGTTCAAAGCGCCACACGTAGTACAGGTAAACTCAATCTTAAAGTTTGAAAATACCGGTTGAGAAGTATGGGTGTTTCCACCGTCGTGGGGTTGTGTCTGGGGTGCCGGCTGTTTCGTCTGCGTTATATGGATTTGATTGGGAGCCGTGCGGGCAAAGGTAGGCTGCGGCGGATTAGGCGAAGCGGTACTTTGGCTGAGAGGGGTTGGTTCATGCGATCGAGCAGGTACAGGTGCAGGTGCAGGTGCAGGGGCAGGGGCAGGATGTTGCAGTGAAGGTGCGAGCGCCACAGACTGGGCATGGGGCTGCTGCGGGGCTGGAATAGGACTGCGTTGAGGCTCGTTCTGACTGATATCAATGATTTCTGGCCGCATATTTTCTGGAATCCACCTCTGCCCTGGCAGACCGCTATACGATGGGCCAGGTTGATTTTCCGGTGATTCCGGATGCAGGTGTTGAGTATCCTGGCGAACAATTCTGCTGTCATCATAACCGGTATCGCCATTCTGGCTTGATGCCTGTCGCGGCTGCAACTTTGTAAGAGCTCGCTGAGCTTGTCTCATCGAAATATCATATCCATGGTAGCGTTTGACGGCATCCACAACCTCCTGGCCCTTGATCTTGCTCTTCATGTCGAAGAGTTTTGGTATTTCCGTCAGAAGAAACCGAACATGCGATGCCTCGGAGCGCGCAGGTGTTGTCCCCGGTGAAACCTCGTTCCTGCGACAACTATGGCTGTCTTGTAAACTGGTGATATAAGTCGCATTTTTGTTGGCCCGGCAGACAACGCGAAAGTAGCAATTAGCAGACGATCGGCAGCCTATCACGACACTTTTCTTGTTGCTCCGTGTCACCCGGAGCTCCCAGTGCTGCCTTACAGAGATGCTCCGTACGACAGTTTTAAATTCCTCCAGCGATACAAACTGTTGGCCCACATGGAGCCCCGAATACATTTCCGTCATGATGGGGTAGGAAAGCGACGCAGGATAAATGAAGGCGATCCAACAACGGTGAAAGCCGTGGCAGTGGTGCCAAATAAGATTTCCATCAGTGGGCTGTTAGCGATGATCAGGGTGCGTTCCGGTTCTGTAGATGCAGGAACGTCGGGGTTGATCTATGTTGCACTGGTGAGCTCTGAGTGGAGCTAAGATAGGTCAGCAAGAATAGGGGATTGCAGTAGCGGAATAACCATAAGCAAGTAGAATACGGGCATCGCTAAATCGCTGATCACAATATGCAAAAGCAAGCACTGCCATCTACCAACGACCCTGGAAGGGCCGTTGATTTTGGGGCTGAAGGAGTTGGTGGGAGAATCGACGATCCAAAGGCGGTCCAGATTGTAGCAGGAAGAATCGACAGGGAGTGGAGAGGTTGAAGATGTTCCGCCCGCTAGCGCCGACCCCCAGACCGCTCGCATCGACCTTAGACACCACCAGACAGACACAAAGACCGATCCACCATCGGCCATCCAGTGTCGTTTTCAAGCCTCGATTGATTCTAGACGTGATGGCATCCTATGGATTGTTGGACCAAGCGGAAGAAGGTCGGGTTGGCCTTTCTTGTTTTTTCTTCTCTCCCCATACTGACCCTCGCAGATGCTCTTCACAAATCGCGTCTTCTAAACGTTGAAGAAAAACCCTTCCGTCGGATATCGAAACGTCTATTAACTTCCCAATCGATTGTGGTCTCGAATGCAACACTCCCTCCCACCCCTCCTCCAGAAGATGCCGACCAAGAGGCAACAACAGCGGCAGAGGCCGAAAAACAGAAAAGGCTTGAGGAATGGCGCAATTTTCGCGAAGATGTGACTCTTGATTTTGCCGCATTCGAAGGAAGCATTGCGCGCATCCAATTTCTGCTGACGAGTAACGAGAGGGAACGGGAGCGCTATGCCGCCGAAAAGCTTCAGATTCTCTCCACGATGCAAGCCGTTCGTGAAAACACGTCTGACTTGCGGTCTCAGCTGGAAGAGGCGCAACGACTTCTTGCCCTACGGAAAAGCTACGACGATCTGGCCGAGAAGATTACGAGCAACAGGCTTCTCAAGCCTCGCGAAGATCAGCAGTCGAACCTCCAGAAGTTACGAACAGAAATCACCGAGTTAGAAAAGGAGAGCAAGGAATACGCGCAAACTTGGTCCGAAAGGCGAGAGCAGTTTGGCCGTATTGTGGAAGAAGGAATGCAGCTTCGACGCCTCATTCGAGACGAAAAGGAAGAGGTTGAGCGCAGGGAAGGTATGCAAGAGGATGCGGATGCGGATGACGGCGACGTTCCTTCTAAGGGCAAATCCAGCGAAGCGAATACACCACGTCCTGATGGAGATAGTGCGACGCCGTCTCATAGTCAAGATGAGACCGGTCGATCGTTCGGGGGTCTGCAGGCAGAGAAGAGCATCACAGCTGCCGGGGCAGCGTCACCTTTACGGCAGGTCACTACCGCTGAAAATGAGAAGAAGATATCTCCTGATCAGGAAGACGCTACCATGGTGGATGAAGGAGAAGTGACCGAAGGGGAAGATAACGCAGAACGGCCTGATCACCTGGAAGAAGGGGAAGAAGTGAACGACAGAATGGACATTACATAGCCATCGAATCATTATCAAGCATGGAGTTAGGTTTGGCGGCGTTGGAATCATGACACCTCTTTTTAATTTACATTATGTTCTTATTCTGCATATTCATCAAATTTGCCTCCTGACACTACATCACAGGCACAGGGACTTCTCATGCAAATCTTTCATTTTAAGAGATCTCCCGCTCAGCCGACTTAGCCTTTGCAATGGCCTCTTTGGCAGCAGTGATATGCTCGACGTTGCTTTCGGGGCCCTTCTTGCCCTCCTCAGTCTGTCATAGAGTCTCAGCTCGGTTGATCAATCTGCAATGGAACACGGATCGAACAACTCACCAGTAGATGTTCAAGAGTTTTCACGTTGTCTTCGATTTTCAGCTTCAAGCTGGGGAAGACCTTTCTGGTTTCCTCGAGTGCCAGACGCTGTATTTGAGGGTCACCAATCAAGAACATTTTGGATTAACGAGCTATGCATACCTCTTGATTCAACAAAAACTCCTTGTTCTCATCTCCTTCTTCGCCTTCCATCCGCTGGATCCGTTGTTTTTGATCTTGTTCCTCGCGGTGGTAAGACGCCTCCTCCTTGACAAGGCGCAAGACTGAGGAGGTGTAGACCTCCAGAGGCGAGCGTGGACCCATGTTTTGGTGATTCTAAAGCTAAGTTGTTAATACTCAACGTTCTTGACACGAGCGGGGCAATGAAAGAGGGACAATGATGTCATGTATGAAGCATTGACATGAGCCTTTGGTTTCTGCATAGCAATGCAATAAATGCCGTAAACATAATCATCAGCTCCATGATATGGGAGAAACCCGAAGGAGTCTCAGGCCGATGAGGGGCTTGCATGGTGTTACAGGCCGTGAGGTTGTCACTGGTCAAAAATAATTCAAAAGAAGCATCATACATACCTTTGAGAAAGTAATTTAAGTGAGCAGATCACAAAATTTCCTGGATGGATAAGCAATCAAATAGACAATCTGTTGAGCGAAGAGAAGAGGAGAGCAATGTGACGCTTCCCTCACTATGATGCTATCCAAGAGGCATTTTGCAGTGTTTGTTTTGGTGGGGTGGAGAGGCAGCACGTGACGTAGGTCTGTATAAAGCATCAACATCTTCTTCTTTCCCCTCGACAACCATGCAATATCATCAGAGTCTCTTGAGTGATTATACTCTAGAGCATGCTCTCGTATATTCAGTCGACTATCTTCTTGGCCATGAGCAGAATTTCAAAAAAACACAAGTCTTAGATGTGGCTCACGTCCGCGTCTAACCTTGGAAGGTCTACATCCTAGACATCATCCAAGCCTGATCGTTGATCTTAGACAATTTGATAAAGATTGACATGAGGCTCTCTCGCTTTGTGCTTGGGGCGGCCACGAAACTCGGGCGTTGGCATAATCCTGGCCTGTCAATGGATCATCCTGTGATGAACACAGCCTCATCTGCCGGGCGTATTTGCCCGGGCGTGTCAGTAGAATGAGGCTTCTTGAAAAAAATCCTTCTTACTGGCTATTCTGTTCATGAAATGCCGGATGTTGTGGATTTTGCCTTCATCATGTGGAAGCGACCATCTGCGCCTTGTCTGCTAAGCCGGCATTGACAATACACTGGGCACATGCTATACACCTTGCCTAATATAGGTATGTGGATGAACAAGGCTGTCTATCCGTAGAAAGATTTATAAAAATGGGCTTCGTCTTCGATGCTATGTGTATCATACTTCATATGTATAGTTTGTCTACAGTGCACCAACTTCTTCTTACATTTTATATACTCTGTTCATCCTTTGAAGAACAGTCGAGACTTGGATGAATATTTCTGCTTACAATTCAAATATTCTTGAAACAATTGCACCACCAAAGATACCAATATGAGGTTGGTTATTGGTTATTCATACTCCCAGAACAGTAAACTCATCAAGTATATAATGCAGATACGCAATTGCTCGAGCAAACGAATATCTCGTGCTCACTGGAGCCGGGATTGAAGATCTTCGTATATGCAAGAAAGCCGTCGTGTTTCCTTTCCAACGAGTAAGTCTTGACGCACTAAATCCATCCAACAACTACTGACTACTATTTTTAAGTGCTCGAGAATATCCGTGTCGCCGTTTGACTTCTCGCTGAGTCTACAGGCCATGACCATCGAGAAATTGCAGTTCTCGTTGCCAGCCGTCTTCACAATCGGGCCTGATAATAACCAGGAAGCACTCAGGAAATACGCTCTCCTTCTGTCTGGAAACACCGAAGGATCGGACTTTTCCAAGCTGAAAGATGTAATCAACCCAGCAAGAAAGAACCATGTGCAGGATATCGTAAAGGGAATCATCGAAGGCGAAACTCGCGTCATTGTTTCTAGCATGTCGATGGAGGAGATATTCAAAGAGAGACAGATTTTCAAGGCGAAAGGTTTGTGGCCCTCTTGGACATGATGGGATCGTATACTTATGCTCTGAATAGTCATTGATAATGTTCAAAATGAACTCCAGCAATTTGGGTTACGAATGTGAGTTTCTCTGTCCATTTCGCTATTCATACATTTTTTTTTTCCTAATATTGTCATAGTTACAATGCAAACGTCAAAGAGCTTCAAGATACCCCTGGCAGCGAGTATTTTGCTTTCCTGAGTCGCAAAGCTCATGAAGGAGCCCTCAACCAAGCCAAAATTGATGTTGCCGAAGCAAGAATGCGCGGTGAAATCGGCGAAGCTGAGAAGAAAGGGAGAACCAAGCAGGAAATTTCCAAAATCGATGCCGATACGGCCGTCTTGGAGACAAAACGCAAGGCTGAAAAGGCCAAGGCTGACTCGGAGCTCACGAACCGCCAAACAGAGCTTGATATGGGCGTGCAGCTGAGCAGGATCTCTGCCCAGCGTCAGGCGGAGATGAAAGATGCAGAGCTGCAGAAGGAAGTTGAGACTACGCGTGCTGAGACGGAGCTTGAGCGTCTCAGGGCAAACGATGTCACCAAGAGCAAGGTTGCGCGCGAGTCTGCTCAGGAAGATGCAGATGCAGCCTACTATACTGCGCAAAAGGGAGCGGATGCGCAGTTGTATAAGAAAAAGATGGAAGCAGATGCCTTGCGTAAGTGGATGGTACCTTTTCCATGTATAGTATCAAAACTGACTGGTTGATCTCAGATTATCGTCAGAGCAAAGAGGCAGACGCTTCTTTCTACCAGCAAAAGCGTCAAGCTGAAGGAACTCTGGAGATGGCAAAGGCCTATGGTGCTCTTGTCGATGTTCTCGGCGGGCCACAGGCATTCCTGCAGTTTAAGATGATGGAAACTGGTACTTACGAGAGGTTGGCCGAAGCCAATGGTGCTGCCATCAATGGTCTCCAGCCAAAGATCACGACATGGAATACAGGTAAGCGCTGTTTGTTTTTTGCCTCTTATTCGCCAGATTCTAATCTGTTTCCAGGGAATTCAAGTGGCTCTGGTGATTCCGTGGGCCCATTACGAGATATCATGCAAAACCTCCCTCCTCTTTTGAGCACCATCCATGAGCAAACTGGTATTACACCACCATCATGGCTGGCCCAGATGCCTGAGAGTCATCAAGAGACTTTATCGCAGAATCCGAAGGCTAATGGTATTCTGGCTGCTCACGAATAAAAATAATCTAACTCATCAGCGATGCTGCTACGGGTCTATCACTCACAACTTACAGGCTGTCGCAGTTGGCTATTGAAGCCCCCTTAATGCTGTCTTTTATAATATCCTATTTCTTTTCATTACTACCCTTGATTCCCTTCACTTAGATTACTGGTTCATGAATTTACTGTGCTATTTTTGGATATTAAATATTGAATATTGAATTAATGGTATATATTTGAGTGATTCGCCCATACATGAATGATTTTCTTTCACTCCAAATAAATTGCCATCTTAGATAATTGAATTAAATACCATGTAAAAAGCTATTACAAGCATTGAAAGCACCATTCAAATTCAATGGAAGAATATTCCACAAGCTTTCTTTGGCACCAGAGCAGCCCCATGAAATCATGTGATGGACAGGCAGCATCCATCTTCGGCCATTGCGATCGACCACTGCATCATTTATCACGAGTGACCACTTGCGATCAGCTTTTTCTTGATCCTCAACTCAGTTGTCAGGATTTATCTATTATAACTCCTCATGCCATTATTTTTGAGCTTTTTTGGCTTGCTGTCCCCTTGACCACAATGCCGCCGCCGTCGCTGCTGCAGCTTAGCACGGCGACTGCTATCAGGAATGTGAAGTGTACGTACGCCACCCCTAACAGAGCTCTCACTACAGCTTCAATCTGACCTTTCTTTTCTTTCTTCCAGTTTTAAATGACATTGGCAATATTCCATATCCCCTCGCTCGCCCGTTCCTCCTCAAAATCGAAAGCCCAGAGAAACTCGTGAGTCGTTGGATTCCATCTGACATCGCATACAGCTTGACACCATCACTAACATATGCCCCCTTTTCTAGAGATTGATAGAACAACTATCCCCCCATATATCCAAAGACGACGACGAACTATGGCTCGAATTCATAAAACGAGATATACCCCGGTGGGACGAGTACGACTTGCCCGAGAAGTCCGATTGTTGGTATGACGTATACTGCGACCTCCGGGAACAGGTTCAGAAAGCAGTGGAGGAAGATGCAGAGAAACTGAAGATGGCGCTGGATGGCATCAGCTCTGAGCGTGCTGAAAAAAGTGCAAAATTCGTGCCCGACCGACGAAGCCTTCGTCTTCCCCAGGAAAGGCCGACCGCGAAGCAACGATATGCTTCATACGATCGAAAAATGGGCGGCCTTGCACCTGTCTTTTCCAGTGCCAATTCCGGTCTCAGTAGCACCAGTTCAGATCCCCAAGGGCCGTCTGCATGGTCTTTCGAACGTCCTTCGCTTCCGCGAGATACAAAGAAGAAAAGCAACATCTTTACTACCAAGAAAAGAAATAATGTGCTGGCCATTCCAACAAAGCAGCTGCATAACCGAGCTTCTCAAGTCAGACAGGCGCCTCGTTCTCTTGTTGAAGAGCACAGGCGACCATCTGAGCCCATTGCGCCTCGACGTACGGGGCCTCCACCATCAGTCGCACCTGGACGGTTAATTGCACCTGGACGGTCAAGGCCACAAGGCTCCCTTAATCCTGCAAGCCAGAATAATCAAACAATTTCGCCATCACTTCAAGAAAGAGAGGCAAGGCTGCGAGCCTTGAAGTCTGGGAACCCAGTAAGCTCACGGGCTTCGGCGTCATCTTCTGCGCCAAAAACTGCAACGACTTCATCGCCGGCCAGGGATTTGTCAAGGGCCTCTGCCACGGGAGCTAAACCCAAGACTCAGCATCAAACGCCAACCCGCGAATCATCCAGGCCTGTTGGAGCGGACACCAGTTCAAATGACGACGAATCTAAAACCTCCCCGGCACAGGCACCGCGCCCTATGGTTCGAAAACGATTAGCCCCCAGTGTCTTCATGCAGCCCAAGAAGAGAAAAGTCACCTGAAAACATTATACCCTTCATTTCTCTTTAACCTCCCGACCATTACTTCTTTTTCAACACATTCTACGGCCAGTAGATGCATCCTTGTTATATCTGACTGGCATGTGACGAAAGCATGATTATTCCATGTTATTTTATCGGCGGCGTTCTACAATACTCATAGGTGTACGGATATAGGAAGCTTTGTTTTCTTTCTTGGATGATACTAGGATAGCCTTGGTAGCCCTTTGTTGCATCATTCAATGGAGTTTTTTTCGAGATGGTCTCTGGCGTTTTAAACTGCATGTCTTGCGATTAGCGTTTTCTGATGATTATGACGTCCGATTGACTTTGCACTTTCTGTAGCTTGTCTGGAAGCAAATATGCAGAAGCACATATTATATCTTACATTCTTGTTACATGGCGTACGATGCAGCTTTGCGTGATAGATGTCTACCAGAGTTGGATAGGTCCCTTATTTGATAATTTTTTTTATAATGGTTGTCATCAATGCGTTGGTGTAATACATAAAATTCGTCTAACCCGATGAGCCAAATGGAAATCATCACGCCTTGAGCCGTAAGAATGCAAGCATAATTGGTTCAGGAAACCAGCCTGGGAAACAACATAGCCCCATAGAGATAATGTATGCTTCACTTTGACTGGCACAAGTGACAATTTATCGGTTTCCTACTCCGCGTCTTGTGGGTATCCCTGTGCGCAACCAGCTCTGCAGGCTGAATACCGCCGTTCATCCAGTCCATCATTTCCTCGCGACATGACTATTTGAAATGCCCCTTAAACCACACTGTGATGTTTATTGGTGTCCGAAACAAGCCTCACTGTAAGAGTTATGTATTGTGGCATGGGAAAGGTGTAGATTACAAGCCACCACGGAGGGCAAGGACGAGATGTAGCGTCGCACCACCTTCGAGGTTGTATTCTGAGGCCGTCTTGTCATCCGCCCTATTTTTCACCAGATTATTGTCAGCACAGCTCAGAGAATGATCTCATTCAAGGTGTGATAATATCGACGGAGGAGGTGCGTACATTTGCTTTCCGCCGAAAATCAATCGTTGCTGGACAGGGGGGATGCCCTCCTTCTCCTCAACACGCTCCTTTATACGGGAGACCTGGTGATTTGTTTTAGCAACTGTCCAGCTTTGACATTTTTGGGCCCCATCAAACAGTATGACAGGTATAATCGGGAATCGAGGTTGAATGTGGATTTCGTCGATCGGGGCAAAGGGCAGTTTAAAGTACCTTGTAGTCGGGTTCAATGTCCAGCTCGATCTCCTTGCCAGTGAGAGTACGGACTCTGTTTAGTTAAAGCAGTGGTCAGCGACTGTTCTATGCCTCGGATAGACGTTGCAACCACCAATGATGCAACTGATGCAGCAACAACGGGGCTCCTCCAGTGAGACTCACTTGATCAACATTTTGACAGATATTTATGGGTATAAACCACAGATAAAACAATATAACCAGAAGTGCTCAAGGAAAGGGGAAAAGAGCAAAGAAAAGAACACGAAGGCTGCTAGCGACAAGAGATGTCGAGGTGTTAGAACTGGAGATGGTGACGGAAGCTTCGCCGGCGGGGTTTCGGTGGGGTGGAGTGGATGGATGGCTTTGGTGCGGCAGTGTTCAGTTACATCTCGGGGGATGTGTAGGAAATCCCCAAGGCAGCAAGCATTATGAGCGTTTGTAAGCTGTAGAGCTGTAGAGCTGTAAAATATGATTTTCTACTGTTATTTTTACTTTCTATTTCCTTGTTGCTCTTGTAATCTGCTCCAATAACAACTCTTAGTTGCATATATATATATCTCGTTTCCCGCGCCTCGCGTGATTCAGCTCGATTCTCAGCTCGATCCCAGCCAACTTTCTAGCACAATCGAAACCGATACCAGTCTTTGAGCACCATGACTGAGAACACAGTACAAAATCCATTCCAGCAGTTTATTATTGCCCATGGAGATGACAAAGTATGTCTGTCACTTCTATTATATAAACCGTCTAACCATCCAACAGGACAAGATACAAGAGCGCTACGAAACCCACCGAACCACGAGGGCTGCTGACTTTAAGAGCAAGATCCTGAATCCGAACTTTCAAGGATGGCAAGTCGACGAGATCCTGAAGAAGTTGCATGTGCAGGCAAAGAATGCGGACGGATCGCCATTTGTTGATTCAAGGAACAACTTGGCTTTCTACGCAAGACCGCCGCAGCATATCAGGGAGCTGGCGGGTGAAGTCCAGCAGGAAATCCGAAGCATTGCTCCAAGTCAGTAATCATTGTTCCCAGCGCCGACGCCCGATTTTCGTATCTTTGCTCACCAGATAGCAATTCCATAGGCATGTGGTTTACGCCGTCGGCCGGGTTACACATGACAACTCTCGAGCTAGCTAATTCGCGGTCTCCAGAGGAGATTGACGAGATAGTATCCCGTCTTTCACAGACTGGGGCATTGCCTGATATTGTGAACTACACACTTCATCACCGAGCACGCTTGATCAAGCCCGTCGTTAGCTATGACGCCTCAGCCATCGCTCTGAGCTTTGTCCCGGCTACTGACGAAGAAGGCGATGACTATACCTATCACCACCTGCGACGGGATCTTTTTGATGAAGTCACAGCTGCGGGTATTCCAATCCACCCCAGGTACACCGTTCCTTCATCACATATCGCGCTTGCACGCTTCATCACACATGATGGGTTCCTGCTTGATAAGCCCAACCCAGACGGAAGCAGTTTTGATCGCGAGCGCGTCAATGAGCTGATACAAAGGATCGAAGAAATTAACCAAAATCTAAAAGAGAAGTACTGGCCTAAGCAGGATGGGTCCTCGAAGGGAGATTGGGTTGTTGGACATGAAAAAGGCTTTGAGTTTTGTAAAGGAACATCATGGTATGGGGGAGGGGAATGTGTTCTTGTTGGAGAGGGCTTTCAGTGATCCCGTTGTTTAACGACGACCTGTTATGCGATATGTACATAGCATGAAGACATGGCAATTTTGATCGAATTTCCAATGATGCGATGTAAAAAGGATACGTTTATGCCTGAGGCAGAAGTATTACGGCAGGCTTGGCGTTGGACTCCCCGATGCGGTTAGGCCACACCCGAATAGGGCCTAAGCGAACGAAATCCCACAATCCACGTCCAGCCCGACTCGAACCTCCCCGACAAGAGACAATCCAACGACCACCAACACCGCGATCCGGCCAAGTCAGTCAAAATGGTAAGGACTCTATCCCCTCGTTATCGTTTGAAAGCTGCGTCCTTCCTGTGCAACCGGAGAATTTTGAGAGAAATCGGTCAACGGGTGGAGGAGGGCCGATATTTTAATCGGTGGTGAGGGCTTGAATGCAACAAAATCGTCCCGATAAAATCGACATCGACCGCCGTTGAACACGACTATTTTTTTTCCTAAGAAGAAAAAAGAGCGAGAAAGACGAGAGAAAGAGTCGCGAATCCACAGTCGATTATTTGAACGGTGTGATATCTTGAAAGAAACATACTCCCCGCGAAAGGACTGCGATCGGTGCGAACGAAAAGTTCTTCGCGATTACGTCGATGAGACCTCGTCTACCATGAAGCTTCACTCGATACCTTTGCTGCTTCTATCTAAAATAGTCAGCACCCGATGATGCTCGATAAATCGATTTCGAACAATCTTCTTCGATGAACAGGAATTTGGAGCAGCAGCAGCAAACATTTGTACCACGTTTTGACAGACGCTGATTATATCTCTTTTGCGCCCTTCAGGTCAACGTTCCCAAAACCCGCCGGACGTACTGCAAGTCCAAGGAGTGCCACAAGCACACCCAGCACAAGGTCACCCAGTACAAGGCTGGAAAGGTGAATAGCGACCCCACGGTTTCGAGATAATGACAGCACATGCTAATCCAGATGTGATACATAGGCCTCCCTTGCCGCCCAGGGTAAGCGTCGTTACGACCGAAAGCAGAGCGGTTACGGTGGTCAGACCAAGCCCGTCTTCCACAAGAAGGCCAAGACCACCAAGAAGATCGTCCTGCGTCTGGAGTGCACTGCCTGCAAGACCAAGAAGCAGCTCGCTCTCAAGAGATGCAAGCACTTCGAGTTGGGGTACGCTATATCTTTTATTATCAACTATTCGCGCCTTGATCATGATGCTAATTTTATTTCTTCTCTACAGTGGTGATAAGAAGACCAAGGGTGCCGCCCTTGTTTTCTAAGCTTGCGATTTTCTTGTTCGGCTCGGGTTTCCTGCATTGCATCTGCTCCAATACTTCCGGCGGGGGGCTTATGACATACTGGCAATGGAAAAAAAATGAAATAGGAATTCATATTTAAGAAAATCATGACTCCTAGTTTATGAGTCTCTTCACGAATCTCTTATTTATCTTCACAAGACCGTTCGACTGTAGGGCATCGACTAGACACTTGTGTCGTGGAAGTACCCTGTGTAGAGTGTCTACTATGTAGATACACAGTTCAATTGTGGCTTTCGACCAGACAGTCTTATCTGCTTACCTGCTTACGTTTCGATGGTAAAATGCTACCGATACGTGGTGGATTATGACAGGCGATACCCAACCTTGACGATTACTAGAGTTCGCAGGTACTGATAAGCTTTCTAGGATAACATTTATTCCATCGTTATGATGTATAGTGCGCATCTATACTCGCAGCACATGCAGGTATACAGACATGAATCGCATTAACTATCTTTTCAAATACCCAAACTGAAGCAAGCTTCCGGTTTTGATATACACACGCCGATTGCTCGATGTCCTCGCCTACCGTTAATAATCCTTCTGCATGACCTTCTTGACCTCGGGAAATTCCGTGTCAAGATCGGCTTCATATGTGACACCGTTCGTCCCATCGACCATGGGCGCGATGTACTCTTTCCGACCCGCCTTGTGCACGCGTCCATTGATCATGATAATATTGAGTTTTGAGTGATCTTGCAGGATCTCAATGTCGTCCAGAGGATTGCCATCCACAAGAACACAGTCTGCATAATATCCGGGCTTGATCTTACCCAGCTCATTTTCGCGCATGAAGAGCTTCGCGACGCCGGCCGTTGCAGAAATAATCGCCTCGTGGGGGGTAAAGCCCAGCAAATTAGTGAAAAGGGCAAGGTCACGGGCATATGTTCCGTGTGGAGTCCAAGCGAAGCCATAATCCCTGTACTTCAGTGTTAGGCCGGGATTATTACAGGGGTCAAGCGGAAGTACATACCCTCCCGGAAGCACAACAATCCCCCGTCGGTGCATCTCACGCAACCCTAGGATTGCTGTATCAAGTTCCGTCTTGTAGCCTACTTGCTCGGCTTTGGATCTCGCGTATCCAAAACGTTCTCCATCTTCCAAGATGCTCACTGGGAAGTTTAGCGCGGGCACGACAACATGTCGGGTCTTGTTGTCTTCCAGCATATTCATCCCTGCACAAATATTAGCCATGCCCAAGACATATTGATAGATGGGTCAAGTTCTTGCTCCACTCCCTTACCCTCATCATCGACATAAGAGGCGTGGAATATGACATCCACACCGTGTCGGGCGCACATGGTCACCGAGTCTCGTGCACGGGCATGAGCGCATAGCCTACGGCCATGCTTGTGAGCCTCGTCCACGCATGCAGCGGTTTCTTCGTCTGTGAAGTAACAGTCCAGAGCAGAGCGAACTTCCGTGATCTTCGTATACCTCGGATTAGCTGAATGCACTCCAATCCAAGTAGGAAAGGAAATCCTACTCACCGCTTCTCCGGACATGCTGAGTTTGACCTGATCGACACCCAAGTCGACATGGCGGCGAACCACCTCTCTCATCTCATCTGGACCATCGGCGTAAGCTGTAATTCCCGGGACGAGGTCGCCATCTCTTCGACAAATCTCCTTGGCGTTGGCGAGATAGCGAGGCCCAGGAATGTCACCGGCGTTGATAGAGTTACGAACAACGACATCTAATCTGTCCTTTGCAGACGCCGCTCCCCAGCACCTTGAATACGGATCCGAGATTAGTATCTGGGCATATTGGACATGGATCGCACTGTAGAAACGTACATGGTATATCCTGAGTCCAGGTAGCATTGAGCACTTTTGGCGGTGAGGAGAGTGTGTTCCTCTACTTCCAATTCGCCCAACCGACCCAAGTCACCTCCATTCCATGAGAGGTGAGTGTGGGCATCCCCCATTCCAGACATTAAGGTCCTGCCTTTGCCATAGAATTTGCGAACTTTGGGGTCCTTCTGGAGTTGTTCTTTGTTGGGGACGATACCGACTGCGGTAAACCGCTCTCCTATGCCACGTAACCACCAGCGTTAGACCAGGCACTTCAATGGCATGAATATTCACGGTCTCAACTAACCTTCAATGAGAACATCGCCACGGTAAGGCTCTTGGCCTGTCGAGTCGATGATCTGAACGTCCAGAATCAAGATCTTGGACTCCGAATGGGTGCCGAAGATCTCATAGTTCTTTGGCTTCAAGTTTTCACCAAAGTCAATTGCATCAATTGCTTCGATATTTCTCGGAGGTCCTTTGTATGGCTCAATGTTGGACATGGATTTAGTCCAACTGGGTTGGGTGATGATCGATGGCGACATGGTGACTGGGTTTCAGGAATGATGTCGAACAATACAAAGTAGACTTGGAGTGAAAAGAATCCTGGGATTGAGACAACGTAGGAATCATCGCAACATGAAATTTCAATTTGGAAGAACCCCCCTCCTGAATTGATATGCGGTACCTTAACGCTCAACTACTAACACGCCCCAGTAAGTCCCGCAGATCGTTAATTTGGCAGGGTTCATTGGTGCCATAGCATCAACTCGCTGGGAGAAAGAGCAGCAAAATGAAACACGATGCATCCTACTAACCTTCTCTGATGGGTCCTAAAGGATTTGTGAATTTGAAATGCCCTTTTTTTTTTGTTTCCGCTAAACAGGGGGCTACCTTTGGCCCCAGCAGCCTTTCCTGCATGGAGTAAAAGACACAGGAGCGGTCTCGTCAACTCGAGGGGATCCTTGTCGACGAACTCAACAGCAGTTGGGACACATGTCGTATTTCTCCACTCGGTAACTTTGCTAGTTACTTCCGACAAACCGCCCTAAGAGGGCATGCAGATGCCAGTGCCACTTTAGCGAAACTGAAGGCTCGTATCCGTACCATGTGTGGCTGCGGCCACCAATGTTTGGTGTGCACTTGAGACCAAAAAGTTAAAATTGACGAGTCTGCCGCCCTGCCCCTCTCTGTATGACGAATTCAATGGGCGATCCACCATGAACTGGTACAGGACAATGGAAATTATTGTCTCATCATTATGGTGTCACGTTGTGTGTATCGATTTCGATGGAACTGGCGGTAGACGATGTGGTTGTAGTGATCATCTGTGGATTTGACGGTCTGTTTCGGACCGTCTCCCCGTCAGCAAAGTGGCACTAATAGATGTTCATCAGACGGAATAGATGGATACCATTCCATTCTGAAATTAGTTTGGCGGAATAGCATTTCCATACTAATTAATAAGGAAGCAAACAAGTCGCTCGTGTTGTGGGAGAGTGACGAAAAGAGAGGTGGTGGGGGTTTTGCATAAGAGAAGAAGAACAGAAGAAGGGAAGGGAAGCAGACGAGCAGAAAGACGTCGTGCGCTGTTTGTGTTGACCACTACCCCTCCACGTCCTTTTCTTCCTCTTCTCTCCTTGCTCTTCTTCGCCATCTACCACATCCTCGTTGAAACCTGTTTTTTCCACCATTGCTATATGGGAACACTGTTCTACCCATACTACTTTCATAATCTGCCTTGCAGCAGCCTGTGTACGAAATAAAAGCATCACTATGGCTCATTTGCAATGGAATAATGAATCTTCACTTGACTGGAAGCTACCTTACGATGGAAAACCCCGTATTCAGTCCTTACATAGGCTCAATCGCTCAAGTGACTTTTCTTGTCTCGAGGGATAACCCCGCAATAGCTTCCCCGTATTCTGCAACCTTCCCCGGCTTTGAACCCAATGGGCGCCTCTTATCGGCAGTCCTCCGAGTGGCATGTTCAGCGTTACACACACTCGGCAGGTCGGACATCGCCCGTTGCTTGACTGCCTTCTTAACGATGATAGACTGCTTTTTCTGGTCGCAGGGTTGATGGCTTGCTCTCTTTTTTATGCTGGAAACTCGATAAGATGACTCTGTGGTATTCGGTTGGCGTTGCTCTTTTTGCCGCAATTGGCACGTTTCTATTCGTGAGTAGATCTACTGCCCATGAAACGTGGGGCTTTGAGAGATCCTAATCACCCGTGGAGTAGGGCTTTGATACGGGTATTGCGACGACGAGTAAGTGCGGGCTGGTCATTTTAACCAGAGCAGAAGGACTGAGTAGATTCCTTAGCAATCGCCCATGAAAGCTGGATCGATTATATGGGCCACCCCTCAGAGGGGCTCACCGGTGCTGTATGTCAAGGCTATACATACACACTGGCATGGATGATGTCTAACTTCTCCAGGTCGTCGCTGTTTACATTGCCGGTGAGGCAGTCGGTGCCTTCACTCAGACGTTTATCGGAGACAAACTAGGCCGTCTTCGATTTATGGAGATGATGTGTATTATTGTCACAATTGGGACTGTCATTCAAACAGCGTCGGTCAACATTGGGATGTTCCTTGCGGGTCGTGCCCTGGCCGGATATGCTGTTGGGTGAGTGAATTCTGAGGGTTTCACGACAGGATAAATCGCGAAAGTTTCATATCACTAACCCTTGGCCATCAGAGGACTAGTTGGCACCGTACCCATCTACCTAAGCGAAATCTCAGATCCTCGCTATCGGGGTCTGATCGGAGGGATATCAGGCTGCGGTATCTCCTTTGGAACCATGGCATCAAATTGGGTCGGATATGCATGTAGCTACGCCTCATACGGACCGGTACAATGGAGATTGCCTTTGGGGATTCAGATCCCGTGGGGTATCATCATGTTCTTTGGCCTGCTCATCTTCATGCCTGATTCTCCTCGCCATCTCATTCGAAGCGGCAAGGTCGAGCAAGCGCGCAGCGAGTTCAGCAGGATACGACGGGATTTGCATTCGCATGAGGTGAACGAGGAGTTTATGCTCATGCGTACGCAGATCGAGTACGAAATGGAACGAGAGATTACTTCGTACCGGGAGATCTTCAAGCTTTTCAGACACCGTGTGCTCGTGTAGGTTATGAGAAGCTATGCATGTGATAATACTAATATGTCCCAGATCGATTGCTGTTCAAACAATGACAAGTCTTACTGGTGTGAATGTGATTCAGGTATGTTGGTTGTCGTGATCAATTAACAGAAGACGACTAACGAGAGGCATTCATAGTACTATCAGAGTGAGTCTCCTCCAACATATAGGAGACCTCATAAATTTAACTGGCATTTGCAGCAATTCTATACAAATCATTAGGCATCGGCTCGCACTCCATTCTTGCCTTGGCCGCCGTATACGGCACCGTGGCCTTCATCATCAACTGCGCGACAACAAAATACCTTACTGATCAGTGGGGTCGACGAAAGTACGTCTACAGTGGATCGGCTGAAAGTAAAAAATGTTGACATGTTCTAGAATGTTAATCTCCGGTCTCGCGGGGATTATCCTTATCGAGATCTATGCTGCTGTCATGCAACGAGAATTCCAGAACACCGACAACCGCGTCGGAAAGGGGTTTGCTATTCTTGGAATTTATCTATTCGTGGTTGCCTACTGTGAGTCTAGTCTTACGTGTCTCACGCGTCTTAAAAAGAAAATTTCCGTCGAAGTTTCGTTTATCTGATGTGGCGATCTGCAGATGGTATGCTTAACAGTACGACCTGGCTATACGGCGCTGAGGTTCTACCTATTGCCCTTCGAAGTAAGGTGATGGGCTTAGCAGCGGCGTCTCATTTCATCGTCAACGTCGCTGGTGAGATTTTTTATATCCCGACTAAGTCAAAGGGCTTTCTAATACTTTGTCTGCAGTCACCGAAGCCGGCCCAAGTGCGTTTGCCAACATCCACGAAAACTACTACTACGTCTTCGTGGTGTGTTCCTGCTTCTTCCTGGCCGTTGCCTATCTCTACTTCCCGTGAGTCACTCCTACAGAAAGAAAGAAGAATTGCTATTATGTGAGAAACAGTCTGACATTTTGAATGTTTTAGTGAAACTAAACAGAAGACACTGGAGGAAATCGCCGCTGCATTCGGCGACAGGGTCATCGCGCCCGATAATGTCGCCAAAATGGGTTCGCAGCATGTAGAGGTCGCTGGATCAGTGAGAGACACTGACTAACCAACGCGATTTTGGTCGATTTGTTTTTTCATTGACGTACTGGCCTTTCATGTCTGGTGGCATGTTGTTTCCAATGATCACGAATTCAGAATTTCTTCATTTCAGACCAGTACTTGGTGAGGCTTTTCAAAACCGGATCATATTTCAGATCGGGCTCGAAGCCATTCTTGTGCTCGTGTATTCCACACCCAAACGGTGCAGTAGAGTGCAGCATGTAGTAAGGGTTTCTGTTGAGTAAATCAAGACTCTTGCCCTGTTACTCTATACTGTCTTTTTTAGTCCTCCCCGACTTCGGGCGCTGGGGGATGTCTGGAGTGACCCCTGACTGGCTGGTTATCCTTTGGGTAGGTGTCCTTTTCGAACCCCCGGTCCTGCCGAGGACTCAAACCAAGATATAAGCCCTGGTAGTAAATTTAAAGCTCTAAGTCTCAAAGAGACAACGGAGCTTCAAATTACCCCGGAACCTGACCAAATCCACACTGATCCATTGTGAGGATTCCAAACCCGTCCCAGGGCACAGAGGAAGGGCCCACCCAGTTCTGCGGGTGAAGTTGCGGGAAGAAATTCTCGATCGGAGTACCATATTCGGGGCTTGAAGGATGCGTTGGGGTTGGGGCCATGAAGGTAGTGGGAGGGGTGACGACGGATTCGGCGTTGAAAATCTGCTGTTGTTGCTGGCGGGAGCAAGCAACATCACTTTTGTCTGTTAGTTTCTCTCGCTTTATTTGGGTATAGGAAGGGGGAAGGGGGGTGACGTACATAATCTGTCGTAAGATTGGCACTGCCTTGCTGCAGAATGCGCTGCGGTTGGACAACGCAGCAAAGACATCCAAGGAATTCCATAAAATATCCTTGATTTCGACGAATTCTGACTGGCTGCTGGGATTCATCATAACGACAGACAAGACCACTGCCGAATGAAATGCGTGGAAACTGCCTAGACCGCCATTGTACCATTTGTATTGTGCAAACTGAGACGACTCGTAGAGCGACTGATAGATAACCAGAGATGCCTTGGCGGATGCCACACACTTAGCTCTGGCCGCGCAGGTATCGGGTGTGATTTCGCCCTGAAGATAACGGCAGAGACTGGGGCGGAGAAGGAGCAGGAAGAGCTGGTGGATATAGCTGTAGAGGATGTTCAGGTTGGCAAGGTGGTGGGTCGGCAAGGGTCCGCGGCTCGTGTCAAACTGGTATTGCGCATCGCATCGTTCCTGGACGGCGAGGATCTCGGACTCGAGTTGCGGCACGGTCAGGCGTGGTCTGTAAGGGAAGCTGAAGATGGCCTCGCAGATCATCGCGGAGATCTTGTAGAGGCGGAATTTCAACAGAAGATAGGTCATTTGGGTGGGGCGTGTACTGGGTTCTGAGCCCGTGAGCAGGTCCACGTCGTTGATATCGGCTGGTAGCTTCACATCCTGGGCGAGAAGCCGTTGGTCGAGACTGCCAAAGGAAGAATTTTGGATGGTGTACAGCATCATGAGACCAGCCCATGCTCGTCGTCGCTCTTCCCGCTCGATAGGACCCAGCGCAAATCGCTCGGGGTCGATGTGGCAGCCCATAGAGATGGCCACGTGGTGTGAGAAGCCCAGCAAGGTCCAGGTCGGCAACCCTCGGTGGGTTCGTGCATAGCAGATGAGCACAAGTGTTTGGAGGGAGTTGATAGAGTGGCGCGATGTGACACCGTCGGCAGCCAAACAGCGCATTGCCGCGGATCGGTATCGCGAGGAGAGCACCTTGATGTTCCGGCTGACTGTCTTCTCACGGCCCAGGTCGGACAGTAAAAGGTCATCGTCATCCAAGGCTGTGACGGCAATGCCCAGGATGGTGAATAGCAACGCTAGCCATGACAATGACACGCTGCCAGCGTCATGGCAGAATTGCTGGTATTCGGCTTCGAAGGTCAGGTCGTGTAGAATATGGAAAAGCTATCAATCACGGTCAGCACGGCTTGCTATCTTCCAAGAAAGGAAAGCGAAACACACCGGAGAAAAGACACGGAAATAAACATCCTTGAGAGTATCACAGTATCGACCAGGAGGGAGAATTGCCAGCAGTTCTCCTCTCGAGACACTTCCATTCCGAACCAAGGGGATTTGCAAATCGTCGTCGTCGTCGGGGATCTCGGCATCGATATTCTGTAGACAATCACTTCCGGTGGAACTCTTGACCACCGAATTCCACTGCGACGCTGAGGGCAAGTAGCGAACATAGCCCGATGTAAATGTTTGGAGAGAGCCCACATTGCCCAGCAATGGCCCTCGCGGCTCCATCCCGATGGCGCTGTCCGATTCGGACGCGCTGCCGGTCGCGCTCGGAGTCGTTTGCGGTGACAGAGGATCGCTGTTGCTGCCAGCGCTACTGCTGATGCCCTGTGAGTTGGAATTCGAATTTGAGCCGACTTGTTTATGGAGCTGTTCCTCCAGATTGCGGATCCGGGCGAGCAGTTCGTTATGCACCATGGTGTCGGCGGTCGCGGTCTGTTCGGATGACAGTCGGGGCTGGCCTAAATAAATGCAGTCTTCTGCACCGAGTCCTCTTCGGACGCAGGTCTGGCACGGTCGTCCATCACGAGAGCAGCGAATCTTTCTGGTGCGACATGCCTGACAGCTAATAGGTAATCGTTTGCCTCCTGGACGAGCGATGGAGGCCATCGCGAGTGGGGAGAATCGATCGATGGAGGTGGACAGTGAATAAACAAAGGCTTATTTTCACACAATCTCCAGCATGTATTCCGCGTGTGTGGGTGTGTGATAGAGAAGAGAAAGAAAATAAAAAGGCGGATGGAAAAAGGACAGTGATAGGCAGCTAACCGATCGATAGATAAATGCAGTCTGACACCCAGGAGGTGCTGGGGATAAGCGGGGAGATGATGCTTTAAAGTTGGACGGTTCGGACGGCGATCAGTTGGAGACAAATGATTTGTAACTTGTAAGGGGGAGGAGAAAAAGAGGAGTTCAGACGATCTTCTGGTAGAATGTTTTCTTTTTTTTTTTGCTCTTCTCTCTTCTTCTCTCACGATGATGCTGGAGACAAGAGATAATTCAATCGAGTAAAACCCCCGTCCTGGATGGAACTAGATTAATATACCCTGTATAGGATCTTCCCTCCCCCCCTTTATTTCTTTTTTAACGTCTTCCCCCCGACTCAGACTCTCCAGTCCCATGCACGATTGCACACCGAAACATTATCTCTGCGTCAATAATGATGCGTCTTCTAGAATGGCAAAGAAGAAAAATAAAATATGAAATCAAATAAAAGCATGAAAACTCTACACCATGCATGGCGCCTCCAAGAGGTGATCACGGTGATCAAGCCCATCAAGGTTCCCCCCAACGCTGATCCCTCTGCCATGCGTCGAGAAAGCAAAAAAAAGAGTTTGCTCGTCGATTCCATTCCAGATGAGGGAACTGCTGGATCACAGATGGGTATGACAGATCGTACGGTCATGGACCACTTTTGCCGTGGACCTACTAAATATGCACATACATGATACTCCTCCATAGTGAGATACTGTGTCTGGGGTTGGACCCATTCCAAGGCTGAAATCTCGTTTCTCCAGTTCTTGAGAATCTGGGCTTGTGGTGATCAAACCGTACAATTGTGGATTATGTAGAGATGGACTTCTGCCGAGGCTCTTTTCCGTCACTTGTAACCTTGCCACTGCCATCTGGCATGCATCCCTGTACGGAGTAAGACTAAGCAAAAGCGTGGCACCGTCGATCGCCCCCTTGCGTGCTGCCTCGAGGAATTAGCTTAAGGGGGGTTGGACACAGATAATTATTATCAACCAATTTGAGCGTGCTGGCTGCTAAGTCGCTGACCGGGCGCTTAGTACGGATCATGTGCAGGGTTCTAATTGCTGCAAGTTGGGTCCAAGTGCGAGGTTTGTCATGCAGCATTATTGATGGAGCCACTGCCTTACCTGTAGTAATAGTAGAAGTAGATTCGGTAGAGAATAACTAATAGTGCGCGATATGATGGTGGCATTGGCCATGGTGAGAATGGCAGAATCCCTGCATGGTTGACGACACAAAGTCGCAGTGCACACTAGTCGCGCGAATAGACCAACACCTCGCGAAACCGAAATGGATCCGATCCTGTTGTCCGTAGCCGACCATCGGAAAAGACCAGTTGATCATCTATTTTGACACCCGATCTCTCGAACCTGCGTCACGGCGTCCTCCCCAAGTTCCAAACACACGATACACGACGGAAAACCCCGTTCTTACTCTC
This sequence comes from Aspergillus wentii DTO 134E9, assembly GCF_001890725.1. NCBI lineage: Eukaryota > Fungi > Ascomycota > Eurotiomycetes > Eurotiales > Aspergillaceae > Aspergillus > Aspergillus wentii. Next base: position 84,147 of record NW_024467838.1, read on the forward strand.
AGACCCCAGGGCCCAAGGCACGGGGCATGTAGCACGACATAGTGCATACAGATGGAAATATTAGTTGGGAATAGCACCCCATCCTATCACACGAATCGGGACTGGTCCGGGGAAAGGTTGAGGGCCGTCCGTGAGCCTGAGGATCGACGTCGATCCTTCGAAGGAAGGGCTTCTAGAAAACTTCGTTCGCATCTGCAATGACAGATCATAGGATCTGTGGCGGTGGTTATTGGTAGATCTCGACGGGACACGGGGGCTGACGAGAAAGAAAAAGGCAGTTCAAGAACGCCATGCAGCAACAAGGGATCGTTTGAGAGGAACCGAGGGGGATTACCGACTGCAGAAGAATTCGAGGAGATGATAGGACGAGGCCACGGCTCACTCTGCATCTCGTTATTCATGCCTGTGGCGATGAAGTCCTCCCCGACTCAATAGTCGGACGCCTCCAGAACCAACTGCACGCGTGGCAAATGACATACGGATAGGCGAGATTTTCCAACACATGGCAGAGTGTAGATCATAGATGTATCATATCTGGACGATGTGGGATGGATCCGAGTACCTGGACTGAGGCTGGAAAGTTGAGGCAACTCGGCGTAACTCGGCGCAACTTGGGGCTGCAAGACACTCGAGATTTTATGTGGGTTTTTCTTTTTCCACAGAGAACAAGTGGGATCCAGCAGAAACAAGAGGTTGCCTTATTTGCCTTTTTTTCTTTTTTGCAGCACGTTCTTGACCGTTGTTTTTCCTTTTTTTCCAATTTTCTTTTCTTTTCTTTTTTCTTTTTTTAAGGAGAAGGTTGATTATCCACACAAAGGATCCATGGAACAGCCATCTGTCAACCGATGGAATATCCAGGGAACAGCAAAGGGGCAACCAGAGATGGAGCCAACGGGTCTTGATGGCATCTCTATCAATCGGATTCCGCGAATGTTGCCCCAATACGAGGGAGCCTGGATGGGCAACAAAGAGGCAAATCAGGGACCAGGATAGAACTGCGCCTCGTTTTCTTTGAGTCATTGTTGTATCATAGAATGTTTTTGCAGCTGTTTCAGCAAAAAAAGAAGACGTAGAGTGAAGAGAATGCGAGATTCCCATTGATCCGATAGTGAAGCTGTCTTTGTCTTGTCTTTCTTTGGCTTCACCATCGCGTTCACGTGGTGTTCTATCCTCGTCTTCCACCTTCTTAACTTCATCTCGTCCATTTCACCTTCTTTCGATTTCATCCATCTTCCATGACTGCCAATTACACCATCTTCATCTGCTACTGTTTCTTCAAGACAATACCCGTGTCATATTGATATTGCCCCTCCACCGTCTCGTTTCATCAACATTCGACCCTGCTTGTTGACCACCAACGCCTGATATCCTAGCGCTCACAATCCTTTGTGTCTCCTGATCTCGTCTACATAAATATCATCACCTTCGTCTCATCTCTTCGCAGAGCCTCAAGGTGATCGATCCTCTTTACCTTCACTCTTGTTGATGTAATTTCGCCCAGTTCGCCCGCGCTGATCGTCAACGTCCTGTTTTCTACCCCACTTTCTCTGCGCCTCCACATTCCCATCAGTCATCGCCGAATTCTTTGCTTCATCATTTCATCATCACCTCTTCTCTTCTCTTCTCTTCTCCCCTCGTCCTTTTTCCATCTTTTTTTCAACACCCCTAAACTCATCCATCTTCTGTCCATTCCCCCATGTCATACATATACAGAGAACGCGATAGAGAGCGTGATTGGGACGAACCTCGTTCTAGCGTCTCAATCAAGCGTTACGTCATTCCTCCTGAAGATGAGCGAGAGCGCGACTATCTCGTTCGCCGCGAGGATCCTTATACCGGGGATCGAGAACTGATGGTTCGGCGCTCTACCGACCACCATGACGACCCCGTCCTCGTCCGTCGTTATGAACGTGACGTCGACTACGAGCCTCGCTATCGCTCCGAGCGAGATTACTACGAGCGTGAGTATACTGAATCCCACCATCCTAGCCGCCACTCCCGGTCTGTGGACCACCTGGCTGGATCGGAGCTGTCCCCTACACCCATTGTGATCCCCCAAGGCCAGCCGGTAATAATTCATAAAGCTCGAGGCCCCATCTACATCAACCCGCGCGAATCCGACTACGATGTTGTCCACCGATCAGAGGTTGATAGAGACCCCCACTATCATCACCGACGTTTCCGCGAGTATGAGGATGACCGTCGCCTTCGCCGAGAGCTTAGTCCCGCCGACTCGATCTCCCAGGCTAGCCGTCGGCGTGATGACCAGGACTACAGCAGTGATGACAGCATGGTTTATGTTCGCAAAGAGACCCGTGAATACGACGACCACCCACATCACCGACGCCACCTTGCTGAGGGTGCTCTGGTTGGTGCAGGTGCTGCTGAACTATACCGTAGCCATCGGAAGAAGGAAGGCGAAGAGGTGTCTGATGGCGCGGGTCGTCTCGGCCGAACCGTAGGCGCTGGTGCTCTAGGAGCTGTTGCCGTCAATGCGGCCTCGCGGGCCAGAGACTACTATCGCAGCAAAAGCCGGCACCGTTCTCATTCGTTTGATGACGACCACGGCTCTCATCATCACCGTCGTCGCCGCCGCCATCGTCATGGCCATAGCCATAGCCACAGCCGTCGGAGTCGCAGTCGAAGCCGCTCACATTCTCACTCCCGAGCCAAGACCTTGACAGAACTTGGCCTGGGTGCTGCTGCTATAGCCGGTGCTGTCGCTCTCGCACGCAGTAAATCAAAGTCAAAAGATGACAGGCGCAGTCGCTCCCGCCGTCGTACCTCTAGCAGGAGCAGGAGCAGGGCAAGGTCGCGAACAGGCGATGGCGATGGTGACGATGACGAGACTCGAAGTCAGTCACAGCGGAGAAAGCACATGGCGGGAGCCGGTCTGGCAGGCGCCGCGGTAGCTGGCCTTGTGGAAAGGGCCCGCAGCCATTCGCGTTCTCGCAAAGGTGAACGGTCTCGGTCTCACAGCAGATTCCGCCAGGCCCTCCCTGTCGTGGCGGCTGGTTTAGGAACAGCAGCTGCCACCGGCCTGTATGAAAAAAGCCAGGACCGAAAGAAGGAAGGCGAAGATGGGTCTAGGCACAGAGAACGGCGGCGATCCAGGTCCAGAAGCAGGACCCCGTCAGAAGTTTACCCAGATCCTTCACGAGACTCAGCTGGCCTTATCGAGTATGGCCGCGATCCAGTTCATGGAAGCATCCCAACTGCAAACTACTATGGCAGATCACCGTCTCCGTCCGGCTATTACTCCGATGCCACCGATCCCGTGGCTAGTGGTGCTGCAGGATATGGCTCTTCAAGAAATCGGGACCGTAGCCGCAGTCGCAGCCGCAGCCGCAGCCGGGGTGTCAGATACGGCAGTACATCGGACTCAGACCAGGACAGTGGTAGACGACGAAAGAGTCACCACAGGTCTCGCGACCTAGCAGGAGCTGCCCTGGCCGCCACAGGAGCGGGATATGCAGCTCACAAATATTCACAGCGGAAGGATCGTAAGAAGGCTGGTCAGGATAGAGACAGACCTGGTAAGGTCTCTCCCTACTATTGAGAAATATAACCCGCACGTTCGTGTATTGACAGAAACCAGGGTATGATGACGATAATGTGAGCCGGGATCCGTACGAAGAGTCGTACAACCCCGAGCCCTACCCACCTTCTCCCCCTGCCGCGCCTCAGCAGCAAATCGATGATCGCCAGTACTACCCTAATACCAACTACTTTGCGCCGCCCCCGAGCTCAGCTCCTCATCCGGCGAGCAATGGAGCACCGTATCGCCCAGCAGACTATCCACCACCTCCTGGAGCAGCTCCGCCCCCGCAACCGTATGGGTATCCGCCTCCTCCAGGACCAGATCCGTATGCGCCCCGGCCCCGAAGGGCAGATGAGAATGTGAGTGCTGCACAAAACTGGCCCTTCCCCACTGCTAAATACCACACACAAGATGGTGGGTCTAGGGAACAGAGACTCCTAAATGATTAGGCATTGTTGCTAACTGCCTTCGTTCAGGTCTAGAAGCATTCCCTCCCCTCGGAACGCCGCGTGCCAAAAAACGGAGATCACGCGCTGTTAGCCATCCAGCCCTGCCAAAATCTGTTTCTTTTGACCTGAATTCGGGGACCTCGCACGATCGCCAAATGGACCCGGGTTACGAAACTGATGATAGTGATTCAACGATTGGCTCATTGAAAGGCGATCGTCAGCATGGCTACCATCGCCGCTGTTCTTCCGATCCATATTCTTCAAAATCCAATACTAAATCTAGACCCGGTGGTGGATCTTCTACTACCTTGGATGCTGGTAAAAACATCGGATCTGACTCGGATTCAACTATCGATTTGCCGGCTCGATTCGACTCGCAAGGTAAACTGTTGCCACAGCGGGAAAATGATCCAGTGGTAGATAGATTGGAGGATTTGATTAGAGATATCAGTAAGGTGTTATTCTAATTGTCTTTTCTGTTAATTTTCCCCTGTCCCTTTGAACGCAACTAGTTGTGTGGCCTTCTGCTTTATGTATTCAAAAGACTTGAGATGACCTGTTATGCTGTATTACATGATATTAACGACGTTGTTATGATAAATTATGGTCTATTTCGAAATAAATTATGTGATTTCCATGGGCATGGTATTTCTTCAACTGTAGACTGTCTAAGCTTGGTTACTCTTGAATTTAAGAAGCTTGTTTTATATTCCGCTCATTATAATTCCCCGCATTAATAAGTACTCTTCTAGACCCCTATCTATAATATAATTCATAAGCCCAGGGATTTAATAGCCAGATATGCTGGAGTAGCCAATCTTCATGCCGGAAATTAAGGTCTTATGTACATGCATACATACATTGCACCCAGTCAAAGCTCTCTAATCAAACAATTCCGAGAACAAGACAAAAGGAAGACAAAGAACCCAAGTTTTTAAAAAAGGAGGGGAACGCCAGGCTGATGCATAGTATCAATTTTTGATCTTCCCGCTCTATGCATGCTTTTTCTGTGCAGTCAACTGTTTTAGACAATATGTCAAATCATCACATCATTTGGGGAAACCTCCCCCCAAAAGAAGGGTAAAGTATATTCAAAGAACAAAGGGAAAGAGACTTGAATATCTCAAAATGAATGGCAGCATATAAATATATAAACATGTAGGATTTCGATCTCTTTTATCAAGGAAAGAGAAACCAATTGAATCATAATATCTGAAGTCCAGGGCTGATTAAACAGAAACACTGGCGAGTCCAATCGTGACAGGAACCACCATTACATTGATTGGCCCCATTCCAGAGGCCCAAGACAGTAAAATTTCATGAGAAATAATAGAAAACAATAATGAGGCAAGGGTATACAAGAAGGGAAGAAAGAAAAGAAAAAGACAAAAAGAGTAAAAAGCTGTTCGCTTGCTGTCGTATAATCACAGATAGAATATAATCAATCAGGCCGTAAAGACTCGTCTAGTCATTCCAGATGCCTCTGGTTTGGTCTCTAATTTTTCATCGTCAGGTATTACAAGCCGAGGGGGAGGCAACCTCGGCCGAGATAACATTGTCATTGATATGGCGGTATCATTCTTCCCAGGAGTTCCGTCTGGATCATGATTACCATCTGGATCATTACCATCATCATCGTTATTGCCATCATCATTTGGGATGACTTGGGTTTTGGAGCTGACAGATGCAGAATAATACCGGGAGCTCAAAGGTAGTTGATACTTGATCACTCCGCGGACAATCAAGTCAAAAGGATGTTGTAAAACCCGCTCCCACCGTTCAGTGCCACCTTCTTCCGTTTTGTTTCCGGGTCGAGAAAGACGTATTTGTCCCTTGGAGTTGGATGTCAGATGGTTCCACGGGGAAGGCTCAAAGGCAAGAGGCGAGTCAAAACGAAACACTCGGCCAAGCAGCATTGTTTGTGGATCGCCGGTAGGGTCGTTCGGAATGGGATCAGTGCCCTTGTCAACACCTCCGTTGCGGATTTTCAAAGACTGGTCCGATGATTTCGTATCCGCAAGACATCCCGTACTCCCTACGCAGCGTACAGCCTGTGCCATCTCGGCACGTTTCCTGCTATGCTCCACGCGTGGAAATTGTTCCGAATCGTAGGCACCGTCACGCCACAAACTTTCTGTGCCCACAAAACGACTCTTGGCAAAGATATTGACGTCCATATCATCAACTGCCACAGGAAAAAGGTTCGGATTCACTGCCTGAACTTTCAAATCGAGCATGATTTCCTGTTCCGAGGCGAGCACATTTTGGATGTCGAGGACCTGGACGTCGATGAGCGGTTTGGTAATGGCGATGACAAATGAGGTGATGCCCCCAATAATGAGGAAAAGCATGAGACAAATTATGAGACAAGCGCCGTATTTTGAAAAATAGCTGCGTTGGCGCTGTTGCATGTATTCCATTTGCCGTAAACTCGCACTGTTGGGCCGTCGGCCGCCATGGCGGCTTCGTGTCACGCGGGGCGTACCAACAACCAAGGGTGTTCGTTCATCATCGGCGCCTTCTGCATCGAAATCATAACCGTACACATCGCCTGCCTTCTTAGAGTTGCTGATGGTACGATAGTTTGGGAGAGTGCGAGACGAGCCGTTGTGCCTGGGCTGTCTGAATCCGTTCCCAACGAAATGTCGAGGAGATTTAAGGTGCGGCTGGGGCTGCGGGAATGGTGATTCGTTATCAAACAGTGATGGATACATGTTGTTGCGCCCGTATCGCTTAAATTGATGATGGCGAGGGGTCTGTGTACCGGTGCCGTCGGCTCTCGAAGGACCACGGCCAGCTTCATCTCCAGCGTCGCCATCCACGCTGCTATTGTAGGTATTGTTCGTAAATTTCATGCTTCGTTTACCCGTAACACTGTGATTACGCACCCGACCAGCGAGCTGATCAACCTGGCTTGCCATGGACGTGGCACTGGGTGTTCGAGAATGATACCGTTGCTGCCGGACAGGGTATGGATCTGGCGGGTTCGATTCGTACACAAACGTTTCATCGGAATCTGACACATCGGCCTCGTCGACCGCACTCGCAACTTTGGCTTCGAAGATGTCCGCCTTGGAGGAAGCAGTGCCACTCGACAGGGCAGCGGGTTTGCGAGGTCGTTTCTTATCCTTTTTCGGGCGAATGGTTTCGGTGCTGGGTTTCATTCGAAGAGTGCCACCATCGACACGACCGGTGTTGCCTCGATCACCGGTTGCCACACCCAACGAGACCTGAGGGATTGAACTCACAGTCTCGGTCTCGACAATCATGTTTCGGACAGACCCATCGGCAGGCTTCCCACGGGCACCGCCGCCACTCAAAGACGTAGAAGACCGTTTCGGTACTACAGAATGTGGCCTCTTGTGTCCCTGAGACGAGGCACGCCGGCGGGACTTTTCCACCGGGCCTGAACTCTTGTTCCCACCACTATCGCTGCCACTTTCGGTATTGTTCTTCGAAGCCCGGGGCGTCGTATCCTCATCAATCTTTTGCAAGCGTGACTCGTCCACTGTAGGCTTATTCAAAACGGTATCGGTAGAGGGTGTGGATGGATCGCTGGTCATTTCTTCAACCGTTTCGAGGGCGGACCCGGACCCATTGATGCCTCTGTTCACCGCACGCGGTGTGCTCCGGTCCCCCTTTGATGTATGATCCTCAGTTGGTGGTACCAACGATCGTTTACTCGAGATATTCGGGAGGGCGGTGTCCTGATCCGGCCTCCGTGTCGCGGCCCATAACATATTGGATTTCTCGGGACTTGGGGCATTGGGGGACGCCTCAACGGGCGGAGGGCTCAGTATAAGCGGCTTGCAAGGCTGAGATAGCGCTCTTTGCACGGCAGTTGAAGAGGGAACGGTGCCTGACCCAGGATTCTGAGCAGGGACAGACCGAGGTGGGCTGCAATCGTGACTGCTTTTGCGAGAACGGGAGGGGACACGATGGGTCGAATTCGAATTTGTGGCACGGAGTGAGGTACGAACAGGCGATGTTTCACGGGAGGAGATGGTCGAGGAGGTCGTTGAGGCTGGGGCAGAGATCCCAGAAGCAGATGGCGGAAATTTGGGCAACTGGGACATTATGGGAGCCTGGGATTTAATAAGGGCAGTCGAGCGTGGCAGTTCCATCATGTCACTCTCACTAGCGGATCGCCGAGATGCAGAATCATCTTGGGCCACTCTGGATTGACCAGAGGCACCATTGGAGTAAGGCGACCTCTCGGACTCCGCTGCCATGGCCTGTATCGAGTCAGGATTTTCTGACACGACTTAGAACAAGTCAGGAGACCCGAGAGGAAACCGGGAAGGGGAGTGAAAAAAAAAAAAAAAAAGAAAAGAAAAGACGGTAAAAGTACAAAATGAAAAAAATAAAAAAAGTCTTGCACACAAAAGGAACAAGGAAAATATGGGGGGAGAGTCAGACAGTAGAGTTGGGTGGGAGCCGATGCGTTGGAAGATGATCTTCTGTCGCACAAAACGCGTTACACGGATGACAGAATAGAAGGACGAATAGACGCAGACCACATGCTGGTGGGGATGGCAAACGGGAGATGACAGGATCACAAAAAGAGGAGGGGATAGCTGTAAGGTGAGGGGGGCAGAGGGGAGGGAGAAAGGAAAATACTATAAGGGAAATAAGCCACTGCAGGCGGACTGCAGACAGACAATCGAATTATGGTGAGGATGTTCAGGAAACGTTAGAACAACCCAGGCAGAACGTGGCCCAAGAGTCCCAGAATTTGATCAGAAGACAATCCCGCGGAATGTCCAGTCTAGAACATCCAATCCTTCTTCTCAGCAGGGCCAAGGGTTGTTTCGTCAAGCAAATGCCGCGGTGGTTCGAGTGGTGTCGATCCGGCTCGACAATAACTTCGCTCCAGCGGGTGGTTCCGGTTGGGAACGGGGAAGAATAATCCAGACACCCCAAATATTACTCCGTGAAATGTAGTAACGTCGGTGGTATGCAACGATGAGGATTATTGTCCTTGTGCCGCAGTTGACCGTCGAAGCAAGGACCCCAAAGGACTTGACCGCAGTTAAAGAATTGCAGGGCAGGCGACGTTGACTGACGGGCGCATATGGATCACATCCACACCCACTCGGAGTCCAGGGGAAGAACAGATACGAGGCCCAATAACAGCTGCCCACGTCAAGAAGCTCGATGGGTTTTAGTTTTTAGGCTTTGGTATTTCTGTCGAGTGTCGATTGATTTGATTGAGGGCTGAAGACCGGTGGACGGGAACAATAAAGGCCCGAGGACTTTCAAATGATCTGGGGGAGAAGAGAGGGTCCACGGTGGACGGGAACGGGGATGGCGGTGAGGCGAGGATGAAGATGGGGTTAAAAATGATGGTGAAATAGAGAAGAAGAAGATAAAGGACAGAGACGAGGAAGATGAAGCAAGAAAGAGAAGCAAAAAAGAGAGAGAAAAAAGCACGTAGGAAAACCGAGGAATGAAGGTCGAAAAGTGAATCTGAGCGGGCGTGACCGGGCTGTGACGGGATCTGGTAATATTACCGTTCACTTTGGCTGCGGCTGGGGATAACGGGTGGTCACATTCGGTAATTACCGACGGTCATAATGACCTCATCCATCGCGAGGCAAAATGGGATGCCCTGTATTCTGGATTATTGTGATTATGATACAATTGTTGCCATTTGTGAATCTATATATAATAAGCCACCCAAGCCTATACCTATCTATGAATCGATGGTTAAGACACCCAAGACCCCCCAAATTATGGAACAGGAACCAAAGTAAGTAGCAACCAAGCAAGAATGTTATATGGTTGCTTCGCCCGCAAAAGCATCGACGCCCTAAGTTGTATCCAAAATATCATCACGTCTTATAAATATCCAAACTTACTTGACAGAAATACTAGTTCTATCAATGGGCGTTGTCGAGATTATTAGTCAAGGACATTCATGAAACGCCCTGCAATTTATACAATTTTGTACACTCGCTTCGCGATATAGAACGAAGCAATGGCAAAGAGAATGAGCCCAGCAGTAACTGAAAAAGTAAAACAAGTTAGCCATTATCATAGATGGTGCAAAAGAAGAGGGAACCATACTCGACCAAAACCAATCTAGACTGTCCACGTCCTGGCCAGGGACCTTGACGTTCATTCCCCACATACCACAGATAATGTTCAAGGGAAGCACGATTGTTCCAAGAACGGTGAGCTTCCCTAGCACATCTGCCGTCTGTTCCTGTCGCTCGTTCATCAAAATGTTGATCTGTGCTAGGTAGTTGGAGTGGGCTCGCGACAATATGCTTTAATGGAAGTTCGGTCAGTTATTGCTTGAAATCGGGCAGAGAAGATCGAGAACATACGTCTCATAGTAGGTCAAACTACTCGTCATAGTCATGATATGATCCTGGATATCACCCAGATACAAGCCAATTTCTGACTTCGGTGCCACTTCCCACTGCTCATTACACCGTTTGGCAAACCCCTTGACAACATCCGCCTTGTTGCTTAGAAGCCGGTACATACCCATCACCTTCTTGCGAGATTCACCCACTCGCCGCAACATTTCACCCGGGGTGAGGGATGTCGATACACCGTCATTTCCTTCCTCCTTGTTGGAAGACGTAGCAGTCCGCCCGAGAGAGTGCATGTGCATAATGTTCTCATCAATTTCGTCGACTTCGTCTTCAATGGCCTGGATGAGTGGGCCGAACACATCAGTGATATCATCAATGAGTGCGTAAGAAATCCAGTCGGAGCTCAGAATCAGATAATCCATAAGTTGGCGGATACGTCGCCGTACGTTGGCAGGGTGGGGTGTCTGAGAGAAATGGAAGGATATCACACCTTCACGGAACACCACCACATACATGTTCACTGGCTGCAGGTAATTCTCGCTACTGGGGTCCTGCTCGAAGGTGCGGTAATTGACAAAGTAGTAATTCCTGAATAGCTCCACCTTCTCTCGGGCCTCCTGCATCATAATGTCTTCCGCTGTAAGCGCGTGTATTCCAAATGCTTTGGCGATTACCCTCATTTCGGCGTCTGTCGGGCAGAGAACATCGAGCCAGAAGGCTGGTCGGGGCCCATAACGCTTCGGTTTGGACTGTTGCTGTTCTTTGAAAGCCGGCATTTCTGCAGATAGTCGTGCTTCTGATACACGTGCATCCGAAACGGCTTCGCTGATGATTGAATGCGCGCGGGGCTGCTGCTTATTTTCAGTGGGGGTATGGTTGCTTTTGATATCGTAACTTCCATTGTTGTTCTTCATGTTGTAGTGGTGGTTAGCGGCATATGTCCCATTAGATGGAGTCTTAATTCCATTGCTATGAATGTCGGTACCAAGAGTGCTCTCGCGGATTGGATGGTCGGTTTCCACGTCGTCCTCGTCCGACGAATCTTCCAACTCAGGAGGTTCGGGGATGAACAGATCGCGGAAGCTGCCTCCAGGCTGCACCAATTCCGATATTGTCTGGGCATGGATGGTGCTATCGAATTCTTCGTTGAAATAGGTGAACCGGTACGGTACCTCATCTTCCTCCCGCCGCCACGTGCGATATTGGGGTCGCAATCGACCCTCGATGAGCATCGGTTCACTAATTTGTTTCGTACGGAAGTCACCATGCCGGTCCTCTTTTTCTTCACGACTCCATTCGTCCAGAATAGAAAGGTCCGGCCACTGCCTATGCCGCCTCCGCCTACGGCTACCATCCCGAGATACTTGTGGCATATCCTCTTCCGCCATTTCTGACGGCTCCGCAATCGGGAGGCAAACATCTTCCTCGACGGGGAACGCAACGGTTCGACGCCGGCGGAGGGAATCCTGTAACCCTGGCCGGGAGGACGATGGAGAGGGCGGGTCTGAATGGCTGTGCTGCGTTTCATCACCGTCCATATCAATTACCATGTCATGCGGCAGAGAGATCGAGCCTCGTCGATTTTCGACAGATCTAGCCAACGAAAAATCAAATTCCGCCCCAGTGACCACTGCATCGTCATATCCCATCTCTGGACCCACCTTGGGTGAGGTGGGCATGGAAGGTGGATTGTTAATATCATAATCGCGATCCGGCTCTGGGATCATAGGACTGTTATGGCGAGGAGAACATCGTGATGAGATTGTATGAACGGATGCTGGTCGAGGACGAGATGGGTAGGGACTCGATCGGCTATCTGCCCCGTATCGAGGCAGGTTGGAAGTGTGGCCCGAAGAGGGCCGCATCAGCGGTGTCCGATCATCCACCGCCTCAGAATCGTCACTATCATTCCCTGTATTGTTATTTCTCATTGCCGAGAGAGGATTGAGAGAACCTCCGTCGCCAGAGCGGAAGGGTGTTGACGAGGAGCCAGGTCGAAAGGATTGAGCGAGACGACTGTCTCTGCGCGGCGGTATCATAGGTTGGTTTCTGCATTCGTTCCAACAAGCAAACGTCGTCAGCTATTTTCTGAGGCAGAAAACGAAGTATAAATTGTAGAAATTGAACGTACCGATGATCCAACAAGGCCTCACTTTCCAGACTTGTGTTACTCAGACGTCTCCCCAACTTGTAGAACGGAGTAGTGGGATGATTGGCCGCTAATGGGGCCGTAGTCTCGGTGTCGGGACCTGGAACAGAAGCAGCCCCAGCGTGAGGTTCTTCTGCAGCTAGAAATGACTGGCGGCGGGTACGGCGCTTGCGATTGCGGTTTTTCCTCCGCTTGGCTGATTTGCTGGTGCCAGATTTGCTGTCTGAGCGGGACTCCTGCGTTGTCTCCGGGGCCATCGTGCCAGGTCTCGCAGGGCCAGCTGTACTGGCGGAGTGACCGTTGTGCTGGGAGCGCCTGCCAGAGATAGACGATGGCTGTGGTGGAGGCATGTCGGAGGCCGTGCTGATCAAAGCTTCACTATGGGTAGTGACTGGCTGACTGGTGGGCAAAAGACGGTCAGGCTTAACCACGACCGGCTCGCCTAGGCCCCTTCAACAATGGCCGCAGAAAACAGGGGGCTACAGCAGAATCAATGGTTATGCGATCCAAACAGATGGAGCAGAAAATGAATTCAGCATTGTAATCAGTAGTGTATATCAAGACCAGGTGCGCCAGGGATCAAGTGCCCAGGTTGTGGAAACAAGAGCAGTTGACAATGACGCGGGTGGCAAGATGCGGTGGAACATGGGGCAAATCAGCAAGTAAGGGTAGACAGACTCCATAAAAAAAATAGTCAGAGATAAGGATCAAGACCCCCTAAATCACGCTAATTGAGGATGGGAATAGAAGGAAAGCAGACAGCCAAGATGGGGTTGAGGAGAAGAATTCAATGATCCCTCCAGGAAAAGAATCCCTGCTACTCTGGGGTGGTAGTGACTACCTATGACAAGTCACATGATACCATCGCCAAATCCATTGCTCCTATGGAGCAAAGACACCGGAAATGGTGAAGCTTCGAATCTGCTGCATGTACAATATTTGGCACCTAAAAATATACATATCATAATGTCTACTCCATATATCCCGACTCAATGCATCAATAGGAGCTCGTAGTGGCTAGTGGGACTGGAAAATGGGGATTGCTAGCGAGTGAGCTACTCTGCCAGTACTATGTTGATGGTGTCTCTCCAAGGAGTTTCTTTATATCGCACTCAGACCCATTTACACCTACAAGGCAATGTGGAATAAAGGATACATGGTATATCACTCTATCGATTAATACAAAGTCATTAGTCATGACGCATCAATGCCATACTACATACAAAATAAAACCACGGCACATCTTTTTCCTCATAATCGCAACGGATTTCCATAGAAAGAAAAGAAAAATCACAAATAGAAAAAACATACACATCATAAAAAAGAGAATATTAATCAGAAAAAGGAAATTTGAAAAGTGTCCTCCGAGAATTAACCACTACCCCGTAGGGAGTTCATACCCATCCATGCTTGACCGTAACCGTACGCCTCAAATGTGCCACCGCAGAAAACAGAATTCTTTTGTTTTGAAAAGCCCCCAAATGTAAAATATCATGAGCAGTAGTCGTGATCTGAGTGTGACGCCTCAGATCACATTGCTCAAGTCCATGTTTGAAGAGGGGGCGTTGCTGTGGACTGACCTGCCTCCGTCGATTGACATGCGGTCACCACTCAACATGTGGACAACCTTCTTGTCTTTTGGACGGGCCACAAGAACCTGGGCCGGACAGACGACAATTTCGTCATCACCGGCGCCTGTGTCGTTGCCCTTCTTTACAACAAGGGGGAACAGCACAACCCGGACCACAGCTTGCTGTGTTTCTAGCTCATCATTTGACGTGGTCTCGCCACTGCGCTCGTTCATTAAAGAAGCATTGAAATACACCTGCCGGGACAGATCGCCATTTGTGTCATATTCTGGTTGCAGCGGAGGTAGCATGATATACTCGGCCACCTGAGCACGCATTTCCACGGAAAGATTAACGGCAACGCGCAACACCTTTCGTAGGGATTCTAGGAGCTGAGCCTCAACTTGTGTTGGGGGCGGGAGTAGACGTGACAAAGTACTGAAGATTTCAAGGGCAACAGCTTCAGTGTCGCTTTCACGCTGTCGGGAGAAGGCAGGTCGCTTCGAAAGAAGAGTAAGAGTAGTGGCTCGCCAGCGATGGACGGCACTGCGGGGACCAACTTCCCCCAAATGTTTCTCAAGCGATTTGAGCTTCTGGCGTTGCTCGCGGTCCATTCCAAATAGGTACCTGGTGAAGACAAACTCCCACACCATCGTCATTACCACAGACATGAACACATCACGACGGCGTACTCGGTCTGCGAGGTAGGTATCCGCATCGGAGCCGTCAAGAAGGGCATTGTCAAATCGGTCGGCAACCTTTTCGTCATGCAAGTCGCCCAGTTTGCGGCAGCGACGGTGGTCGGAGTGCTTAGAGAAACGGAGCACCCACTGCTGCACATGACCACACAGCTTTTGGCACGCAGCATCAAAATAGTCCTCATCACGGAAGATAAGTATATCGTCTTGCATTGACGCTGCGATTTGATGCTGCAGTTCCTTCACCTTGTCCCGGGCGGCCTCGAGGTCCTCACGGAGACGGCGCAGCTCTGCGTTCTTCTGAGCTAATGCCGCATCGATTTGCTGACGCACCGTGTCTTGCAAGCTATTCGAGAGTTGTTGATACTGAAGGCGTAGGCCATCCAGTTCCCGGGTGGACTCCTCCCGGGCTACTTGAATTTCATTGGCATGAGTAGCGGCAAGGTTGGTGTTGGTGGTAGTCAATCCTTCATTATCCTTGGTCAAGCGGGTGACTTCCTTCTGTAGCCACTCCACTGAGTTCTTTAATTGTTCTACCTCCGCTTCTCGGTCTCGTAGGTCGGCATCACGGCTGTTGAGGGCATGGTCGCTTTTGCGGCGAGCGACACTGGTGGTGCGAAGTTCCTTTTCGGCGGCTTCTCGTTCAGCGACCAGGAGGCGATTTTCTGAAATAAGTCGGTCTAGACGAGTCTCGAGTTCTTGCAGTTGTTGCATGCTTTGGCGGCGACGGACACTGGGCGGTCGGCTGGGCGACCGGGGCGAGTTGGGTGTCTCCCCCCAACCCTCCTAAACAAAAACCGTTAGCAAAACAAAATCACAAGCGAAAAGATTTTTTGCAGTTAGAAAGTGGAGAGGAAAATGAAAATTACTCACGTAGACGTCCGTCATTCCTCGAATAGGGCGCTTGCCCTTGTCGGTGACGGGGTCGTAGGAGGAGGAAGAGGGAATGCGTTCTACGTTGAGGTCGGACGGGAGGGGAGAAAGAGGAGGCTGGGGATTGCGCGGGTGCGAGGTTTCCTGTGCCCGACTTGCCGCCCGCAAGTCACCACTGGCGTTGCGAGTTGTCCGCCGCAACGCCCGGTTGACGCTGGAGATGCTCTGGGTGCTCTGGACACTGTGAATACTGCTGACGCTGCTGGGTCTCAGAATGGGCATCCCTTGCTCAGGTGTCCGTAGTATTTCCGCCGGCCATCCAGGGTCAGCCGGTCGGCCACTTGATCGATGAGTCTTCCTTTTTATCTCATCATCCCTGTCTGTAGTAGGCCACGCTTGTCGTGCCAGCGCATTGTCTGTGAATTTCCTAACCGGGGTTTCGGGACGTGGCAGCACATGTTCGGGTTTCATCTCCAGACGGGGTGTGCCGTCGCGGCCTCGAGCCATGGTTCCTTTTGTGCCCGACTTCTCCACACCAGCATCTGGCTCTTGTTCCGAAATTGTGTCCAGCGGGGTCCGGGGAGGGGAAATCGTACTAGGGTCCAGTTGAGGTCCTCCGGGGAACGTTCTCGGCGGTGATGGTGTTCTTGTTGCTGAGATGGGCCCTTGGTCCCAGGACCATGTTCGCGACGGGTGGTCATGTCGCCCGTGGATTGATGGGCTGCGAAGGAGTTCACGGGAAGGATTGCCAACTTGCTGTTGTTGTTGTTGCGTATCTACGTCCACCTGAGGCGACGCGGAAGATGAGTGTCCGGCTGGGGCTGCGTGCGCCGGAGGAGGTCCATATAGAGACATATCATTGTGAGTGGGAAGCTCTTTTTGTGCTTCAGGTCTTGCTTTGGCGTTTTTCTTGACCTCACCATCTTGTCCATAATCCTCCCTCCATTGGATATCGATTGACCTGGTCTTCGTGGGACCATCTGATAGCACTGACACCCTGTAAGAAGGGTCGAACTCAACATCAACCGCCAGATCGGTGGGTGTGACTGGTGTTCTGGTCTCGGTTGTCGTTGACTGTTCCGTAAAGGGATCCTGTAACGGCGTAGGAATAGCCGTAGTGCGAGCCAGCGAAGGATTGGGAATATCCTCGCTGTCCATTGATTTATCGGTAGCGATAGGTGCTTCCAAGACATGGATCGCGCTGTCGCGATTCGCTCCCTGGTCCATTGTCTCTTCCTCAGCCCTGTCTTTTACCGACTCTCGACTCGCAGGCTTCCTGAATGCCCCGCGCTTTAGCTCGGGGAAGATGCTAGCCACTTTGCTTTGTTTCTGTGGTGCCGTAGGCAAGCCTTTCTCGGGACCTTCTTTTTCGGTTGAACTCCGCAATCCTCGTCGTATCAGACCCTCTGGGATCCCAGTCTCATCGAATTCAGGGATTCCTGGCTCGAAAGTAGTTGGTTGGGTCTCGGGGGATGGCATAGGTGTCTGGTCCGTAACCTCGATATCGCCTTTTTCCCAGTCAATCGTAGGCCAAAGGTCTTCGTCTTGCGAGGGCTGATTTGTTTTCATACCTTTTTTATCAACCTCCTGCAATCGGGAGGGATCATTTCCCTTGGGATTGGTGGCAATCTGCTTCCCCACATCCTCTGGTTTCGAATGTTTTTCAGTCTCGAATTCTTCGGTTTCACCCTCTTGTAAGGGTTTGTTCTCCTCAACAGGCCACTCAGGTGATTCTTCCGAGACTTGTGCAACTTCTGGAATTGGCTTTTGAGTTTCGATCGTATTTCCACTTCCCCCATCCACATGCACAGTGCCGTCAGTTGTATGATCAACCGTGCT
The DNA here is from genome assembly GCF_001890725.1 of Aspergillus wentii DTO 134E9. NCBI lineage: Eukaryota > Fungi > Ascomycota > Eurotiomycetes > Eurotiales > Aspergillaceae > Aspergillus > Aspergillus wentii. The sequence continues at coordinate 101,590 of NW_024467838.1, forward strand.
TGCTTCAGTACTGATAAATGGGTCTGGAACTGATGGCAGGTCCTTGGCGCTGTCAAAGCCGGAAGTCCTTGCATCCTCGATTTCTTCTGCTGCATCTCTAGCTTGGCGGTCGGTTGGACCTTGAAGATCAGTGACTGTTCCATCAGCTGGCAAAATCGGGTCTTTGTCGGCCTCAGGCATAGTGGTCTCTTCGTATGCATCACCTAAAAAAGCAGGAGCCGCTGCATTTCCTGTATTGAGTAAAGTTTCAAGCTCGGCCAAGGGTGGTTCCTGCTCAGGCTCTGATGAAGATTTCGCGAAGGGTTCATCTTTGCTGTATATAGGGGGTAAGGTGGCTGGCACTTCAGCATTTTGCGTCTCGGGGTTTGTCTCGGATGATGGTTCTTCGGAGATTGATTCTTGAGCAGTTGTTGACTTGGCTTCGGGGACTGCTGAAGGTTGCTCACAAGGCGTGTTTTCGGTATTGTCTGCTGAAGGTCTAACTGGCTCAGTCTCCCCAATGGGTATTTGTCCATGAGTTTGCTTGTTTTGCTTGTTCTTGTTTTTATTCTTTTTCTTTTTGCTAGGTTCCGACGACCCAAAGTCCTCTCCATCTGAAACAAAAGGCACCTCAAGTTCGGAATTTTCGGGAGCAAAATCAATATCAGCCACGGGGGGTTCACCGGCGGCCTCGTTTTGCTTCACAGTGTTCTCGGGATGCTTTTCGATTATTGGATCAACCTGTTCAGTTGTTGATGATGTATCTCCAATAGGTGCCCGGTTGTTTTCTTGTATTTCTTTCACCGAGGGTTCACCGAATGGCCCATCGCCGGGGGCCTTTCCTACCTCGTCAGTTGCTTCTGACTTGTTTATTGTTGACGGAAGTTGTTCTGTTGCAACAGTTGATCCCCGCTGGGCAGAATCGACTGCGTCATCAGAAGGAACGAGAGGTGACTCGGCTGTAGTGTGTTCAAGTGTGGGTTGGGGAGGAGGATAAGCGTATGAAGGACTCGCTTGCTGTTGCTCTACCTGCGAAGATACCATCTCATCAGTCCAAACCAAATCTTTTTCGTTCTCGGCGTATTGTTCCGTGTCGCGGGACTGATTTTCTTTACCGTCATCTTCAGCAGGTGCGTTTGCCGTCTCAAGCGATAGCTCCAGGGATTTCGCTTCGGTCGAGGGCATGTCCTCGGCGGATGGAGTATCCGAATTTTTTAACTGGCGCTTCTTGTCCTTCTTTGCCTTCTTCTTAGCCTTTGCCGACATGGGAGCATCGCCTTCGCCGCCTGCGTTCTCTGGCTGGGCAGTTTCTTCAGGTTCTTTAACCTCTGGGGTTTCGGGTTCGGGCGACTTTTCAGTTTCTGGCGGAGCGTCGTCATTCGTAGGAGCCGGTGCGTCTTCGTTCGCCTCTATAGTGTTCCGCTTCTTTTTCTTCTTCTTCTTTTTATCCTTCTTTGATCCCCCTTCTTGCTCGGGTTCATCTACTGGAGTCTGGGGCTCTGACTCAGCGGGAGGAGGCTGATCGGATACAGCTGCTTCATCGGTAGCAGTTGCCGCAGTCTGGTCAGAGTCTTTGGTAGGCAACAGGACGTCTGCATCCGGCTGAGATTGCTTGGCTTCCATTGCTTCCTCGGAATATCTGGCAGTATCTAGACCATCCTCTGCTCCAGGCTGAGAAATCGATATCTGCTCCATGTTGTCTTGCTGGGGGGATGGTTGGTCTTCGGTCTGGATAGATTCTGCATCTGGCGGGGTGTCTGCTGCTGTTTCGATTGATTCGGTCGATGGCTGGGTGTCTCGATGACCTTCAGACGAAGGGGTTTTCGCAGAACCTTGTTCCTCCCCGGCAGCCAGGGACACCTCTCCAGTTATATCAACAGAATCTTGGCCCTTTTTGCCTTTCTTCTTCTTGGACTTGGTCGGTTGAGGTTCTTCACCTAACGAAGACGATACATTCTCATCAGTAGGCTTTGGCTCATCTGCTTGTTGAGTGAGTTCTTGATTCTCTGATGGCTCATTCACCTCGCCAGACTCCACAGAGTGTTCCTCGACGTCAAAAGAAACTGACTTGCGCTTCTTTTTATCTTTCTTGGCCTTTTTCTTAGATGATGTTGTCTCTTCTCCCGCAGGCTCTGAAACTGGTACTTCGGCTGGTTCAGCTTCTTGGGCAGCTTCTGGGGGGGCTTCTGCAAGAGCATCTTCAGGAACAGCATTCTCTTCTTTCTCTGAAGTACTAGGAACATCTGGAAAATCTTGGGCGGATCCTGGATCCAGAGTTTGGTTGGGCACATGTTCGGTTTCTTCATTTGCAATAGCAGCCTCTTCTTGACCTAAAGATTGTGATTGACGCTTCTTCTTATCTTTCTTGGCCTTCTTCTTGGAGGTTGCTGTCTGAGGTTCTTCTTTGAGGTCCGAAGACGCTTCTTCAGCTGCAGTGGTTTCTTGCGTCGTGTCTGACGGGGCCTCTGCAGGAATAGCCTCTGCGGGAACAGCTTCTGCGAGAGGTTCTTCAGGAGTAGCATCTTCTGACTTCTCAGGAACATCAGAAGCAGCCGGCGGATCTTCAAGAGCAGGAGCAGCGTCTGAGGTTGGATCAGAAGGAGCTTTAGCATTCTCTTCATTTGCAGCAGTGGATTGCTCGTCTTCTATCACTTGTGACTGACGCTTCTTCTTTTTCTTCTTGTCTTTCTTCGATTTCGAAGCGTTTGCGGGTGTGGCGTCTTGAGCTTGTTCCTGAGGTTCAGCTTGTGTCTGATCTTGCGAGGCACTCTCTGTAGCTTCCATGTTTGCGTCGCCACCCTCTGTCTCCGGGAGATTTTCAGCAACGGTCGCGTTACCCTGAGATTGATCAGGTGTTGTTTCTAGACTCGTGGCCGCATCATCCTGGGGCTTGTCTACCGAAACTTCTTCGCCTGGCGTCGGTGTTGGCGTTTCAGCTGGAGCACTTGTGTCCTCCTGTGCTGGCTCGACATGGGCAAGTGTTGGTTCTTCGCTGGTAGCTGTGGTTTCAATGCCCGAGTTCCCAGCATCATTGGTTCCTTCAGATACATCTTTCGCTTCTATGATTATGGGTTCCTCGTTTGGAGCATTGTCGGCACCCGTAGTGGCATCTTTATGTTCCTCAGTAATCGAGTTTGCCTCTGGAGCTTTTGACTCTTCATTTCCGGCAGGAGGCTCGGTGGCTGTGGATGTATCACTATTTGATTGTTCTTGTTCGGGGAGTGCATCCACTCTTTCCGGCTCATCGACGCCAGTAGTCTCCAGTGTCTCAGACTCAGGAAGAGCAGAAGTTTTCTCGGTATGGTCTGGGGCGGCTTCTGGAAGAACATCACCTTGGCCATGCCCTGGCGTGGGCTCTGCGGTAGGACCAGAAGCTAGTACCTCGTCCTGGGCTTCAGATTGGCGCTTCTTTTTCTTGTCTTTCTTTGCCTTCTTCTTCTGAGCTGGGGTCATGGGGGCGTCTGCTTCTGCCATTTCTCGAGTATCGGGGGTTTCGGTGTCAATCTCCTGAGGCATCTCTTTTTCGACTATTTCCTCCTTGCCTGGTTCCTGGCCAATGCTGGTTGATGGTTCTTCAACAGCGACGGGAATGTCTGCGTTTGCATCCGCCAGGTCTGTGCTGGGTGGCGCTTCAGTACCTGCATCATCAATGGTGGAGACGCTTTGTTTCTTTTTCTTGTTCTTCTTGCTCTTCTTCCCTGTCGGTGTAGTGCCAGGTTCCGTCTCCGTTTCAGGTTCAACATTGGCCTCCGGCACATGTGGTGATTCATCATTGGTCTCTGATTTCTCCACAGGCAGATTGGACTCGTTTTCGATTCGTCCAAGGGCTGGTTCACCATTTTTGTCGGTCGTAGTCTCCTCATTGATTTGTGTTTCTGGTGGTACCTGTTCGTCGTTGGTGGGGACCTCACCGCTTGTTTCGCGCAGTTCTGTCCCCGCATTGTCCGCAGCGTCTCCTACACCCGAGGGTGCATCGGCCACAGGTGACTCGGCTGTGTGGTTGACAACAGATTCCGGCGTCGCTTCATTATTTGGCTCTGTTTCTTGAAAAATTTGCTCGGTCTGCTGGTTTACATCATCAGGCTGCTTTGTTTCAGGCTCTTCGGTGCCAGGGTGAGCAGGTTCCGTCTCGGGAGTATCTTCATTTAGAGAAGCCTGAGGTGTTTCGGCCGGCTCTTGCTCTACTGCTGTCGCTGCCCCACTCTTGCGTTTGTTCTTCTTTTTGTTCTTCTTGCTGCTTTTGCTAGTCGAAGAGGGCTCAGGCTCGACATCATCGGCTGGAGTCTCTGGGTCTTGAGAGGCGGATTCAGTCGGAGCAGTGTTGTCTGGAGTTTCCAAAGTTTCTGCAGTGACAATCTCAGTTTCGGCGGGAAGTGCTCTCACTTGCCCATCCTCATCTACTGGCTCCTTGGGCTTTTCAGTTACACTCTCAGGATTAGAGTCATCAACTGAGAGAGGCTCGGCGATGTCTTTCTCAGTGGAACAGTTGTCAACCGCTGGTGTATCTGCTGCGGGCGTCATCTCACTGGTTTCAACGGCCACGGGGCCTTCTGATGCAATGGGCTCAGAAGTCGCCGCATCGAGATCATCGGGGCTTTTGTTGTTGTCAGTCGTCTCCGGTGCCTCCTGATCCGTGGCTGTCGGCTCTGCAGCTGGGTATTGTATTTCACCATCGGGCTCTGGCAGTTCTTTCTTTTCTACTTCACCCTCTGCCAAAGTTTGAGAGGATCCTTCGGGCGATAAAGCAGTAGACTCCCCTGTAGCCTCAGCATTTTCAGTAGGAACCTGCACGGGGTCTTCGTTCATAGTGACTACATCTTCGGTGGACTCTGGGACTTCGGTTGTAGATTGAAGTGTTTCCGACTCGAGTTTTGGAGGTCGCTCATCGGGCTGTGCTTCCGCAACTGTAGGCTCCGTAGACGGCTGAGCAGCATCGGCACCACTTGGTTCATCGGGCTGTTCCTCAGCGGCGGCCCCCTTGCTCTTCTTCTTCTTTTTCTTGTCCTTTTTGGATTTCTTCGAAGACGCCGTGACAACAGGTGTCTCTTCAGCATCGGCAGCCGGCGCAATCTCGGGCTGTAGTTCTTTGCTCCCCTCGACTGTTTCTGGGGCATTTTCTGTGACAGGCGTGGCTGTTGTAGGGTCTTGCTCAGAAGCATCCTTCTCATGTACAGGCACCTGCTCAGTCACATGGTCTGTTTCAGCTGCTTGGTTCTCGTCGCGAGGAAGTTCTTGTTCAACGGCGGGGGTTTGATCCACAGAGGACTCCTTTTGAGGCACTATCCCGGTTTCAACTGCATTCTCTTGATCATTCACCGCTTCCCTATCAGGAGCGGGGGTTTCCTCGAGGACAGACTCTGGGTTGGTAACATGTTCTTTTTCAGGCACAGTTTCTTCAGTAGTGGGAAGTCCCTCGGGGACAGTCTCCTTATCAACCAAGGAAAGGGGATCCAGATCGGCCAGAGGTTCTTGCTCAGGCACGGGTTCTTCACCAGCGGCAGGAGATTCCTCGGCAGCAGGCTCTTGCTCGTTGACAGGTGGCTGTTCTAACAAGGGTTCTTGTTCAAGGACGGGCTCTGATTCAGTGACGGGGTTTGGCTCAAGCGCAGGTTCTTGATCAACCCTCGTAGTTTCCTCAGTGATGGGATTTTGCTCGACCACGGGCTGGGGTTCAAGGACGCGCTCTGACTCAGTCACGGATACTTGTTCAGGCACGGGTTCTTTGTCGACCACCGGGGTTCCTTCAGAGATAGGCTCTTGGTCGATGGCAGGTGTTTCCTCGACCGGGTGTTCTTGTTCAGGCGCAGCTTCTTTGTTATCCGTGGGGATTTCCTCGAAGGCGGGTATTTGGCCTACCACAGGCTGGGACTCAATCGCAGGCTCCGCTTCAGCAATGGGCTCTGGTTCAATCGCAGCTTCTTGGTCTGGCACTATTTCTTTATCGGTTGTCAGAGTTTCCTCGGGAACAGGTGTTTGGTCAACCGCGGCCTCTGCATCAGCAATGGGCTCCGCTTCAAGCATATGCACAGGCTCTTGTTCAACCACAGGCTCTTGCTCAGGCACTGGTTCTCTACCCGCCATGGTTGTTTCCTCGGGAATAGGTGTTTGGTCAACTGCAACCTCCGCTTCAGCAATAGGCTCGGATCCGGGAATAAGAACAGGCTCTTGCGCCAATTCAGATTCTTTGTCACTTCTGGGAGTTTCCTCAGGGATAGTCGCTTGCTCAGCGGCGGGCTCTGACTTGGCGATAGGATCCGATTCAACGGCAGCCTCTTGCTCAGGGATTACTTCTTTGTCGGTTGTCAGAGTTTCTTCGGGGACAGGGATTTGGTCGACAGTAGCCACTGCTGCAGGAGCGAGGTCTGATTCAGGCACACTTTCTTTGTTAAGAACGGGCGTATCCTCGGGCACGGCCTGTTGTGCTTCCTGGCTATCTCCAGGCACAGACGGGGCAGATGTCGTTTCCTCAGGTGCGGGAGTCTCGGCGCTAGTCATATCCACGCTCTGGCCCTTCTTTTTCTTTTTCTTATCCTTCTTCTTTTTCGAGGACGACACGGGCGCAGGGGGTTCGGTCGCTGCATCTTCGGGCTGTGTTTCCGCCAGTTCATCAAGACCCTTGTTAGCAGCTTCAGATGCCGGCTCTGTAGGTTCCCCAGCGACTTGAGGATCGGGGGCATCAGTTGTCTGTATTTCGCGGTCCTGAGGAACCACCTCTTCGACTGCAGGCGTAGTTGAGCTTTCCAGGTCTTTGTTTTCCAACTCTGCTGGGACCGCTGCGACAACATTATCAAGAAAATTAGCAGAGCTAGCGGGCTTTGGGTCCGTGGCGGGAGAAACGGCTCTATCAGTCTCAAAGGGTGTTGTCGACACTGGAACTTCGACGTCTGGGAGGGTAGGAACAGCTTTATCCTTTGGTACAGCTGGGATCTCGGTGGTTGGAAGCATCGCTTTTTCGGAGTCAACAGCTTTCTCTATAGATTCTAGAGGAGCGGTCTGGTCGGATATCATAGAGTTAACTTCGTGAACTCCCTTCTGTTGACCTTCGTCGTTAGCAACTGCATGAACAGCTGCACCAACCACTCCTGCCAACCCAACTCCCTTCATCAGGTTTGAAGGAACTGACTTATCCTGACTTGGGATTGTCATGTCACTCTCCGGGCCGTGCGCCTGCTTTTCCTGGGGCTTAGAAGGTCGAGACTCGGGGAGTGCAGGGAGGCTCAGTAAATCACGCTGCAATTCATCACTCTCGAGGTTTGCCTCTCTAACTCCAACAGCTGAACCCTCAGCCGAAGGAAGCATTGTCGGGGAAGGAGGCAATTCGACGAAGCTACTCGGGTCCTGCAGAAGTTCAGATGGCGAATGGAACTCATACTTAGGCTTTGGCTTCTTAGTTGAATGAGGCTCCTCGAAGGTTGGTTCAGTAAGGACTTCACGCTGAGAAGAAAAGACATCATGCTCGGCATCATTGCAGAGAGCTCTGCTAGTGGTGATTTCAGGCACAGTCAGGGCCTGTCTATCACGGGTATCTTCGTTGGAATCCATAGCACCCGGGTTTTTCTCGTCTGCGAGGGCAGCAAGATCCCCCACGGACGGGTTTCTTGATGATGTTTTGCTCGACGGCAAAGACGGCAAAGGCTCATCAGGCTGAGCTTCCATCTTTGCAATGCCATGCCGTTCGACAAGCCACAGGGGGCGGATTTCTCGTGAGTTTCGGAATTCCCAGGAGTTTGGCCGGCGCGAACGTGTTTGGGTGGGAGAGCCAGAAGACGTGCTAGCAGGAGGAGAGCCGACCGACGGTGAACGACTAACCTTGGGCGAGATTGGGGGTCGACGGAAATGTAGGGGAACAGCAGTTGGAGATTCCCGAATCATGGATGATCGGCGTGATCTTTGACCTTGGCGATCAGTATCATGCTTTCCGGTTAACTCGGGTGACGATGGTCTACTCTGAGATTTGGGGCCAAGGTCAATGGTCTTCTGTGTTGGTGGAGGAGACGCTGAGCGACTCCTGGGTCGGTTTTCCAATAATTTCAAACCTAGCCCTGCAACTGCTGCGCCCGCGAAAAGAGCGCGGCGCCCCGAAGCACCACCTTTATCATTATCGTTATTAATGCCGTCTGGCCTGACTGGCATTTCGGGGCCTTGATCTAAAAAAGGCTGTCTCCTGTCACTATTCGCTGCGATTTCACGATCCTGCACGTGAAAGCAACAAGGAAAGAAGATTTTAGTATATGTGTCTTATATCTCTTGCTTTCAGGGCTTAAAGATAGACATGTATGTCCAAGAATAGCAGATGTACAATCAAACACGACTAACAAGGAAAACTATACCTTCTCATCAAACTCCATTGATCCCCCTCGACTGGAGTCATCAATGTCACTACCACCCTTTGAGCGCTTCTTTCGTCTCTTCTTGTCCTTTGACCTCTCCGCTCCGGTTCTTGTCGGAGAATTGGTCTCGCCACTGACAGGGGCTGAAACCACAGAGCGAGTGTTACCGATATGCTTGGGGTCCTTCGATGTTGCCTGAGTCTCGAAGCCACCGGGCATGGAGAATACATCCTCAAGAGGGGACTCGGGGGGAATGGCAACTTCAGGAGCATCTGTAAACTGTTCATCTTCTTTGGGAGCTTTGCTGCTGCTGAGCTCCTCAATGACGCCTTGGGCAATTGACGGCCTATATGGTGCATAAGGTTGAACTTGCCCAAGATCTCTGGAAGCAGATTCCGGATCTGAACGGTATGGGTGTTGTTGAACGAGATGTTTGGGTGCATATACAAGCTCCCTCGACTTGTCGTTGGCGCTCGGATCTTCTCCCTCACGGTCTACAATCACGTATTCTTTGCCTTTTCCTTCGTCATCGGTTGTCTGAACTTCACCTTCTTCGACGAACCCGTGAGGCACATCATGCAAAGGGGTCTCAGGCCATGGTGACCTAAAGGCTACCTGTGGCTGAGCTTGAGGTGGCGATGATTCGGTATGATAGGTTGGATTATCTGTCACAATCGAAGGATCAAAACCTGCAGCGGCCGTTGCTGCAGCGACAACAGCTGCGAATTCGATGTTTTTTCCATAAGCCTCAGCAGGTTCTTCCGATACGGTCTTGGAAGACGAGTATTCTGGAACATGGCGCACTAATTGTCTAGCATCTGGCTCTCCGGAGACTTCATTATCAATCGATTCGTGCTCAGAAGGAACCTCGTACTCGTGCGTTACGGGCTTTCCCCAAGATACTTTAGACTCGGTGGGCTTCGCGATATCTTCCTCGTGCGTTACCGAGGGCACAACAGGGGAGGGGCCGCCCCTCACAGAACCACTCAGACTTTGAGGAGGAGTAGGTTCAATGAGATTCAGTCGAGGTACAGGCCACGGTAAATTCAGAGGCTGATTGGATGGCCGGGCCATATCCCGACCATAAGTCTCACTAGCAGGCTCTGCCTCCACGATTTGAGGAGTTGGGGTAGTCTCGCGAGAGCGAGATTGAGAATCTGGGCTGGAACGTATCTGTTCAGGGGCAAAGAACTGCGCATAATCATCATACACTGGCTTGTTGCGTGAGACACCACGGAAAGCTGAACTTTTCACGTGCTCTGCTGGCTCATCTACTGGCACTGGTGGGACTTCAGGGATGACCTCTCGAGGAGCTTCGGGGATAGCCTGGCTAGAGATATCAGATCCTCTCTCAGAGCCGCGCTCAGAGCCGCGCTCAGAACCATGCCCAGAGCCACGGCGGCGCTCTGCACGGCGTTTCTCTCGGCGTTCCTCATGGCGCCTCTGACTAGCTTCGGAAGATGTATCATTCGAAGCTCTTCCTGAAAACATACTAGCTGCAACTGCAGCTCCTGCTACGCCCGCGGCAGCAGGACCAACCCATGATGGAGAGTCACCATCTCTTGGCGAGTCTTTCTGACGGGATTCACGTTCCGGTGACCGTCTGCGCGAGGTAGAAGGGCGCGAGCAGAAGTCGTCATAATCATCGTTTCTTCGTCGCTTCTCATAGTCCTGTTCTCGACGACGCTTTTCACGACGTTCAGCTTCCTCGAGCTCCTCCTGTTCTTTGTCTATAAGTTGCAAACCAACTCCATATTCAGCGTCTCGCTTGTTTCTTCGAGCACGGTCGGTTCGTCGCTCTTTGTCTGCTTGCTCTTCGGTGAGGTCAAATGAAACACTAGCTTGGTCTTTGTCTTTTCCAGAAGACCGACGCTTAAGACTGGATACTGTTGTGCCAGCGAAGGGGTCCGTAATCACTGAAGAGCCGGTCCGCCGATGGGGACGATTCGCATTGGAAGTCACATCGCTGCGATCGAAATACGAAGGAGCGTCCTGGTTCCAATATCCCTGTCCATCAGCTCGACCAGAAGATTGACGAAACGCTGCGGCAGGAGGGCCAGTCGGGGCGACAAATGCAGGAATTGTTTCTCCCTCGCTTGAGTATACCGCCTGGGAGACTGGCATCACAGGTTGGGGCTGCTGGAGAGGAATTGAGGAACGCACAAAGGCGGGTTGGCCAGATGGATCAGAAATAGGCATGGGGTGAACATGTCGAAGATCGCCTGCATTATTTGCATCGCCCTGGTTGGAATCTCTGGCATAAGCAAAGGCAGCCGTTCCGAGAGCACCCGCCGCAAATGCAGCACCAGGGTGGATGTGACTTGCTGTCGGACTAGATTGCTTCTTCTTGTTCTTCTTTTTATCCCTCTTACTGCCCCATCTCCAACTCCATTTGGACGTGCCCGAATCCGACGAGTCCTCGTGGCCATATAGTGCACTGCCACCGAAGTCCAGGCCAGAGATGACACTAGATGATGACTGGTCTTCCGAATCCAAGTCCTCCCAGTCGTCATCGTTGGTGGCGGATGAGGCATAGTCTGACCGCCGCGAGTCTTTGCCGGCAAGAATCTCGCCTCGTCTGCGTCTGTTTCCAGGGGAAGCACTATCGGCTAGTGATGTTGCTGTTGCGCTCAAATCGCGCAGCTTAGCATCCACATCTTCGTCCTTCTTCTGGCCCTTTTTCTTCGACTTGCCGGGTTTCTTCGCAAAGCCAGTTCCGAAGGCCAGATCAGCATCCAGTGATGAAGATGAAGAATTGTTAAACGAGAAGATGCTGCTACTCCTTTTATGGCGTCTTTTCTTTCGGTTCTCGGAAGACGCCGTAAAGAAATAGCCCAGGCCACCAGCAATGGATTTCCGTGATGGTTTAGATGAGATATCGAGAAATGATGAAGAATCGGACGATGACTTCCTGCCTCTGGTACGCCTGGGGGACTGGCTGCGACCTCGATTACGAGGCTTCGACTCCCCTAATGTTGAGTCCACCGCAGACTCCAAAGCCGCATCTCTCAAAGTGGTGCGTTCAGTCCTGGACGAAGACCTTGATCGCGAACGGGATCGTGACGATAAGCGAGATCCATCATACTTCGAGCCGCGGCGGGAACGGCCAGGTGACCGGCTCCGCTGAGAACGCCGATAGCGGGAGGCCTGGCTCTTTCGGTCCGAACCACTTTCATCATCGTGCGAGGAATTTCCTGCGCTGTTTGGCCGACTTGATCGTACATTATAACTATCTTCGAAATCTTTGCCGCCAAATAGCGATTTAGCAGCGAATCCGGTAAGCAATCCAGGCAACCAGGAGCTCTTTGACGACTTCTTGCGCTGTCGGCCCTCATCTTCCGAGGAGGACGGATAGCGAAGCGACTTGTCAATTCTGGAGCCATTCTGGTAACGATCAGGAGAGCGACGGCGGCGAGGTTGATAATTATGTTTTCGGGGCGCATTCAGGGAACTTGTACCAGGCTCGAAACAGTACTTGCAGACCCCAATGGATTCTGTGTAGTCCTCGAACATACCCACGCCATCAGGATCCTTCCAAAAATCAACAAACTTATCCAGCGGTCCACGTTGAGGCTGTTGAAATGCCAAGCCCCCGGACTGGAAAGGTGATCCATGATACGCCGGATGATGGTGATAGGGATGCATTGGAGCACCATAGGGAGGTGCTCCTCCAACACCGGGTGCATACCAAGCAGGATTTGCATAAGGGGGGTACATCGACGGGCCTCCGGGGCTCACACCGTTAAGGGGCATTTCCGTGTAATTCTGATTCGGATATTGAGGTAGGTATTCGCCATTCGAGGAAGGATGGTGTTGGTGGCCCATCATATACCCCGCTGCTGCTCCAGCTACTGCGCCACCCGCGGCGGCTTCAATATTATGAGAATTGTGGGAAGGTTTGTCGGGGCTCTGAACTTCAGACTCAATATATGCAGGACTTGTCGGATCCATTGGTACAAAAGGAGAGGTTGGGTCATTATGGGCCACGAGGCTACTCTGCACGCCATATGCACCGCCGGCGGAGATCCCAGCTGGTATGGGTTTGACGGGCTTGGATGGTTTAGACGGTTTGGACGGCTTAGAGGGCTTGGAGGGCTTGGAAGGCTTAGACGGTTTCGAAGGCTTGGTTGATATGACAGACGGGGGATTCTCAGGTTCTTGGTGTGGTGCTGGTGGTACTGTTTCTGCTGTTTCTGCTGGAGTCTCCACGGCTGGAGTTTCCACTTCGTCACCGTAATACGCAGCCGCCGCACCAACCTGTCCCATGCTGCTAGGCTCCGGCGGAGGGTTCGCACTTGGGGAGGCAGTCATCAAATGCGCTTGGTTATTAGGGATGATGGCTGGTGGCTTGGGACGAATGCCTGGTTGGTGCTGAACCGACTGCCCTTGATCGCCATAATAATCGGCCGCTTCGCCCGCTGGATTGAGCTGATATGGGCTAGATGGGTATGAAGGAAACTGGCCGGGGAATTGATGCGGCACATGGGGATCGTAGCCTCCAGGCGAATGGGCCACGCCAGGCGTTAGAGGGCTCGTCATCGTGGTCTGATATTGGTTCGGAAACTGGGAGAAGCCAGGCGAGGCGATGTCAGCGGCGAACTGACCAGCAACTCCAGTTGTCGGGATATTGGTAGTTAACGGCGGCAGGTACGGATCGCCTGGGTGGTAGCGCTGGCGGTCCATGCGAGGCTCGATATCATCGTCGCGATCCAAGTTTTCCTTCTTATCTATCCTCCTCAGGTCGCGCTCGTCTGGATTGGGCGATCGGTTCCGGTCGCGCCTGCGCGCAGTGTATCCATCACGATCATCAACGTCTCGATAGCGGTCGTAGCGGTCGCCATCATCTAAATCTCTAGTTATCGGTGTCAACGGTGTCAATGGTTCGACAACACTCCGGTCGGGTTCGTCTGCGAAACTTGGCTCGGCCGTCACGTAGCTCGATGCGACCGATTCGCCCGCGTTACTGGAAGCGTAGCGTCTGCGACTCTTGCTGTTGGTCGATGAGGCGTAGGCGGACAGATCGCCCAAGCCGCGATCACGGTCGTCACCCCGCGAGGACTTGGACTTGGAAGACTTGGAAGAGGAAGAATCTGTACGGCGACGTCGACCACTGCTGCCACTGCTACTGCTCTTGCTGGAAGTGCTGCGAGAGTCGGAGGAACGGCCCCCGCTTATGAGGGCCTTCAACATGACGTGGGCAGAGGTGGGATCAGAAAGATGCCCGAGCGAGACGGAGAAACATGTGGAAAAATCTTGTCGAGAATGTTCACAGATCTGGAAAATGTGGGCGTCAAAAAAAGAAAAAGCGGGGGGATATCTCAACAAAGAAAATTAAATCGTAGATGTCGTCGATATCATATAATCATTAAGAAAAGGAATGATAATAATCACAATAACCGCAGTAAAGAGCGTCGAAGCGGAGTTGTTTTTGCGCTGGGGAAAAGGTAAACAAGAAAGCGGCTATGAACCGTGGTTCTTTTGCGGAGCCCGCGAAACACAGAACAACAGCTCGGTTGCTCCAGACAATCTGGGCGCTAAAGTTAGCGCGTGAGGGAACTTACAGAGCCGATCGGGGGCTGTTTCATCAGATGTCGTGAATATGAGAGGTAATAAAAATCAAGCTCGATGGAGATGCAGGTGGGGGAAAATATGCAGGTCACAAGGACGATAAAGTCCGAGCTGGGAGTGAGTTGTTGGTTGATTATCCCAGGATGGGCGAGAGAGAGAAAAGAAGAGGCGAAGGAAGAGCGAAAAAGACAAAGTCGGTGTGAGGCTGGGAGATGCACGTGCCAAGAGCCGAGACTCGAGAAACAAATAAGAGGCTGGTTGCGAGTGCTATCTGCTGCTGCTGCTAGGCAGGAGAGGAACTAGGTAGAGTACATATTAAGAACAGTTCTGTTTGGCGATGAATTGTCGGGTGGAATTAGTACCATCATCAGCTGTCGTGGTCAACGCCACTTGATCCTGGTCGATGCTCTGGATTCGATTGGCCTCAGCACAAGAGGGATGGATATAGCATCATCGATTCGCTACCCAATTAAATACATACAGACAAGCACTCCAACCATGACACTTCAATCCTAATCCTAATGTCCGGCTAACCAGCAGCCTTTCTTGCCTATCCTTTGTTTCATCTAATCTGCCATGTACACGATCTAAAAAACAGCCCGCACCCTTCTCTCCAATCGCTTGCGAATCGCGCACTGAAACCACAACGGTGACGCCCTCATACACCTGGCGATCCATCCCGCAGATCCAGGCAAGTTGACATGTCCACTCTGGCCAGTCAGCACTTGTTCAACCATCTGGTCGGCCACCGTCTCTGGGTGCAACAGCGGCCCGATCCAGCTATCTTCCGGCGTCAGGTCCTTGATAAGAGTCGTTTGGGCGAATCCCGGTGTGACAAGCACAGTCCGGACTCGAGGAGCTTTATACCGCGTCGCCAATTCCACCGATATCCCCTCGTGGAATGCAATCGACGCCGCTTTGGTAGCCGAGTAATCCACCATGTTCGGGGTGGTGGTGTAACCCGCGTGCGAGGCAACCGTCACCACCATCCCGTGGTTGTTCGCGATCATAGACGGTAGGAATTCGCGGGAAAGCCAGTAGTGCGACATGGTGTTGACCTCGAAGATGAGCCTTGTCTGGGCCTCGGTGGAGTTGAGAAGGGTTCTCCCGCTCATAACACCAGCGTTATTAATGAGAATCGTCGGCTCACCCAGCGTCGCGCGGATGTCCTTTGCAGCAGCGGCGATGGCAGAAGGTGATGTGATATCGCACTGATGGAAATGCACACTCTGAGGGAGCTGCTCCGTAGGCGGCTGGATATCCAGGATAGCAACCTTGATCCCACGCGCACCAAAACGGTCCGCGATCTGCTTTCCAATCCCATTGCTTCCACCCGTCAACACAATCACCTCCCGGGACCAGTCGTACTTGTCCGAGACGCCATTGTTGACGGCACGACGGCTGAGCCATGCATTGAGGCGGCGGCCTACAGCGAGAGGGAGGAGGACCTTGAGTGCCCCTAGAAGTTGTGGATATTGCTGGACGATCTCACTGCCTGCTGTTGTGTATTGTGCACACAGGAAGAGAGGTACGATTTTCCACGGATCGAAGATTGTGGACTGTAAGAATTTGCCAAACACATCGGCAGTGAAGCCTGTCATCTGTTATCATGCAGTTCTTATGCGGGGCTCAGAGACCAAGACAGCGTACCCTCTCGGGAGAACCACTTTGTAACTCCCATTTCTTCGCACCTGGGTATAGATGACTTGGTAAAAGACTCGAAGCAGATAAAAGGGACTTGGCACGTTATATATAGCGCTTTCTCACAGGATTTTGCTGACGTACTCGTGCTTTGTCGGAACAAAGAAAGCTGCGGCGATGCCAAGGGCAAAACAGCACGAGGACGAGCACGCGGACTTGACGTCCTTTATGCACTTCTGGATGGCAGTCAATGACAGTCGACTTGGTTGAAGAGGGTAATCCCAACAGAGATCTCTGGGCCAATTGAGTCGGTATCATCAAAAGCAAATCGTGGCTGTATCGGTGGTATTGTAGAGTATAACAAATATCACACGTATTTCTTTTCAACTCTATCTCCATGCATACTGAATATGGGATTTACTGCACGTGAAGGTTTATTCCGGTCACTTCATACATACAATGACTCGACCTGCCGTCCATCAAACCTTTTCTAACATCTTATAACAACCCTCCAACACCCCCATAACCAAATCCACACAGAAAATACCTCCTATTTCAATCACAATCAAGCAACATCTACAGGGTAAAAATACACACTACAGACCATATCAAGCCCATCACAATCCACGTCGTACAAAACTAGTCCAGACCCGCCCAACAGATAATTACAGCCAGCTAAGCCGAGCTGAACATTCAACTCACCGGTTCTACTGAGCCTTCGTTCAAAAATAGCCCATCTAGGACTATCATCTCAATGTCCCGTGTAAAATATGTACAGGTTGGTGTGGATCTGGCTTATTGAAGTTAAAAAGACTTGGTAATGTATATACGAGGGTATGTACTGTATGTAGAAGATCATCAACTCCACACCATACATCCGGTTGTGGACAGATCACGAGATAAAACTAAGAAGAAATTTATTTTATTTTTTTCATTTGAAAATATTTTTGGCTTTTGTGTGTGTTATCGTCAAGGAAGATTGTTGGCAATTGCGATACAATCTCTGTACGGCCTACTATGAGTATCCCAACTACATCCCAACGAGTTACCTACGCCCAGCCATAACACGATAATAAATCAATCAAATAGGAAACGCATAATACCACTCAGCCCCTTTATACTAAAATTCATCAGTCAGTCCAAGCAGAATAACAATAGCTCATCACTGATGGTATCGTGATAGGCTACCTGACACTTCCTGCACAAGACCTTAAACTATCACCCTAGTGGGATACTAATATAACTGTACTGTGGCTATGCTATGCCCTCTATGATCGATCTATCTCCATCCAGATGCATTCCAGCTGTCTATCTCATCGCTAAATATCCAGCTAATATATAACTGTTGGCGTGAGTTGAATTGAGTGACATCATGTCCGACGCCTTGAGTTGAATCTTTCTTACTACGTTCGGCAATTGGCACGGAGATAACCTGTGTGATCTTCAAGATGATCTTCGACACAATGCCATTGAGCTTTGCTTTTCTGTCCATGGTTGCTTTTTACAGCTTAGATCTGTTGAAAATGGTTGTGCAGGGTACGTGGCTGACGATCATCCGGTAGTTACTAGTTCATTTCGGTTGACCGATCTCTCAGCTTCAAGGTGGGCGGCAAGGTGGACTACGAACTATCTAGCAATATCATGCTGTCTCATTCAATACGCAGTTTCATTGGATCAGTATACGCCAGCAAGGGAACCAGATACAAGCAGTTGGTTAACCTAAAAGAACGAAGTGATACCACCACTCAATACATGCGCTGCCGATACGCTGTAGCATGATGCGCCTGACGGCCGTCCAGAAGAAACTCCCCAAGAATGTGTGTACATGGGAGAACCATCATCCCTGATCCGCTGAAAATGCAACCAACGATCCCTCCCATGCCGAATCCCCGCCTGTCAATCGTGGCAGATGGTAAGTCGCGAAACTCCAGTATGACTCCAAAATATCAAGAAACGGATAGGATACCCAGAAAAGAAACATTTGCAGAACATGGAAATAATAAAGAAAATAAAAAAAAAAACCGCCCCCTTCCATTTGTGCAGACAATCGTTCCAGAATATGCATGGAATCCGATGCAGACAGAAATCGAACAAAAAACGCTGAATACTGCGAACGTCGCAGAGAAAATACAGAGAGCCACCATGCAAGTTGAGTTTATATATATGAAAAGCCATGCCAGCAGTGACCCTGCTGCGTGGCATGCGATGGAGTCCAAAAAAAAAAAAAAAAAAAAAAAAACGAAAATAAAGACGGTCAAAAGAAGCGGTTTATATCACTCTAGGGAAAGAAAAGGGAAAATGTGGAAGAGAAGGGCAGAGATCTCTCTAATAAGAACCATGGCTAATGCATGGCCATGTGATATAAGATCATTCAAAATGGTTCCCCCCATCGGAGCCAGTGCAACGATCAGAGGGGAACGAGGGGCAACTAAAGCCATTCATATTGATGGCTCTGTTGAGAAACTTCCGGCTGGCTCTTGGAAAATCTTTTCGTAGATCTCAGTGAGAATCTTCGCATCTGCGCGCAGACTGGGAGAGATGTATTGGCTCCGGAGAAGGAAGTAGATGGTCCTCTTGAGTAGTCTCTCAAGAACAGTTCGGTCTACCAGTTCCGAGAGGTTGGACATGAATGTGGCAGAGAGAACCAACATGTTACCGAATTGCCTGTGAAGTGGTTAGCACTGGTAAAACACATATTGCTTGATATAGTCACGTACGCATGAGCAGTTCCGAAAATGTTCGTCACTACAGGACGTCCCTCAATACCATCAAATGCCTCCGTACTCAGGATTGCAGAGTCGACGCAGACTTTGCATGCTCTTCGGAGCTTTGTTGGGAGATCCCGGTAATGGTATGCAACCCCAAAGTTTCCATTGGAAGAGGGCGGCTGAGCCCGAGTGCTTGGCCCCATGTCACTCGATAATCGCATCATATTTGTAGCCCGCTGGCTATGTGTCATTGAGGGCGATACTTGCTGCGATTTAGATCCGGACATCGCAGATCCGGTAGGAGAGTCAACGGATGTGGACCGATCGTTCTGACCACCAAAATGCAATGCATGGTAGAGAAGCGGTCTGTGGATAATGTATCGTGCACCATAGTACTTGGCTCGCATCCGTGCCACATTGATCTCCTTAGACGGCGGGTCGGTATCTCTCCATTTCATCACCTCAGGCAAGCTACTTCTCCATAGTTCAAGGTTCATGCTTAGAATTTCCTGAACGTTCGAGGACCAACGATTCTGTCCTACTTCTATAGGAGACAATTAGCAACTCGCCCACAGTGGATAGGGCTAGGCAGAAACTTACTTTCAACCTTGTACAGGTCAGTATGAACCCGATTAAGGACCTTTCTAAGATGGATCTGGGCAGAATAGAAGAACATCATCATAGTGCTCGGTGCACAGATTTCATTCGGGAGACTGAGAGTAAATCGGCCCTTTGGCAAGGAGATGCGAGCCTCCGAGCGGGAAATTCCACTAGCTGGAAGATCGAGTTCCGCCAGAATATCACTGTATCACTTAGTATGGAAGCTACTTGAAATTCACAATCCACTTGGACATACCTTTCAAGCTGCAGACAAGTCCAGTATGCAAAATCATAAAGATCCTTCAGAGGACCATCCTGCATCTGCTCATAACGTTTCCTAAATTTCAGGTCAGAAAAGGCCAAAAAATCGATCCGGGGTAGCGCAGGACGTACGATCTCACGAGCACTTGACAGGCTCTAGCGGCCTGGTAGATCCATCCATGGCTCTGGAAGGGATGTGCCAGCTGTCCTGCGTACAGACCAGCCAACAACGCCGCTTGAACGTGAAGCAGCCCATTCGCACCCTGAAGGCTACCAAGAATCTGTGTCGCATACGCATAGTATGCTAGTCCAGGAATTACATCCAAGTTTCGCAGGTGTCGAGTGTCAGATCCGTCGCGACTTAACGACATCGAGCGCCCAGAGAGACCCTTTCGGCCATCAAGCATTGAGGGGGAAGGGAAGGCGTTGCTAGTCGGTGCGTAAAAGCTTCCTGACTGTGGAATGGCTGGATCAGATCCGGCGGGTGACAGGATGCTATTCGTAGGTGGACCGGGTATTCGCTCTTTCCGGAAGTCGACGGGAGTGTCGCGGACCGGACCTGGGACAGGAAGATCTCGCCATTCACAGATGCTGCCAACGGCGAGAACCAAGAGAATGATAGCATTATCGATTGACTTTTCGATTCGTCGTGTGTAATATCTTTCTGGTTTGGAACCAGGAGATGATTGAACGTCGCACCCGGCTCCTTGCAAGGTCTCGCAAGAGCGCTTCCGTTTCGCGCCCCGCGGGATTTCGCCCGCGTTGCTCATGATCGGGGTCGAACCAGAAGCCTTCTGGGGGCAGTATAGTTTAATGAAAACTTCGATCTTCTTTTCCAACTCATTTTGGTCAAGGAATGGATGAAGCTTTTGAATGTTGTCCATATAACACTGATGGTAGCGGCGCACCGTTTCGGGATCCGTGGTCAACACACCAGATTCCTCGAGACCATTGTCGCGCTTCGGCGGAGGTGCGGCTGCTGGGTTGCTCCAAGGTCCGCTGGGCGAAGCCCCATTATTATAGCTCTCATCCCAGACGGGAGTCGAATTCGACGGTGTCAGCAACATCCCAGTGTCCTCACTTGTATTATCCCCTTCACCCCGACCATACACACGAATCAGACCTCGCTCTTCCTCTAACTTCATCACATAATCCTCGTCGTATTCTCTCGGCCAAAGCAAACTTTTGATTGACGGCCAATGTAGTAACTTATGGGCTGCTGTTGTATGCTCCACGGGAATCGACAACTCTCCATCATCCTCAGCCTTGAGAGATTCCTCGGCGGGTTCAACACCGTCGACATCCTGTCCAACAATAAAAGGAACGTTTTCGTCTTTGGCCTTTGTCTCTCGCAAAGATTCGGGGGCGTCTGGCTTCAGCAGGCGAGCGGATGTCTGTTTCTGCGACGGTGGCCGGGCAGCCTCTTTGGTGGGTATAACCTTGGGTTCTTTAAGCTTGGATTCGGCGGAAAGCAGTCGGCTCAGTTGCGATCCTTGCTCGACCTGAATTGACTGTAATTGTGTCATGCGATCCTCCAGGCGATCCTCCAATTGCTGCATTCGGTCCAAAAGTAGCTGGGTTGCCTTTTCCTGTCTATATTGCCAAAAACACGTTAATTTCGCGTCCACTAAGTCGGGGTTTAGGCAACACGCACTTGTGAGGAGGCACTTCTTTGTAAACACATGTCAAGCCATTCTCCTTGCAGTGGCTACATGCCGGTCGCCCTTCATCACATTTCGCTTTCCTCGCTCGGCATTGGTCGCAGGCCTTCAATCACACGCAAAGACACTAGTGTCAGCCAAATTCCTTCGATGCAATCACTTCCAATGTGTGCCAGAGTTGAATCATGTTTACCTGTTGAGCTCGAGCAGCCTTTCGCTGGCGCATGCCCAAGGCTTGGTTCTGGTAGTAGCCAGCATCGTACGGGGTTGGGGTGTTTGGGATATGCGGGACTGGGGTTGTTGCATACTGCGTAGGCGGGATCGAGTGCGCAGGAAGGGGAGGTTCTCCATTGGGGTGTGGTTCTTGCGGTGGAAAGGACATGCGCGGGCGGAAATCCGGAGGCGCAGAATGGGGAGCAGCCTCATGGGGGGTTCCGTTCATCGGCCGGTAGTTCGGAGGCGGCAACGGATGTTCCGGGGGCGTATGGGTTGGGCCCGGGAGGCTGCTAGGTCGACCGTAGGGGCCGTCGGGAGGCAGTTGCGGCAGTTCTCGGTTCGGCATGATGGAATAATTATGAGAGGGCAAAGGAGGCTGGGGAGGGTTTGACGCCCGCCGTGGTTCCGCGGGGTGGGCATCATAGGCCGAGGGGTATGACGGACGCCATGCAGGCGGAGGCTCATACAAGCCATGTGCGCTGGGCGGACCATGCGATCCCTCGTGCGGTGGTATGCGATGCATCGGAAGGGGAGGAGGACCAGAGTAGGCGGAAGGAGGCTTTGGTTTTTCGTCCGTTGCGATGATTTCCATGATCGTAGGCCCGCTGCTGCGGCCGATGGAAGCAGATCGGCGATAATCCGCGGAAGGTTGACGATTCAGTAATATAGACATACAGTTATGAGGACATGATTAAATGTCCCAGACAAAAAAATCCAGCATAAGAAGAAAAAATAGGGTGGCCAATTGGTATGGCGGGCGTTGGGCACGAGTTGGAGGGAGCTGGAGGAGCTCTAAGGAAATTCCCGAAAGAGGCAATAAGCTGGTGCGTAAAGAAGCGTCTCGTATCGGGGAGTAGAGGAATGGTCAGGTCGAGAATGGAAAAAACGGTCGCACAGGAGGAAAACGAGAGAGAAGCTAGATAAGAAGAAAGATAAGAAAGATGGACCAGAGGAGATAATAGTAAATAATATAAACGAAAGGGAAATCAAGGAAAGAAAGAAGAAAAGCGAAGACGATAGGATAGAACAAAACAGGATAGGATAAGTTCAGTAGGGTCAGTGCAGAACACGAAGAGGTGGAAAAAGCAGCCAGAAAAGAGGGGAGTTGGCTAATCACAAGGAATCGCCAGAAAAGATGAAAAAGCACCGACTAGTACTTTTTTTTTTTTTTTTTTCTTTGGCACGGTTCAAAAGGAACAGGGGGGAGGGGTGTGAGTGCGAGGTAAATTAGAGCCGGAAGAATGACAAAATAGTAGAAGAGGCATGAAATAAAATACGACAGTACGCTGGCTCTGTCTTTTTCTTTTCTTTCTTCTTGGATATTTTTCCTTTTCTTTTCTTTTTTTTTTTTCTTTTTTTCTTCCCCCGATCAATCGGTAGTAAATAGTTAAGCCAAGCTGTCGGGTCGCCCGAGTGCGTAGATCCAAGGGGAAAAGAGAGTTAAAAGAGGAGTCAGATGGATGGGAGACAGGTGGAGATGTGCTGACAGGATGGTAATAAAATGGTAACAACCGTGATCAAGGATGACAACTATCCTGACAACCAAGAGGGGGAGAAGGGAATGAACGATGATGGGTGATGGGTGATGGTGATGGTGATGGTCTGGCGGAGAAGCTAAATGCCCCTCTTTCAAGTGGAGGAACTCACAGGTGATAGTAGTAGAGAGTACGATAGAATGGTTCCTACAGACGAGGAGAGAGAGAGACAAGAATCTCTGCTTCTGGGTCTTTTTTGTTTCTTTTCTTTCTTGGGTGTTTGTTTTCTTAACGCGCGCCACTCCCTGAGAACCCGAAATAAACCAGGTCAAGTCAACAAACCTGGAGAGGCCGGGATTTCCTGGTTATGAGGGATGGGAATGGAGGAAATACAAGCCACCCAAATTGACAGATCTTTTTTCCTTTTGGCGTGTAAGGGTTGTATGTAATAAAAAAAAATAAAAAGGAAAAAATGATAAAATAATAATAAATAAATAAAAAAAAAATTTTAAATGATCAGAAAAAGAAAAAGAAAAGCACTAACACCAAGATAGACAGAGAGCGACAGGTGGAGACGCAAACTGGATCAGTTGGTAGCTCGATGGAGCTGGGCTTATTTGGCTGTGCGGGACGGGCTGAAGGAAGACGAGAAGATAAGAGAGAGAGAGAGAGAGAGGAGAACGAAAAAAGAGAAGAGAAGAGAAGCTTTAAGCTATCCCTATCGATAGTCCAGTACTAGATGGATAATATCTCTGGGCTGGTAAAGGGATCAGACAGAAGATAGAGTGGGACAAGTTACCGTGCCCTTGGATGGAGATAGCCTGATCAGTTTGATTATCTTTCTGTCTCGGAGGCTGGCTTTGCGATAGTCTGACGGACTGAGACTTCCCAGGGAACTTGCGATCGGTGCCCAAAATCCGGAGTCTCTCGGTACTCTGGTTCTTTGGGCGTTTCTATTCTCGTATTGAGGGCAGAGGGACTGAAATATGGATATGGATGGGATATGAGTAGTATGGAGATGGAGATGAAGGACAAGAGGATGATCCGATCAAATCCAATAAAAGAAGGATCCAGAAAAGAACTACGGGACGGAGACAAACTGCCTGTCAAATATGATGTCGAAACGGTTGTTTGAAGAAGGCGAAAAAGGAAAGGGGGGGGGAGAAAAGAAAAAAAGAAAAAAGAAAAGGCAAAATTCCGTTGGAACTGGACTGGGCAGCAGCACGGAAGTTTACAGCTTGTGTACATCTGTTATTGTTGTTGTTGTTGTTATTATTATTATGATAGTGATTATTTTGATTCCTATCCAAGACGCGATTTGAGTTTATCCCATTCCCTTTGTTTGACTGCAAACTGATCTGTATTCTGTAGCAAGGGGTCTCTCTGTCTGTCGATGAGAATAATGTCTGTAGATGAAGTAATGTGGATACAGACAGTCGAAAATCATCCAAGTCAGAGAGGAGACGGTGAATGGACAGTGGACAGACAGATGTAATAGTCGGGCAGATCGCTGGAATAGTGTCTGAAGAAGAAGTGGACAAGCCACATCCACCTGACGCAGCCCGTCTGGGGATGAAATAATCATGATGTTTGACTTTGGGACTTGATGACGGTGTCACATACATATTCTGTCCAGGGGATGAAAACATCGTGTTCCATGGTTACCACTGAATAGTCTGGGTCAGGTACAGATACGTCCCATAGATAATCAGAATATATTTACTATCCAGATATTCTTCCTTAATGTACATACAGACTACAGAGAAGTACGTTACCTAGACATGCTATGGAGTATTGAGGATGAGTATTGTATTCGGATTACCATCGGAAAACACCATCCATGTGCCATACCATACATACACCGTACGGTCGCCACCCCTCGCAGTCCGCACTCAGCAGCCTTTTCCAACGTGGTACAGGAGGGGAAGATCGGGGTGTTTGAGCCTCATCCACAAACAAACAATCTAAAATCACTTTCTTCAGCTCACATCTTTTCGGTCTTCTTTCTTGTCCTGAGAGGCGAATTGATTTTTTGACTCTGGATGATCTTCGCAAGAGAGAGGGCAAAAGTAAAATAAAAAAAAAAGCAAGCAGACAGCTGGCCGCCAACGGGAGTGGAGTCTACACATAATAACCAACCACCTCACCTCCTCTCAAAATTGGGCGTGATTAGTAGCAACACTACGCCAGACTAACTAAGCCGACTACGATGGATAGAGTGTTAGGTAGTCAAGATGCTTTGGTTTCGGAGAAAAGGAGGGGCAAAAGTGGATGGTCGGCAGGTCGTGATGGATCAACTATTCCGACTACTTAATCTGCTCAGATGGATTGCCAACCACCAGCCGCCTGACCTCCAGAAATCCAGAGGGGTTGTTTTCTATGATGTAGGATTAGGATTCCTCTTTTTTCTCTAACTATCCACAATCCACATGTTTTTTTTCAGTTCCACCCCGTCTTCTCCGTTCCCTCACTTCTGACGTCCTCACTTCCTCTCCAGAAAACCCCGAAAATCATGCTCGAATTCTTCTCCCGTGTCGATCCACGGTTACCATGATCCCGTCTCCTGGAATCATCCGTCGGGTGGCGGCATAAAATTCAAATCAAATCATGGAGACTTAAGGTAACTTGGTGTGGTGAAATGTTCGCTGGATCTTACACACACACACACACACACACACACACACACACACACACCCGAAGACTCATCTGAAAAATCCGGAGTCAACATGTTGTGTCATGGAGAATGCATATCTCTCAGCCAGTGGATTGGATTGACTCGCTTAGGCCCCTGAATCACCTGCAAGGTCGGGTCTACCGATACAGGTCTGTCTATGTCTGTATGCTGGTAAGCTGAGGGTGTACATGTACACAGACACACACACACTGCAAGGGATGGATAGCCCTGCACAGATCACATGTTCCATCCATGAGGGGATATGCCAGTATGTCCCTGGTCGTGTCACTCGAAATGCTCATGGATGCCATGGTAAAGGTAGCATTCAAAGGAAATCAAGGCTGTCTTACAGGGCAACCAGTAGGTAGGAAACTGCATATTTCTCCATGCTGGCTCAAGGCAAAATCGTCACGAGCCAATATTCCCATGTATGTACATCATGCGGTGTACAGGCTATCTGATCCCATGGAGTACACCGTATCTTCACGCCATCAGTAATATCCATCCTTGACGATATTATTAGCCGATTAATCCTTGTTCCATATGTATAATAACCGCCAACTATACACCGCAACACAGGGTTGCATACCTGGTAGCCATAAGGCTACCATACTACAGTACAATGAGTAATACGAATACAACCAGTAACCATCCTACGTACAGTCGTACACTATTACTCCATACAGAGTACTCCATAACTCATAGGTTAACACCTCCTGAATCCAAAAACTAAAGCTGAATGTCAAAGTGAGGCGAATATTCCAATTCTCCAATGACAGCGGGGCAGCCCGCTTTCTCCGACTCCGGACGCGTTGACGGGGGATCGTGATAAAGGAGGTTGGGAGATCATCAGCGGATGAGTGGATATTGAGCTGAATACAACGACACAGAGTATATTATTGAACTATAGACAGTAGCCAGTACATGGTTAATTACGTCGGAGGACACCGTACTGAAGTTGATTAAGGCTGATTCGCAGACAATGCAGACGCCATCAAACTGGTGATACTTAATCGACCACTATGAAACCAGATCATCCTGGGGAATGGCAAATAGCATTGCAGAAATGGACACGGAGTTGCATACTCTATGTGGTAGTTTTGATCGACGCGTGACACTGAATACAAGTGCAGTATAGGTACAGGATACTATACAGAACAGTATGTTTCTAAGTTCTCTCATAAGGCAACGTATTCTATACGCACCGTTGTCCATAAGGCATTGACTAGTTGATAATGATATCTGATGAACATGGCTCGAGTACGTGCTTGGACCGTGGAGTGGTCCATGTGCTAACTGTCTTTTGATATCAGCATATCTTCTACAGTATCATTTGAAGCCATATTCAATACATTAGACTCCTTACTCCGATGGAATCGGTCTGTCTTGAAATCGATACGATCGTGGTCTGATTCTACAGAGCCATAGAAGGTAACCGCATATTAGATCGATCGTGCATGTGAGACTGGCATGAAGAACTGGAGAAGTGTGGAATCAAGTAAGCCAGAGACAGATGCAGTCAGGGGTTTACTTTGATATCAGACTAGTCAGGAGGCAACTGATCTATCGACAATTGCAGGCGTACTTTATACTTGTGTGCAGAGATAGCGTAAGACAACACCATCAGTCTAGACCATGGAGGATGTTCCATACAGAAGTACTACTATTCAAAACTAACAGCTTCATTTATTGTCAATCCGTCCATGCATTCATCCCACGGGCCTGGTTAATGGGACCGGGAGGCTTAAACATGCTTTCGGGGAGGTTGGGAAATGGGTCGCATCGACATGACAGCGCGGGGTCCAAAACTGTCGACATTTCTGTTTCTTCCGTATGGAGTAACAGAGTAACACTTCATCATAAATCATCATTCCAAGATCAGGTTTGGGGGCCTCGGCAATCATCTTTTCTTTTTCTGGAACTTGCTGATCTATCACATTTCCACCGGTCTGGAACCTCCCTTTTTCTTTTTCTTTTTTTATTTCCGCACACACAACCCATCGTGGTCGCACCGAGTATCTCCGCGAGGGATTTAGTAGGGATTTGGCAGGGATGTTGTGCAGGAGAAGAAAATACAATAAACGATGATGATAATAAATGACTCCACGGAGGATATGCCTAGATGGGATGGGTTGATTGTTGTGGATGGGCAACTGTCATGCAATCGGGATGATTTACAGCGGTCCACCGGATTGTATACATATGCCATACGTACGCCTTATTGCCTACGTTATTCCAACTACTTTAGCTTGTCTTTGATATGAATTCACCAGCGAATTGATTATACAGAACAGAATGGCATTGACAGCTATGACTGCAGCAGGCAAGATTTGGCAACTGTGACAGGGTTGAATGCAACCGTCCAAACCAGCCATCCAATAATGGCTGCGAGATGAACGGACAGCAAAAGTGATCAGCATTATGTGGACAAAGCGTTGCGAGACCTGTCATGGCCAAGATGAGGTTTATGCTTTTGTCCAGTTATGCTGTTTTGCGCACTGATGAAACGCTCGTTGCAGTACCTACTTGGTCTTTGTATGGAGACAATGCTTCGTTAATCAATGCCGTTGTCTTGATAAACGATGAAATCCTGGATAAAACCATGATATCAAAAGTACTTCCCCTGATCATCGACATACGATCCCCCTAAAGTAAAAAAAAAAATTAATAAAAAAATTAAAAAAAAAAACCTCTCCTTGAAATAATTCGGATACATTCTCCGACTCCATGGCTATCCAATCCAGATACTTTCTATATCGGTGCGTCTCCAGCATCGGCTGCCATCTGCCGATCAGAGCTTCACTTTTCCCCCTGCTGTGACTGGCTGCCTCAGTTCTGATGAGGCTGACGTATTCACAACATACATACATATGAATATTGACTATCGAGTCAGCTGTGGCCCCCCCTTCCTCCTACTCCATGGTTTCTTCTTTCTATAGTCACTCCGTATAGTTCTATAACTCGTCCATGGCGTTGGGTAAACGGCCCGCACCGCATCCGGGGGCGAGGAAAAAGAAGCAATTGTCCTCCGTATAGCATCAAGTAAAAGTACTGTATGTATTGACGATTTTGCAATTTCACCTCTCATTACACAGCAAGTGATATTTCACAACTCAAATCCAAACAGGATTTATCCATGTCGCATGCATCTCGTTCTGGTTCATAGAATCTCACCCATCATCCCCATCTCCCCTCAAGCTTTGTCCCTCGCGTTATACACCCATTCATGGCTATTCTGTCGTACAGATCGGGGCACTCTCGCGCCCTTGGTTGGGTGAGTCTTTTATATATCTTCCGTATTTATACATAATTCATCTTTATATATCCATCTATTATTGTTATTCTATATATCTTTTGTCTCTATGTATATAAAACCCAAAACCCCCGCATCAATAATCGACTCATCTATTTGAAATCATTCATTTGCCTTCTTCCCTTTTCCTCTTTCTCTCTCTCCCTCTCTTTCCACCCCTCCATCTACTAGTCAGGCAGCCTTCTATCTAAAATCTAATCGTATCACACTCAGATGCACCAATCAATTATCCCGGATCTCTTCCATCTAGCTTACCGTTCCCGTCGCGACATCGCATGCCTCTTCCGATAGTCTGGTATTGGCGGCACACCCCCTCCACCCAGAATCTGGTCCCGACTCGTATGTATGCAATGGTGCAATCCAGCTATCTATGCATGTACTTGGACTTGGACCATGCGTACATGTCATATTGGCTGTTGGCGTATCATCCAGTTGTGGGTGACTGGGTGTGGAGGCTCGGCCACGGTGTTATTTGAAATTATGAATCCTTCAGAGGGGGTCGTAATATAATCCTACCGTGAAAGTAAAAATTTGTTTTCTTTTCTTTTTATTTTTGCTCCCTCGGCATGTGATAATGAATGGTATTGTTCTTGGTTAATGGTTACCTGCTATTCTATCCATCCAATCAAGGTGATTATCTTAATATATCCAAGGATTAGGTATATACGTGTAACTATCGAATAATATCACGTTCAAGGCTTTCGCACGGAGTGATGGAATATTCCCCAGACACCTTCGAATGCTTCAATACGGTCTTTCACATCAAACAGATTATACCATCGTGTCCGGCGCAACTTCAATACATGCCATGGCTGGTCTGGTACGTCGGACACTGCCGGGAAGTCGCTACTCCCTGTAGTAACTATATCAAGATATCGACGGTGGACTCGTAAATGCAGAATCGCAAGGTGGTGGTTGATAGATGACAGCATATATATCTAATTCCATGTTAGTCATTCCTCTTTCCTGGTCTTGCAGGTAGCTTACATCGTCAAATGCACTCTCCCGGTTCTTCCCAAGCTGAATATATCGCATTCTCCTATCCCACAGACTGGGTCCGGGTTGGACAAGCTTCCACTTTTCATTGTTTGTCAGTTTCCGAGGAGCCCCCGGTCGACGCGATGCCGTAAAGGGATGGTCGAATTTGGAGCGTTTGCGCGCCTTCATAGTCTCCGCCGTAGGTTTGTCCTCCTCATTGCTGGTCTCTTCCTCCATTCCATCGTTTGGTGCACCACCCCATCGAGGTGTCGTCGTCCACCACTGGCCCTCACCCGGTCTGACTTCAGTCGAGCCCTCTCGTGCTCGTTCTTGTGCTGCCAGAAGCATACCGCCAACTTCACGGTAGATATCGCTAATCTCTCCTATCCCTGAGCCAGGGGCTTCCTCTGGTCCGCGGAATGATGTCTCAGTCCGACATTGTGCAACTAAAATAGGTCCTTCCATGATGCCACTTCGAGCCAGCTGTCGGTCCTTGGGGGATCGAGCGGAGAAAAAGGAATGTCGAACGGGGAACAGCATGGACTTGACGGTCAGTCTCGGGGGAATCATTGGAACTGTGACCTGGCACCCAAAAGGCCAGGCAGCCATTTCGGCAAATGCCCGGATAGTTTCGTCACGGGCATCCTCTGGCATTTCGCTACCGGTGCCGTGACGGCGTCCAGTATACACAGCAACTGATGGCCGTCCTGATTCTTCCTCGGGCTGAGGTTTGTCACCAGCGGCTTGTGTGGCTGGAGGATTGTCAACCTCCATGGACGTGTCTGATTTCTCAGCTCCTTTGGAAGCCTGGATTTGGTCATCTACCTGCATCTTGTCCCCCGTTTCCTCATCTGGCGTTTGTCGTGGTGTGGCAGGGCGTTCGTAGTAATTATCCAGGCTAGTGTCCCAATACTGCGCCATTCGTTCCAGTCCTGTCCAGAATTTTCTCGTTTGGGTCACTCGAACCCGTTGACGACCCTCGCGAGGGGCCAACCTCCCAACCTCTCGAAACGCATCATCATTGTCCAACAACAGTTCATTTTTCACAACCTCAAACCTCTCATTTGATGGATATGGGTTTTGGTTTTCCATCAGAATCGGCTCATCTGCAGGATCCCTGGGAGGAGCATTTTCCCACGGCAACGGCGGAGATGAACCCTGGCAGGCCTCTGGAACGATATGCGAAGCAGGAATATCCGATTCCACTTTGAGATTAAGAGACCTGAATCTTTCTGCGGAGATATCCTGGGGCCTTTTGATCGAGGCTAGATCGTGATATAGGTCATCCAAGGTGCATTCGGCTTCATTTTCGGTGGCATCCAAGAGGTTGTATACAGGGAAATCAAGCGGCGTCGCAGCAGATGGGGGCTGACGTTCCTTGTCGGGCTCGGTGCCCACCGAAGGCGCGCCTATAATTATCAGTTGCTTGTTTCAATATCTTTATCCGGTGATTTTATGAAGCGCGAGGTCGCAGGCTAACCTGGGAGCAAGCATCACCAAGAACAGCGAGGATTTTCAGCGAAAACCACCAGACCAGTTGCGAAGTAGCTCTAAGAGTTCCAGTCTGGAAAGTTCGCCTAGCAAAAAAGCATGAGGGGATATGGTTTAGGAACGTAGAGCAAACCCCCGGAGGTCTCCGCGCCTAATCTGCAAAGGCCATAGGGTAGATATTATCATTCATCTCATGCTTTTCAGTAATGAATCATGGTCATTACAAGCGAGGGTAAATTGAAAATCATGGAATAAAATGACAACATAGCCCATGGCTGACACGGGCGGGTAGCAGGTGGATTGGAAGAGGGGAGTCCTTACTCAGCGTAGCAGCCCAAGCGCCAAACATGATCCGATGTCTTCAATAGACAAAACTCTTGATCACAGTAAATTGCTCAAGATGAAGGCAGGTAAGTAAAGAGATGGGGAGCAGGTGATCATGTGCTTGTGCTCTGAGCTTGGAGTGGCTGAGGGGTAAACGTTAAGACGGGATGCGAAGAGTCGGAGAAGATTTCCTGAGCCAGCCAAGGAAATACACTAATATGCGAGATGTTGAGTGTTGAAAAAAAAGGAAGAGAGACAGAAACCGAAGAGCAAAGCAGCAAAAATGGTATGTTGACAGTACTTTGACGATGACCTGATTCCGATCATTTGCAGTTGTTGTTGTTCTTCTGATGGAGTCAAACGTTTTCTTTTAGGGGACTTTTTGGGTTCCAGCGGGACTCGCATCGGGCCGTGCGTATTTACTATGAAGTGCTACTGGACAATGCAAGAACATATTCTGATGTATTGTTTTGTTTTGAAAGGCACAGTAAATGCAAATCACCAGGATGTATTGATAAAACCCAGCCTGTCAAAATACTCTGTACCGTAGTCATGTACACATCGTTGTAAGAGCATTCTTGACTAGTCAGAGGTGGGGTATCTGCCACTCCAGCTAATAATGAGGCGATCGCTCTACCCATTAGAATTAAATAGACAAACCCTACCGCTGAACCCTATTCCAAATACTGATCCAAGCTCGGAGACGCTGCACTCACCACTCGCTTATTTCTGCATTTTTGAGGCTGTATTATTGCTGTGATTAATGCGCTTGTCATGATTGTCGATGCACGTGACACCCAATGGAGACAGTCGGACCGAACACACCTGAGTCAGCGGAATACCATCACATGATATCACATGACACTATACCACGCCTTTCCCCATACGGCAATGCCTCCTCATCTGGCGCTTCAACCAACTCTCGACTGCTGCTTTGCTATCTGTCTGAAACCGCCATCTCCCCAAAGATTGGTCGAAACGAGAATCATGGTTCATTGCTATACAGAAGTACTAACCGCCATGTGAAGTTTATGTTTCTGGGCGCCCACATAGCCAATATGCGCCCGTTCTCTGTCGCTTCCCCCTCTGACGGTCGATCACACCTGGGGGCTTCTGGCAGGGGCTGTCCTGACTGGTGTGTCCCAAAGTACTACATACCAGGCCATCACATCCATTTCGGAAAAGGGATTGGATAGTCTCAATGGCATTTGTTTCATCTTCGGCTTGGTGCGTGCTCAAGTCTTCAGATACCAGAGGGGAAACAGCCCCTACAATCATGATAATATTATGGTGATAGTTCTCCGCACTTAGGAGAAGCGCCTGAGACGACAACTCGAATGATCCTAATCACTCGGGGTCAGCCTGAGCACTTTTTTCTTTTCTCTCTTTTTCTCTCTTTCGATGAATCATTTTTTATTTATTCTCATGACTGTCGATAATGATAATTCAAACCTGTTTTCTTCTTTGTCAGATGTGATACAATCAATCCACATGGGTTTCCTATATGCTCCATCTGCCTCACACCACTCCAATCCTGAAACAGAAGAATTCAACTCGGGCCAACGCCTCTGACGACTATTGTCATGGATCAGTTCGGTTGTGCTCTGTCTCTTCTCACCATTATTTGACCTAGAGAAACGAAAAAATGAGGGTCTAGAATGCTGTCAAACTCTTCGATCGTCCACACTGGTTTATTCCCTTGGTTCATAGTCCATTCTCATCCCTGCCCATCAGCGGCACCTTCGACCCTGCAATATCTATCCATATTTCCCATATACTTGCCCTCGATGCAATAGACTCGAGTGTCGTCTCGGTTTCCTATTCTAGTACTGTCATTGCAGCCGTCATACAGCCTGCGGGCTTGGCGAGATGTCAGATCCATCTATCATCTTCTTCAAGGGCTTGAAATGCACCAAAGTCCCTCGAATATCACCCGTGGCAGCGACGACACGTTCATCCTCCGGCTCTTCAGCTCTTCCCGTTGAGCCAATTCCCATCACAGCTTCCTCGGCGTCGAATATCACATTACAAACACCTGTGTCAACCTCTGATCCGACTTCATTTATTGAGACTTCGTTATCCACGAGTTCTTCGACATTAGAAAGGCCTTTAAATACATCAACAACATCATCTCTGACCCAACAAAATACAATCAGTACAACGTCAGCACCGCCTCTGACTACTTCGTCTACTACATTCACAACCACACCTACAGCCACATCAATTCATGAGCCTTATTCTCCATCAGAATCACGGAACTCGTCCAGCTCTAGCATTCTGGTGTCTTCCGGTAGCATTGAACACCCTTCCCCGCTGCTCATTTCAATTACAACAGAGTCGAAGTCAGTGTCGTCGAGTTTAGGAACACACAGGGTCTTTTCTACCAATTCGCCAACGGCAACAGGACATGTTGCCGGAGCCAATCCATCGAAAACTCCGTCAGATGGACTAGGGTATAGTAACTCGAATAATACTCTTCGCACTGTTCTCGGCAGCGTTCTGGGTGCGCTGGCTTTTTTCGCACTCATACTTTTGGCATGCTTCCTTGTGTATCGTCACAGGCGGCGAAAATCTCGCAGCACCGCAAACTTAGGTGGCAGTGAGACACTGCTACTGAATGGTCGAGGTTCTGCGGCTTCTTCAGCTATGACACATGGGCGCTGCCAGTCGGATACCTCTTCCCACTCTACTCGTTCATCTATGCATTCGCATATGCGTAATTTCTCCGGGGCGCCGGCGCCACCCAGGTCAGCTCGAGTCGAAAATCCCTTCTCCGACATGCAAGAGATACAACATGAAAAATTCGGTCCTCATGGCATGTTTGGTACAGTTCAAGATCCGTTCGCCGATCCAGAGCCCAACAGGGGGCCACCATCCATGAGGCAGGCTTCTCTATCTGAACCAAGGCTTCAGCCAATCCAAAAGATGGTGACAACAATCTCTGGTCTGCAATTCAGTTCAGATCAGGCGTCTCTGTGCAGCAGTGACCAGAGCTATGGTAGCACCATTATTCTCCCCGGAAGAAGCAGCTTAGGGAGCCTTCAAGGGGCTCGCTATCAACTTTCAATCTCGGAACCGAGGTCAGCTAGACAGCGCGACTCGTTTGCGCGGGTTAGCACACGAAGTGATCCATTTGATTTGGAACTTCCTCAGAGCGCAATGCAGAGAGACACTTATTTTCCAATCAGAGAGGACCGGGTATAGCTACCAGGCAACAACCGCTGTCTTGTTTGACTGTAACTTCAAGGTGGAACTACCTGTTTGTGGTCATAAATGATATGCAATACGAGATATGAGCCATGAGGATTTCATGCGTGGTTACGCGTACCTATATGTTGGGGCTTTATGGGTGGAACTCTGCTTTTATAGACCAACTGGTTTGGTATAATAATTGTAGGGATTATTATTGTCTAGTATTTTATGCAAAAGAATTTATAATGGTATTTGGTTAGAAATCTTCAAATGTAATATCTCCTCTCAGATACCTGAGACTTTCTAGAAGATTTACCAGTCCTCTATATAGATTAAAAATCTTCGCAACATGTTGACCTATAACAAGGACACCCACAAGGTGAACGATATAGCAAAGTTAGTAGGCTAGAGATCTTGAATAGGAGTATGAAAATACAAGTTGCTTGAAATGTATACCGTTGCGGTAATATCTAATTCGTGATACTGTGGTTCGTCTGCAGATTTCACAAGAACTGCATGTAAGTGTAGATATACTCGTGATCGATATGTTGTCATCCACTCAAAATATATTTCCACTATGATGCAAGGGGAATCACATCAACCCACAGAAAATAAAACACAACCATATAAAAAAAAATGAAATCCAATAATTGATGAATGGAACATGGTAATAAAAGGCCCCTGGATTATTATATAGAGCTATTTTTGTTGAGGAATTTACATTATATCTTGGTGCATCCCCCCGCGCGATAAAAGACTTGCAGATTCCAGGCTACAATTCTAAGACTACACCCCACTTAGGTTGGAGATGAACGTTCCTTAAAACCGTTGATTACTAGGTAGTGATACCGTAAAGCATACTCCGTATAAGACTCATAAGTCGACTGAACAATCACATTACAAACCGAGATGATCCTAGTGTGATATTCAGTAGTAAGACGTTACGACATTAAGTAGAAAACAGCCTGAGATGGACCAAGGAAGGTTGAAAGGAAAAACATCCGGGACTTGGTTGGGATGGTTGGATGGAAGCAGGAGAAATGCAATAAATCAAAGTTTCATATCACACAGAGCGCCATGCCATTTGACTTGTTTTAATTTTTTGATGTTCTTTTTCTGTCGGTCATGAAAAGAAAAAGAAACGCATTTTTTGCTGTTTCCGACCCTCCCCGGATTGCCAGGTTCCCGATATAAAAGCCGTCCCGGACGAAATTCAAGCCATCGAGGCAGACCGGGAGAGAAAAACAATATGGCCGACCTGTTACCCTCTGGCTGATTGATTCCTCCCGAGTTCAACCTCCGCACCGCCAAAAAACATCAAAGGATTTTTACTCCTGCTCGCCAGCGGCCAGAGCGTTGCGCTTAGCCTCAACACGCTCCTGTCTCCGCTCACGGAGGGCCTTGTTCTTAGCACGCTTGGCGTCCATCTCCTCCTTGAGAACACGTTCACGGGCTCTCTCAGCCTTGGCCTTCTGGATCTGTTTCGGGGAAAGATATCAAGTCAGCTCGCAAGTTCCATCACGATGATTATATATTGTTGCCGCAATGCCCCTCAGTGGGGCAATGTTTTCGATGACATCCGAGATATTGGTGACCAAGAACTTACGTGTTCAACGAGAGCACGCTTGTGCTTGAAGGTGTTACCCTTGCTCAGGTGGTAGAGCTCGTGGTAGAGGTGCTTGTCGATCTTGCCAGAGGCACGGTAGCGGACAAGGAGGCGACGGAGGACACGCATGCGGCGCATCCAGAGGAGCTCGCTAAAGACAATCCATCAGCAAAACGGTTCCCTCACAGTAGCATATCCCGAGCCACCCGTGGATGGGAGTAGAATGACGAGCGAAAAGGTGTCGATTAGGCGTGTCCATACCTGGGCATACGAGCGTCCTTGGTACCCTTGCGCTTACCCAGACCTCTGTGTCTACCGATTCTGCGGGCTGCGTTGAGCTCACGGGCACGAGAGCGGGAGTGCATGGTGACGGGCTTGCGGATGATGAGGCCATCGCTGACGAGCTTGCGGACGGTCTGACGGGAGTTGGCGTTGGAGATTTCGCTCATCTCATTGGGGTCGAGCCAAATCTTGCGCTTGCCGCAGCCCACCACGGACGCGGCGAGGCGCTTCTGGGTGCGAAGGTTGACCCTGTTGAGCAAAAACACTCGGTCAGCATGAGGCCAAAATCGGGAGACCTGGAGAAAAAATGGTGCCACAGGTCGTTCGGAGGGGCATGATCATGGGAAGAAAAAAGCTCCAAGAGCAGTATTTCCCCCTCAATGAACAATTTCGGATTCTGGAGATGAAACTCACATCTTGATGTCGGCGTGTCGACGGTCGTTGGCGGATGATGTTCGTTGCACTCGTCGACGGGTAGAATTCCCAGGTGAGGAGTTTGAGATACGGCGGATGATTAGCTAAGCGACTGTGCTGCTAAGCGAGAGGGTCCACCCTAGGGTTTGTGCCCCAGACGCTTGTCCCGACCGGGGAAGATGTCAAGAGCCTCAAGAAGACCATAGTTAAAGAGTATTTAATTGGCAATTATTCCATTTCTCGGGAAAAGTAATTGCAAGTACTGAACTGGAAATCATAAACAAATACATTATATTTCTTCATCTTCCTTGCGTCTTTTGCTGGCTCTCTTGATCGTACTCTGTATTAGCTGTTTGATGCTTTCGCTTACTTCCAATGTCACATGATCTCCATAGGTCTAGGGCATCGCGTCATCGTCATGATCGCCTGGGGATAATGACATAGAAACATCTAAGAATGTCATATGTTCATTGGTGATGTAAACAAAAGGAACGTGAAATTAATTCAACATATCATGAAAACGGACTTTTTGTATAGAAAAGATATACACAAGTGGAAAAGAGGTAGTATAGATCTAGCTCATGCAGAACAATAATCACTCCTCGAATGAACCTTCTCCAAGATCGACCTTTCCAATACTCCACAATTCCTTCTCATCATCAACCTCGTCATTGGATAGACCCAATCCTCCTTGTCCACCTTCGGCTTCCCTTCGTTCTCTGGCCTGGTTGGCAAGACGGATCGCAACACGCTTGAAGTAATCGGACATGCTCCGCTTCGGTCCAGGTGGAAGCTCCGCACCAGGTCCAGCCATATACTTCTCGAAAACGGCACCCTCAGACTCAACTACGGAGAATATTCCCAAGAAAGCTGCTTCTGCTGCCAACTTAACAGGGATCACCATGTCACGAACGCTGGCGAAGATTGGTGGTGCAAGCAAAGCAAGATGGGGACGAGTCATTTCGGGATGAAGGCGGCTGACAGTTCGCACGACCACCAAAGCCAAGCGACGGGTGTCAGATGGCGTGCCTGGTGAAATACAAGCCGATAAGGCCTCAAATATAGCCTTGCTGGCCTCAAAGCCACGGCCTTCATTTTCCGTCAGAAGATACTTTCCTGCCGCGAGGACGCTGTTGTCGGCAATAAAGGGCTACCTCTGAATTAGCGTCAAACTGTAGACTGAAAAAGTAATCAGAAACTTACATCCTTGTTAGAAATACCCTGGCATATGATGGAGTGCGTTTCAGCCTCGAAATGTTCAGTCAAAGAAGATGGTGACTCGACAAGCAAGGAGTTGAGCCCAAGGATTGATGCGTGCGTGAAATGCGTTGTGAGAGCGCGGTTTCTTAAGTTCCGTTAGTTTTATTTCAAGAAATTCAAGGTAGAGAGGGCATACTTGATAAGCGGGCCTGCAGTCGCTGCAGGAAGAACCTTCACAAGCGCACCGAGCAATTTGGCATTGGTAATAGCCACAGTATCTATTTGTGAAATTAGAAAGAGAAAAATTTAATGAAGGACTTAGTATGAACTAACCGGTCTGGTCACTAGCATCGTCGTCGATGAGACCGAGGATGGCGTTCTTTGAGGCCTCGCTCATGTTACCACCGGCCTTACCAACCACTTCTTGAAGGGCCTTCATCATAGCATTCTTCACGCCGATATCGGCTGTCTTCGATCCAGCAATAAGCTCTATTATAACGATTAGTACTGTATGTCTTTGTATTCCAATTGTCTTGACTTACCTGCAATGAGGGGATCAACCCTTGGAGTCAAGGTGATCAAGATTCCAAGACCCTTAGCAGCTCTGTTACGAAGAGT
This sequence comes from Aspergillus wentii DTO 134E9, assembly GCF_001890725.1. Taxonomy (NCBI): domain Eukaryota; kingdom Fungi; phylum Ascomycota; class Eurotiomycetes; order Eurotiales; family Aspergillaceae; genus Aspergillus; species Aspergillus wentii. The sequence goes on from NW_024467838.1 coordinate 140,121, forward strand.
CTCACTGGATGTATCTGCCAAGCCTCGCGCAAATGTGCGCTGAAGCTGAGGCAGGAAAGGCTTGACAGCGAGCGGAATCTTCTCCAGAAGTTTATTGAGCGTGAGGAAGATGGCACCTGATCGATTCTGTTAGCCTCATGACCGGAGGGAAAAAAAAAAAAAAAAAGACAAAAAGCATATAACAGAATGACATGGCTTACATTTGATATCCACAGACCGCTCCGAAACAACTCTGATCAATGGACCAGTAATCTGAGTGACGAACAGCTTCAAAGAATCGGCGCCAGTACGGTCAATGATGTCACCAATTGCAAGAGCAGCTTGTGTACGCTGATCCACAGTGCCGTTGAGAAGACCTTGCAAAAAGATCGGCAAGATAGCAGTGATACCCTTTGGCAAGCTGAAACCTGGAAGGTTCGCTCCAGGCACTCCGACTTGCCGCAACGCTTGACGAGAGGGAATAACCAACACTTCCATCTCCTCCTTACGCATGGAAGACATGAGCTTGCTCAATGCAGTCCAAGCAGACTTGACGACATCCTTGTCACTATCATCGAACGAGATAAGCAGCACACGAATCAGATCTTGATGGTAACGAGAGAAGTCGATTTCAGCGTCAGTAAAGAATTTGGACAAATGCATGGCCGTGTTGGCACGGCGTCTATGGTCATCATGCTTCATGAGAGTCAACATCACATTCATCACGACATTGAGACCGTCGAATTCATCAACAGATACCAAGACAGTGTCAAAGGCATTGCTCAATTCGAGACGGTGTTCGTCGTCTGTCGTCGAGATAATGTTGTCCATCAGAGTGTTCAGGATTTGTGGTAGCTTGCGTGACATGGCTGATCCTGCCACTTCCGCCAGAGAGGCAAGTGCCCTGGCGTTGAATGCAGAAATAGGAGATGTAAGTAGCGTTGGGATAAGGTTAGGAAGAATGATATTGGCACGAGTTTGTTCGGTCAGGAGTGTCAACAGTGCTGACAAGGCTTGCTCGGCATCCTCATCATTCCTAAGAAGGTGTAGGAGGTAGGGCAGAACCTGGTCGACAGCCCTCTTGCCTAGGATTTGTTGCAGTGCGTCAAATGCCTCTGCGGCAGCCTCACGCACATCCTCATCGTTGTCAACCAAGGCAACCCGGACAGTGGAGATGAGAACCTTCTCGTAATCCTCAAGGGCATCCGTGGACGCAGAGGTAATGAGCTCTCGTAGAGCAATGCAAATACCTTGCTTGACATCCACATCCGGAGAGGTTCGGAGACCGTCTTCGAGAGAAGGCAGCAGAGTCGAGAGAACCGATTCACCGGCCTTCTTGATAAGGTCACCAAGCGCGTTACTAGCAATGACCTTGTGCTCCATATTGGAAGACCCAAGACGTCGGATGATGAGCTGGGATAGAATAGGCACCATATCCTTGAGGGTCTTAGGAGAGGCCACAAGCGATTTCCACACAGCCATAGCTGCGCTCTTGACAAGACCCGAAGTATCGCAGCGACAGATGAACAAAGCAGATAAGACCTTGTCTCTTCTCTCTTCTCCAAGGACTTCGAGCAAGGATTGACCGGCCTGTGCCGCTTCCTCCTCTTCCTCTTCACCATCAGCCTTGGCTGTGATGCCTGTGATGCTGAAGAGAAGATCACCAACCAGCTCAACGGAGCTGAGTCGGATACGGTAACTGTCATCCGCAAGACCACGCTCAAGTTCTGGCAGAAGGAGATCGATAGCCTTCGAAGAGAAGTTCTTGACCAGCAGACGACCAGCACGGAGAGAGGTTTCGCGGATCGATTCAATGTCATCTGCCAATCCAGCAAGAATTGGCGGAATGATCTTGTTAAGGTATGTTGCGAAGCTGTTACCGAAGCACGCGGGAAGGAAGATGAAGAGAGTCATGAAGCCTTCACGAACAGCAGGTTTCGAGCTGGACACATTCTGCAAAATAGTTGGCAGAGTTTCCTCGAGCCTGGTCGTACCCAAGCCTGCAAGGACTTCCGAAAGAGCCTGGGCAGACCCAAATCTGTCACCAGCCCCAGTGTCAGACTTGAGTGTAGACATAAGGTTGGGAATAAGGTCGGGAAGGGCATCTTCTCCAAGCTTCTCAACAAGCGAACCGAGAGCCTTGGACGCGGTAGCACGAGTCGTGGGCACGGGGTCGACAATGGCTAGTTGCAAACCAGAAACGATGATGGGCAAGTGAGAAATGAGATCTTTGCGCTCGGTAAGATGAGCCAAGCTGCCAATGATCTGGGAAGACTTTCGTTTGGTTGCCGATCTATCAACAAGACCACGCTCGAGGATACGAACAACAAGCGCTAAAGAGGGAGCATCCAAGTAGTGAACGAAGGAGACCTTGATAAGTGAATCCAAAGCTTCGTCTGTATGCTTCGTCGGATCGCTGAGAGCCTTCAGAAGTACGCCGACCAAGGACTTCACTTCTGGGTTGCTGATGACCTCACCGAATCGCTGAAGACTGCGATTTGCGGCATTCCGCACTTCCTTATGTGTATCATTAAGAACCACTGTAAGAGGCGGAATGATAGCAGGCAAACTTGCCGCAAGCTGCTGTGGGTCGAGGTAAGCCATGGCACCGAGGAGATCGCAAGCTCCCTTCTGACTGCGCCATTGTGTGTCATCAAGACCTTCAAGGAGTGTGGGTAGAATTTGCTTGACTCCATAAGAGCTAAGGTTCGAGAAACAAGCCTTCGCGGCATCAAGACAGGCATCGCGTACATCGATACTCGGGTCTCCGAAACCGGAGAGCAGCTGTGGAACTATCTGGATAACGTATGGCTCGAAAGTACGCCCAAGGATCATTGCAAAAAGCTCGTACGCTAACAATGCTCCCTGCCTCTGGTGTGCCTCTCTCTTGTTTTCTGTGGCTGCTTTGAGATGTGTCATGATTCGGAATTCTCGCAACGTCGAGATACCCTTTCCGCTGACGATACCACCAAGTCCGTAAGCAGCGCCACGCTGGATAGCGTATTTCTTTGATTGTAAAAGCTGGTCCAGCATTTCTTGGACGTAGCCCGAGCTTTGGGAAGCAGAAAGTCTGATGAGAGGGGGAAGGCAGCCGGAAACTGCAGACTGAACACTCTCTGAGGGGGTTGGAAGGGTGGCGAGAAGCTTCTTGATAACGGTCTGCAAACGGGGATCGTCCGCCTTGAGGTGACGGGCTAGAGATCCGTAAAGAACAACCACTGCTTCGTTAAGCAGGTCAGATGTTTCAGTTGCCTTGTCAGATGTCTCCAGCGTGGTTTCCAAGAGCTTCATTAACTCCTCAACCTTTTGTTGACCGCGCGCAGCAATAACAGATCTGCCACTGTCGGCCATTTGAGCCCTGACTGTACCACTCCTATCGACAAGAGGTCCTCTTTCAATCAAAAACCGGAGAAAAGAAACGATCTGTTCGCCCTCGAAGATATTTGTCATGGCGTTGAAAGCCAAGGCGATGCCACTTCGACCATCCCAGTTATCTGTTGTGTCCATCTTCTTAGGCATTCCGTATTTGTCCTTTTCGGGCTCCTTGGGTTGGACTTCAATTTGATACTTCGATTGCAGCTCCGACAGGATGTCTCCAAATACTGAGGGATTCAACTCAATCGCATGCGCCAACGCGCGAGCAGCTGCACCACGAAGCTGTGAGTCCTTGGAAGAGAGGTATTTGATAATCTTTTCGTAGCATGTGTCGTCAACCTCCAATGCATTTTCTTCCCAAATCGCTTCGGCAATCTCAGCGTTTTCCTCCACGTGATCGTGGTAACCTAGCCAGATGTGCTCGGAGAAATCGAGGTCTGTCAGATCAATTTCAGCCGAAATAACCTGCAACACTGAAGTTCTAACGGAAACATCAGAAACGATGGCTCCCTCCAAAAGCATATCCAGCTCCTCTTTTTTGATGTTTGGCGAGATGCATCTGCAGAAATCGTTCAGAATATCTTTGATGAGCTTATAGTGCTGAGAGTATTTCTGCATCGACGAAATGATCTGGCCCAAAACCTCAATACGAGGAAGACGTGAATCGGAAACTATGCATATGTCAGCTTATGGCTGTGGAATCTTTTTTCTTCTTCTTTTTTTTTTTGTCAAGAGTAAAATGGAACTCACATGAACCCGAGTGGAAAGATAGGACTTCAAGAGCGAGCAAAACTTGCTCTCCCTCTCCTTCAGCCTTATTTTCTTCTATTCCATTACGGTCAAGAATTGAAAAGAGCAAGGGAAGAACATAGGCCAATGATGGAACATCAAGAGGGCGCTGCTCGGATGCGAAACGCAGGCGGTAGAGGATTCTTGTCACGAGCTCTGTAGCACGTCAATAATTGTTCTTTCGCCAATATAGAGCCGCGTACGACCTACCTCCCAGAGGCTCTGCTTCCATTTCAGCAGGTAGATTGGTTCTGCCAATTGCCCGCAGCGTTGCAACTCCGACAAAGGGTCGAAGCGGTCCCAGGCGTGATGACAGCTTTTCAGCGCAAACAACATACGCTTTTGAGATAATATCGCCAACAAACAACCCAGCACCTACTTGCGCCAAGGATAGTAAAGAGGTAATTGCCGGGTTAATCCAGCCATCTGCCTCGGTAGCAGGGCCAGTTGCAAGGCCTTGAATGATTCCGGCGCCCCTTTCGATTCTTTTCACCTCCTGCAAGACTTCTGCGCGAATAGTGGACTCCTTGGCGAGTTGAGTCTTGACCTTTGCCTGTTCTTCGCCAGTGAGTTTCTTTGGTTTCTGACCATTCTTCTCGGCAAGTTGTGCTCGCAACTCTTCCTCCCACTTCAAAGTATCATAGTCTTTAGTATTCTTATCAAATACTGGTTGCTTGGACTTAGTGCTAAGAACATCGACGAACATGGTCCCTTCAGGAGTGCGGGAGATAGCAACATCGGTTGGCGTAAATTTAGACAACCTTGTGGCATTCATGTCATCTTGAATCTGCTTGACAAGTTCAGGAACCATAACGTCGGGTGCTACGAACGCCAGGTCTGCCGCCGCACTCCACACAGCGTTGTTGACTGCGGGGACCTTGGATTGAACGGAGTCCTGAGGGAAGGAGGTTAGTGATCATTTTTTGAACTGAGATCATAGGAACGTGACGAACCTCTTGTACCCGGGTCAATTGTTTCATACATTCACCGGGAAGTTCACGAACAAGGTTGCCTGGGTCAGTGCCTGTTCTCAAACACAGACCAATCCATGAAACATTGGGAATCAACTCTGGTCGGCAGAGAACAAGAAGACCGAGAAGCTCATTCTTCAGATCAGAAGTAGTATTGCCAGACATCTTCGAAACTGATTCCAGGGGGCAAATCGCTCTTGTGACTAGGTGAAGCAGTTTTTCGCTTGCTGGGCCCGCAGAAACAGGAGCGGACTCCTTTTCTGCAGTTCTGAAAGCCAGGATCCAAGCCCACAAGGCGTCGACGAAAATGCGACTCATGGTCCCTGGTTTTTTAAGATACACCTCAGACAGAGTTTTGGCTGATTCTTCCCGGAAACTTGTCTGAAGTCCGGGGGCAGTAATTGCGTATATGAAAGCCTGAGCCCAAGCAACCTTTGCTGCATCTTCCACAGTCTCAAAATTAGATCCCGATGTAACTGCGGCAAGCGCCCTGACGGCCCATTGCACTTCCGCCTGAGAAGCTAATTTTGAGTAAGCTCTTGGGTTAACAAGAAATGATGGCTTAGGGTGAAGCATCATTGACTGAGCTACTGTGTTCTCCCAGGCAGTCTTGTCCAAATTCAGGCGTTCAGACAATGCCAGAAAGATGTAAGCCGTTGATAGAGAACCGCCTTGTGCCGATGGCAAAGGATTGGATGAAACTTCGTCAAACATGTCCTTCATCTTATTCATAAACTTGGTGACAAATGGTTCTACCTCAGGACTTAGCTGACCCTTGAAGTCAGCATTCCAAAGCACCTCGCCAACACTGAGCTGCCAAAGCTTCCGGAAAGGAACTCTTTTATCGGAGGACCCTTTGACGATAGTGTTGACAACATCATCGCTAACCTTGACGGTAGATTGAACAAGGCATGAAAGGTGTTTGCAGAACGCTTTGATCTCCTGTTCTAGGGCAACTTCATTAGATTCGCGCGAGAAAACAGGGATCAGGCCCTGAACGATTTCTTTCGAAAGATCGGCAGAAGGCAAGATCGCAGAGAGTGTTTGGGCAAAGATAGCACGTTGCTCAGGGTTGGTGATCTTCTGGGTCTTCAGAGGGCCGAGAATCTCATTTGTGATTTTCAGGAGCCAGCTCTCGGCCTTGGATCTGGAAAGAAGTGACTCGAAAGACTGGATAGCACCCTGTCTAATAGCCGCATTGCTTGACTTCATGCTTGAAAGGAGATGTTTCGTGAGACGAGAACACAGAACTTCTGAAAGATCCATTTCCTCGGGCAACGAAGAGGAAAGGGCTGGCAACAATCCACCAAGAACAACCTCCGGTGATCTTAGTATGGCCTTTTCAAGGGGTGGCAAGAGCTCAGAGACCAGATCCTCATGGGAAACAAAAGAGTAGAAGAAGTCAAATAGGCCATTTGCAATATGAGCTGGCACCGCTGCTTTCGAACCGATCAATTCCTTTACGTAGAACGCAATGATGGATTTCTTTTGCTCCTCCAAGATAGGCTTTTTTGCTGGGAGACGTGCACAAACACCGGAGATCACACCGAGGAACGGTGCGTTCCTCTGCCCGGAAGTCGAGCCGCTGGTCAATCGATCCACAGATTGGCGAACAGCATCATCTCCCCAAGTTTTCGATGAAAATGCTGCGCGCAGGGCACGTCTGGTAACCCTCAGTGCGGAGATCTTCACTCCTGGCTTGGGAAAAGAATCCAGGCAGATATCCAATGCCTTCGCATCCACAACGATTAGGTCCAGCACAGTTGACAATGGCGTGTTGGAATCATCCTTTAGATCCTGTAGTAAAACGGAGCACCATTCCAGCAGGACGAAAGCAGATGTTGGTGCAAATCCAGACCGAGATGTCTCCGCCTGTAGCTTCTGAATGATGTATTTCAGATCGTCGGTCGGGGCTGGTGCCTTGAGGAGAGAGCGAAGGCATTGTTGAGCGGCTTCACGGGAAGGCCGATCGACATAGCGAGGAATAGTTTTGAAGAGAATATCAATAAGATCTTGATGAGCGTTTTGCGGTAGTTCAACCCCTGGGGAAAGGCGCAGGAAGAGTCAGCAATTTCCATGGAATGAGGGATTAGAGGGGTCATTTACCAGCTTTATCGCGGAGTTCCTGGAGAGCACGAACTCTGCGAGAAGTCGAACTCGAAAAGAGAACGACACTCAGGCTCTCCAGGTCTCCTGTTTTCACCTGTTCCCATGGAAATTCGTCCATGTTAGGTGAGTTGGAGCATGTCGGCGTGAGATCCGCTGAATGGCTTTCCCGCGATGTTGTCATAAAAGTTTTCGACGTTGTGGGGAGACAGCACCGTCAACCGACATCATCGGCTCGACCTGCGCGCCCATGGAGGGGAAGTCGTCCAACACTTTCGCTCGCACAAGGGAAATAATCAAGACTCGCTCTTTATTTCCCTGTTAGCCCTTCTAATTATTTCCTACAGTTTCTGGTCGAAAGTCCTCGAATTCTTTCTATTCGTCCTGCCTTGGCAGAAGTACTGGTTCGACAACTATGCCTCCTAACAACAAGAAAAAGAAGAAGCCAGCCTCCAACCCTGCTCGAGGATTTGCAACGGTTTCTGTTCCCTCAAAACCAAAGGCTCCCGAGCCAACAGCTCCTACATCAACGGCTGACTCTAAAGTGACATCGGAAAGCGAACGGCCAACACCAGCGGAGGAGAGCCAAGCGCCCGTGAAGACACAAGAAACCTCATCTCTACAAAATTATTCACCCGAGGAGCTTGAAAAGCATTTGGAAGATGCGGAGCTACAGATTTTGGTTGATAAATATGGGGTCAAGTGCAAGAACGACGCAGCGCGTCAGGTCACCAAACTCGAGACCGAGCGGCGGGTGCTGCGGCAACAGGCCCCTTCATTGAGTCTTCTAGAATGGTTGCCTACCGAAGTGCTGGATTGGGTTCTCAAGCTCATCGATACAGAAGAGCGTGAGCTTAGTCCCATGCCTGGGCGAGATTCGAATGGCGTCAAACGGTCTGGCTCCGAAGAGGAGTTATACGTGAGACTCTGGACCTTGAAGGAGACACTTTCTAGACTTGGCTTCCCTGAAACAAAGATCGAAGGTGCCATGAAACATCTTTTGCTATATTTCTCCGGCAATGCCCCCAGCGCCAATAGGGATGTGCTATGGAATTTGGACGAGTCGTTAGATTGGCTGGCTATGCACTGCAGCTCTGAAGAACTACCGTCTTATGCGCGGACAAATGCTCAAGCACCTAAGGACTCCGAAAAGTCCATTTCCTGGATCACTGGTAAACCTAGGCCTTTAGTATTTCTCGCGTTAGCAGGCTAACCTCCACTAGATCGTGAATCTCCACGATCTTCCACTGAAAATACCAAACAGGATAATAGCGGAACTAAGAAGCAAAAGACAAAAGCTCCAAGCGCTTTAAGTTCGAGTCCATATGATTCCGATAGCTCCATTGATCCTGATACTCTGGTTCCAAAGTTCTTGGAACTACAGACTCGCTTGTATGGTCTCCGGCCTGAAGTTTTCGATAAACCCAAGAAGGGGAAGAAAACGGGTCGTGAGAATACGGAAAGTAGCCCTGACGATTCTCAGGTCATTAGAATCCAGCGAAAAATTTCTAATATCGAAAATGACGTTCTTTTCGATCGCCAAGAAGCCGAGTATCTGTGGAGAGAAAAGCTTGATGATCTCAGGAAAGAAGCAGCTTTTTCCCGGCGTATCGAGCGGGAAGAAGAGAAACTGCCTTCTGAAGACACCCCAAACCAAGATGTTCCCGAGGAGGCGAAGGAAACTTCAGAGAGTACTGTTCTGTCCACTGAAGATACCAATGAGGATAACGCAGACCTCTTGGGCGACATGTTCCAGGCCGAGGAGCCAGTTCTAGAGGTTGGTATAATCACCGAGGAACTGAAGAACGCTGCCATGGAAATACGGGATTTTGGAAAATGGACTGGTCTCAATCCTAGGCGAGTGCTAGAAGAGACCTGTAAAGCCAAGTATGAAATTATCTTCAGTAATATTTTTTGAGCCAGTTTACGCTAATGCGGTTGGTATATCTAGGGATTCCGGGAGTACGATCACTTTTAAAGATTTTTCTCCTTCAACATATTCAAACCGAAAGGCAGTTGAAGTGAGATGGTCAAAACCCCAGGAAGTTCCGTTCCTCTTTTCCGTGGACTTGGTTACTCACAAATCGAATTCTTATGCTACTTTTGTCTCTATGGATGGACTTGCAACCCCTACCTCGCAACAAGCCGAAGCCTTCGTCTCAACGCTTGCCCTTTTCATTCTTTTCCCACAGAACTCCAAAGAAGGAAAATCTTATCTGCGCCTGCCAGCAATTTGGAGGGAGCTTTGGACTGAATTTGCAAACGCGAAAAAGACCCAGGAGGATGAAATTGACAAGAATACAGTCAAAGATATCAAAAAATTGGTGCAAGACAACCATGGAAGCTTTGAAGACGATGTTGTGTTGTCCGATAATTTCCGGAGAAGGAATGTGGCTTCGAGCAGACCAGAAACCCCTCAGAAAGTCACTTCGAAAGATAAGCTTGGTTTTGATGAACAGTTGAAGAGAATATGGATGGAGAAAACAGCTACGCCTTCTTTCAATCGCATGATTCAGGGAAGGATGAACCTGCCCATATGGAATTTCAAAGAAGAAATACTCCATACGCTTGATACACACCGTGCGCTTATCATCTGCAGTGAGACTGGAAGTGGTAAGAGTACACAAATACCTTCCTTTATTCTGGAGCATGAAATGCAGCAGGGCCGTCCTTGTAAAATTTACGTGACAGAGCCCCGCAGAATTTCAGCAATTTCTCTAGCGCGAAGAGTCAGCGAGGAATTAGGGGAAAGCAAGAATGATGTAGGGACCGTTCGTTCTCTGATTGGGTTCGCCGTCAGACTGGAAAGCAAACTCAATCAATCCACAAGATTGGTATTTGCGTAAGTGTCTTGCCCACTCTGTCCTGGCTTCTTACTTACATTGTATAGGACAACTGGAGTTGTGGTGCGAATGCTGGAGCGCCCAGACGATTTCCGGGATATATCCCACGTTGTTCTTGACGAAGTCCACGAGCGTTCTATCGATAGCGACTTTTTACTCATTGTTCTTCGGAGATTGATGCAAAAAAGGCCAGACCTCAAACTTATTCTGATGTCTGCTACTCTCGAAGCACACCGATTTTCATCATATCTCGGAGGTGTCCCTGTTTTGAATATACCTGGACGAACCTTCCCTGTGGAGATGAAATATCTCGAGGATGCTATTGAGTTAACAAATTATCGCCTGGCAGAGAACGACTCGAACACTGTGATCGATGAGGATACGGAGGAGATAGCAGCAGAGAATGCCGAGGGCGATACGACTGGCGGTGCTCTGGCCACTCTTGAAGGATATTCTAAGCAAACCAAGGAAACAGTCCTGAACTTTGATGAATATCGTCTTGACTACCAGCTTATCAAGAAGTTACTGACCAAGATCGCTTCAACGCCGGAGCTAGAACATTATAGTAAAGCTATTCTGATATTCATGCCTGGTATGGCGGAGATTCGTCGCTTAAATGATGAGATTCTATCAGAGCCCGCTTTCCAAAAGGACTGGATCGTACATGCACTTCACTCTTCGATTGCAAGTGAAGACCAAGAAAAGGCATTTGTTGTGCCTCCAGAGGGCATGAGAAAGATTGTGATTGCCACCAATATTGCGGAAACGGGTACGTTCTTGTCCTAATGAAAACTACATGTTGCTAATCCACAAGGTATTACGATTCCGGATATTACTGCCGTCATCGACGCAGGCACAGAGAAGACGATGCGGTACGTACACATTACATGTAACAAGCGTGTATGACAGTCCTTCTAACCTTGTTTTAGCTTCGATGAGAGACGACAACTGTCGAGATTGGTAGAGTCTTTTATCTCGCGTGCCAATGCAAAGCAACGTCGGGGAAGAGCTGGACGTGTACAAAGTGGAATTTGCTTCCATATGTTTACCAAACATAGGCACGATAAGTTGGTATGTTCTTGAATTAATTCTCAACCGGCTATACCAATACTAACCTCAAGGAGCTCGCGGAACAACAAACTCCTGAAATGCTTCGTCTGTCGCTTCAGGATCTAGTGTTGCGTGTCAAGATCTGCAAGCTTGGTGAGGTAGAGCAGACTCTTCTCGAGGCTTTAGATCCACCTTCGTCGAAAAACATACGTCGCGCAATTGACTCTCTTAAGGAGGTCAAAGCTCTAACGAATGCCGAAAACTTGACCCCCTTGGGATCGCAACTTGCTAAGCTGCCTTTGGATGTTTTCCTTGGAAAGCTGATCATCCACGGAGCTTTCTTCAAGTGTCTCGATGCTGCTCTCAGCATTGCTGCCATTCTATCGTCTAAATCGCCTTTCGTCAGCACCATGGGATCTAACGCTCAAAAAGACATCTCAAGGTTTTCCTTCAAAAAGGGTATGATTCAATTACTGCCTTCATGTTTACCTCAGCATGCTAACATTTATGTGCAGGCGATTCGGACTTACTGACGGTATACAATGCTTATTGCGCTTGGAAGCGCACGAGAAGTACACCGGGAACCAATGAATTTGCCTTTTGCCGAAAGAACTTTCTTAGTTCCCAGACCTTGTTGAACATTGAAGATGTCAAGATGCAACTAGTTGTCTCCATTGCCGACGCGGGGCTTCTCACTCTGGACCCGGCTCAAAAGACATCGTTGAATAGGTAAACAACGCTTCTTGATACACCCTTTTAATTAATCACTACGACTAACACCATCACAGAGCACGGTCTGGTGGGCGGCAACGACAGTTCTTCACAATTCCCGACGAGTACGACATTAACAGCGCCAACGATGTCGTTGTTAACTCGGTCGTAGCATGGAGTTTCTACCCCAAACTACTCACTCGGGAAGGCAAAGGCTGGCGGAATGTAGCAAACAACCAGGCAGTCACCCTCCACCCAACATCAGTAAACAAGCATGCGGATGCATCTCTGAAATGGCTTTCGTACTACCACATCATGCAAGCACGAAACCGAAACTACAACGCCCATGAAACCAGCGCCGTGGACGACTTTGCCATTGCATTATTGTGCGGTGATGCCGAGTTCAAGGTGAGATTCATAAATTCGAGTTACGCATAAAAGAGCAGATACTAACCAGTGACTTTATGCAATAGATGTATTCGGGCGTCATTTCCATCGACCAAAACCGAGTCCGGTTCGCAGTCCGTGATTGGAAATACATGCTCGCCCTCAAGGTTCTCAGCGCCCGCATCCGCGACATTCTGGCCGGCACATTCCGCGATCCCCAGAAGGTGCTGTCGTATAAACAGCAGCAGTGGATTGAAATCTGGCAGCAGATTTTCACTCTGGCCGGAAAGCGAGTCTGAAGCCACCCAGTCAAGACTCATTCTCATTGTTAACTTGTTAATTATTATGCTCGTTATCATTGTTCTTGATAGATACAGGGGGAAAAAAAAGATATGATTATTTGGTGATGAGGTATTTGGCTTTATGAACTGGGTGAAAATGGACATACAGGATAAAATGAAGGTATAACGCATGGGTTTATATTGCATGGATCCGGAATTGGTGTGTCCATATCATACGAAGTAGAACCAAAAAAGAAAAGAAAATAGAACAAAAAGTCCACAAAATTCTATAATCCCAACCAACCCCTGTGCACCGTATTAAAATATTTTCGTAAAAGAGCCGCTATTCCTTGCTTATCCCCAAACATCCTCTTGCCACTTGTTCTTCTTCTTAATTGCCTTGCTCCAGTCATTTACCTGTCCGTCACTCCATCCCTTGACCTGTTTCATCGTTTCACCAACGGCCTTCTCTACCTCCCGAGCCATTCCAGCTCTTCCACAGACATAGAAGTTGGCGCTCTCGTCAAGAAGCTTGACAATATCCTGGCCAAACTCGACAATTCGGTCTTGCACATACTGGCGCGGTGTACCCTGTTTTCTGGAGAAGGCCGTTACAACCCGCAACCGATCGCCGAGGGCATTCTGCAACTCTTCCAGTTCATCACGGTAGATGAAGTCTTCTTCGGGGTTACGACACCCAAAGAAGAGGACCATCTGGCCGATTTCTTTTCCGATTTGTTGGAGCTGGCGTCGTTCGGAGATGAAAGCACGGAAGGGCGCGAGACCAGTTCCGGCAGCGACCATAATGAGTGGGTTCTTGCTTGTGATGGGAAGCTTGAATCGGCTTCTGCGGATGTGTGCAAAGACTTTGCCGTCTTGGAGGGCGTCACTGGGTCCGTTGAGGTGGTAGGTGATGCCATGGGGGTGGGGTTGTGAGCGGGATTGTTGAGAGATAGCCAGGAGGTAGTTGGATGTGACGCCGTGGATGAGCTCGTCGGGGTTTTCTGGAAGAGGTGACGATGATACAATGGCTGTAATTGAGGGTTTGCGAGGGGAGATGACGCTGCTGGAGGAGATGGAATAGTATCGGGGTTGGATATGGGGTAGGGTTTCGACAAGATATGAGAGCGGCAGGTCAGACCAAGCCTTTCCAGGACATGCTAGCTGTAGAAGACGGCCGATGTTGAGATGTGTGCGATTGATAAAGTTGGCATAATAGTCCTTGTCCTGACCAAGCTGGAGGAGATATGCCTTGGCCTCCGGGGTTGGGGCGAATTGTGCAAGGCCTAGAACATTGTCACGGTTGACGGGGGCGCAGATTTCAAGGTAGTAGCGGAAAACAGCAGCCGCACTTGTCGGGGTTGGGATTTTCACTTTGGTTGCTGGGTCGAGCGACTTGATGCCGAGAGGGACATGGGGACGAACAGAGGGACCCAGGACTTCGAACAAGCGTTCGACTTCAGAGGTGGGGTTTCCAGGCCAGATGGCAAGGTGATCTCCTGTCTTGTAGGTGAACTCTGGCTGGCTGCTCAGATCCAGATCCATGTGAAGACAGTTTCGGTCTGACGCATTGAAAAGCTCTCTCGAATTGGCGATGTTCAGTGTGCGAACTGGGGTGCACTGAGCAGCTGCCTTGGAATCACGACGATTGTCAGGTTCTCCATGATGAAGATCGATTGGTTCCAAAGATTCGTCTTCCTGGACGACCAGGGTTGGCATGTACTTGACTTCACATTCTTCGAAGCCCAGCTTCTCTTTGAAGACCGTGAACAGATCATCCTTCCATGCCATGAAGTCTTCTTCTGTCGCACCCTCTGCGTCGTTGGCCTTACCAACGGGCATGAGGGCCTTTGCCCCGAATTTTTCCAGGCCCTCGACGACAACATCAACAACACGATTATAGAACTTGTAGTTGCTGTTGCCCAGACCAAACGCGGCGTATCGCAAATTAGACAGGGAGACATTCTGAGCCTTGTTGATCCAATCCCAGAACTCTGCGGTGTTGTCACTGGGATCTCCCTCGCCGTACGTGGAAACAATGAAGATGGCCAGCTTCGACTCTGGAATCTGACTGATCGTTTCGGAGTCGTAGTCCGAAAGGTCTGCAGTCATGGTTTCCTGGCCATGACGAAGAGAGATTTCTCTGGCCAACCGTTGTGCGAAACCTTCTGCTGTACCGGATTGAGAACCCCAGAAAACGACGATATTCTTGCCCGCCTCCTCGAGTTTCTGTGCAATGTTTCTGGTTTCCTTGTTGGTAGAGCCAAGAGCGCCGCCGTTCTTCAATTGCGGTCGTTCGTATGCGAGATGGGCATATGGATCAGGTTGATCCCAGATGATTCCTCGCGATAGATAGGTGGCTCCAGCTCCAGCCAGCAATGCCAGAGCTGTGTAGTCGGCGACACCTGTAGGCGTGGCCAATTTTGAGAGCTCCTTGAAGAGTTCGGGGTTGTTCAGACCCAACTGTGTAAGGGAGTCCATGATGTCCAGGTAGCAATGGCACTCCGGCCACGCAATAATGAGAGGAGATTCGGTGAAAAATAAGAATGGAGTTGAAAGACCAAGACTCTCAATTGAAAATAACTTCAGACAGTGAAGAAGATGTTGTCAAGATTAAGAAAAAAAGATGGACGAGACCCTTGTCATAAAAGAAAGCTCTTAATGAAGGCCTCCAATCAAGCAGATAAATTGAAGCCCATCATTGTCCCCGCACGGTCTTTGATGCGTGGCCATTCTTGGAAATATCTCCTAACGGGGAAATATACCAAAAACTGACGCGTCATGCGGAGAGCCAGTGCAGCGGCAACTGAGGAACGGTTATAGAGTTATTTTTCTGCTTTTCATGATATGTCTCATCTTATTCGACTGTAACACCACACGTGTTGGGGCGCTGGGGACATGATAACAAGCCAACGACCTGTATCCCCCACATGGCGTCAACAAAACCAAGTTGGGACTTGGATAGACAAAGGCCATCCCCGCAATGAGATAAGAGAGGCCCTGGAGATTTCGGTTATGGCCCGTGATGATGTCTCATTGCAGTGGGCCATAGAGTATACCCCAGAGTTCCACTGATGAGAGATGATGATAAGACGAAAAAGCGCGGGGGGATGAAGATGATACATCCGGGGAAAGATATCATGTCCCAAAGAGGAGAAATTCCCCTGGTAGTCAGAGGGAAATTCTCTCCGCTGGTGGCGACGCGGAGTGGATTTCCTCTTTTCTGGACGGGGATTGTTGCCTTTTCGGAGAGTTCGCGACTTCTTGCATCGATAGAGACACAGATAGATCGGTCTGGGAGATGATGTCTGATTTCTGGGCCACTTCGATGGAGATCTGGATTGTTGTCGTTCTTGACTTCTGCAACAGTTCGAGTCACGCGGTAAGCGCATGTGTGACTCTCTTTGGCCAGCGCATTTCTTGTATAGCGGTCAAGCCTCAAAGGGTCTACAGGGATAATATGGAGTATACTGATATACGTGTTGAAAGAGAAATTGAATATAGTGATTGAACAGAATAAATGGAATTTTCATCATAATACTCTAAGTGCATCGAAAAAGAAAAAATGTCATCAAACATAAGGTTGTATAGAGCACGCCAGACTCCCATTTCTATCTCCATCCTCAAGCAGTCGTTTCCAAATCACGCCTCCAAATTTTAACGGGCATATCGCCCAAAATCAAATTCATAGACTCCAATCGCTTCAGTTCCCAGCCCGGATATGCCAGAGCCAGGTTGTACCGGTGCACCACAGAGGCAATGGCCTTGGTTTGTTCCAAGTAGGAGATGTTGCGGCCAATGCATGATCTTGCACCAGCAGAGAATGCAATAAGGTAGGGTTGCAACGCCTTGCCTTCTTCCCCGAGCCACCGCTCGGGAATGTACTGGTCGGCATTCGGGAAGACCTTTTCGTCACGGTGCGCCACCAGAGCAGACATGCTGACGGATGTCTTGCCGGCAACCCACTCGCCCAGGATGTTAGTGCCCTCCTCGGGTGTTTCACGAGGAAGACCGTGCGATGTAGGGGGGAAGATGCGGAGTGATTCGTCCAAGCAAGCGCGGAGATATGGGAGGTGCTTAACCTTGTCGTAAGGTGCGACAACCTCATCGGGGTCCAGGACGGCATCAACCTCCTCGCGCAGCTTTTCAAGACATCGTGGGTTCCGGAGAAGTTGGTACATGACGTTGGCAATGGCAACGGCCGTTGTCACACTACCAGCGTTCATCATGATGTTGCACTCTGCTACCACCTCCCCAAACTCAAGGTTGTTCGCATGTCCATTCTTGTCCTCCATGAGTGCCTGGAAAAAGTCTTCGAGCTTTTCACCAGTTTCGTAGCGCCGAAGTCGTTCGTTTGCCCGTCGCCACATGATGTTCTCCCAATGGTCTGCGGATTCTTGCATGCGCCCAAAGTACGGGATCACATTGACCAGCTTATTGATCACCGGGTACCATTCGTAGTTCCAAAGGATGAGGGATTGTTTGATGGCAGTGGGATACAGCGCTTTTCGCAGGCTGACCTCGTAGGTTGAGCCATCTTTCCTCTCAGCGATACAGAGATCATTCCCATTGTCCAGGAATCCCAACTTCTCCGACAAACCAATATCGGCGATGGCGTCGAGAGTGAAGAAGTTTGTCCAGCCCCGGAAATCAAGCGTCAGATCTTTAGCATCAGGCGCTGTCTTGCCGGACGCAACATCTGTGGAAGCAGGTGCTGTGCAGACTTTGTCAAAGTGCTTGAACATTCTCTCCACTTTGTCGCTGACTTTGAACTCCCATGTCTCCAAATTCTTGAGGGCATATGCTGACGAGAGCACTTTGCGCTTCCGGGCATGCTCGGGCTTGTCGACCACATCCGCAAGATTGGTGTGCGATCCAGCAGTAATCACATATGAGGGATCCTTGATACATTTGGTGTTGTGACCATAAATGTCTTTAATGGCACGAGTATCCCCATAGGACAGCGTGTTGGGTCCTGTGCGAATGACAGGGTGCTTCTTATGCAACTCCATCAACTCCATAGAGCGGAACCCCCGAGAAGCAAGCATCATGAATGGAATTGCGGAGAATCCTGAGAAGGGAGAAAGATTGGGGTATTTGCGTAGACCTGGATGATAGTCAGCATCATGCTTTATCTCTTAACGAGCTCAAGAAAAGAATCCTTCTGCATACCTTTCGGGTCACGAAGATACTCAACATAGGGAAAGACGCAAAAGTAGAGAAAGGAGAAGAAGCCCACGGCGAAGGCATAAGGGGCGATGGAGATGATGGACCACATTGTGTCGTGTTTTATGTGATAATAAGGATAAGAGTAGAAGGTATAAGATATATATGTAACCTTGCTTCTTTGAGGAGATGGAACCACAAGGCTCAGCCGAAGCAATGCTCAAGGTATAAACCTGACGTTTGTGTCGTCAATTAAAGATTGTCGTGGATATCAGGATGGACCTGAGAAGGGACGGCGAGGTCAAATATTAATATCATTTCTTCGGGCTGAGGAACGAAATGATATTTTCTCTTCAAGCCCATTCCTGTCGTGCTCCATGAGTTGGAGGGTGGATAGAGGAGCCACAAGTGGGAATACTATCCAACATCCACAGCCTCCAAGCGCACTTTCCCCCACGAATAATCCCTTGGTGAAACCATAGCCATCTCATCATGCGCACATTGTGTCTTGGTTTCATGAAGCCAGACATACAAGCACCGATCTTGTCCTTGGATCCAAGCTCTTAGCGGCCGATCTGGCCGGCTGCAAGGGCGGAGTAAATTTCCCTCTTTTTGAATACGAGAGGGCGATGGTGGATGAGGAAAAAAGGCTCGCTTTCCCTATTCAACCAGAGGGGTAAAAGGGGCGAGCTCGGTGCAGAACCCACCGTCAACAATCAACACGAATCAACTCCCAAGAGATTCAAAACCGGCTGCGTTATCGTGCCAATGGCAAGCGACGTCATATATTTGCCGGTTCGCTGCTAAAACGGCTTTTGAAATTCGACGATAATGACAGGTGCTGCTGCCTCTGTGGGCTGAAGTCCACCTGAAAGATGTCGTTGTTCAGCTAATAGATAAGGGGATTCTGGGGAAATCTGGGGCAATACCCCGCATCCCAATGCCCGTTCCACGGCCTTTGTATCTTCCATGGCAGACTATACGAATCCACGCGTAGTAACTTATGCCGTTTTTGATATAGAACGACAATGATGCCAAGGATGAGGGAATTGAAGGAGCTAGGCTCTCTCTTCGCTATATTAAGGACTGTATTTTTCTCCAGGGATATCATTCTGGTCTGGCAAAAGTGTATTTCCGGGGAGAATTTCCTTCTTTTCGGTCATCTCTTCCAATTCTGTCAATTTTACATCCATTGTTGGTCTATATAATTCCTTGCTGGTGTTACTAGCCCTTTGTGTTCATTTGAGGAACGGATTGGACTCAATTCATATTATTCATCATGGATTCAGAGCACAGTTCGCTGAAGTTGCCGCCAGACGATGAGAAGCCAGACGTTGATCACAAGGAGAACATGATCTCCGATGGAGAGATCCTCGATGATTCGATCGAAACAACAAATCCGGGGAAGGGAGTGTGGCTGATTGCCAGCACAGTGTCCATGGGCGGGTTTCTATTTGGTAGGTATCCATGGACCGATCGAACCACCGGAATGGTCGAATTAATCTTTTTTTTAATTTGTATAGGCTACGATACCGGTGTCATATCTGCTGTGCTCGTCAATATTGGAACGGACTTGGGACAAACATTGTCATCGAGTGAACAAGAGCTGGTCACTTCCATAACTTCCGGAGGAGCTCTCATTGGAGCGGTGCTCGCTGGATTAAGCTCTGATAGATATGGACGTCGAATCGGTATCTATATCGGATGTGTCCTATTTTTTGTTGGGACCTTGATCCAAGCACTCTCCTGGTCACTTGCCCAGATGACAGTCGGTCGTCTGGTTGTCGGCTTCGGTGTGGGCAGCGCTGCTATGATCATCCCTCTGTACATAGGAGAACTGGCACCTGCACGGTACCGTGGCCGACTCATTGTATTTGATAATTTGTGCGTGGCTTTTGGTCAACTTGTTTCCTATGCCATCGGGGCCGCGTTCACAGATGTATCCCACGGATGGAGATATATGGTGGGACTGGGAGCAATCCCCGCCATCGTGCTTGGTTTTATGATGCCTCTGTGTCCCGAATCTCCTCGCCAGTTGATCTCGCATAGCCATGACGATAAGGCCAACAAAGTACTGAGAAGAATCTTTCCAAACGCTACTGACGAGCAGATTGTTGCCAAAATTCGACTCATCAAGCACTCCATAGAAGACACGGCGGTCTCTGTCTCAGATCGAAGCCTGTGGTGGCAAACCAAACAGCTATTCACAGTTCCTGCCAATCTGCGAGCTCTTGCAACAGCCTGCGCTGTCATGGCGAGTATGTTTTCTGAATTTTCCTCATTGATACCATTGGCTAACCAGCTTTAGTATCCCAACTGGGTGGTTTCAACACTTTGATGTACTATTCAGGCACTTTGTTCTCCATGGTTGGATTTGATAAGCCGACAGCGGTTTCAATTGTTGTTGGAGCCACCAATTTTGTGTTTGGATTTGTCAACTTTGCCATTATTGACCGATACGGACGACGGGTCGTGCTTTTGGTCACCATGATGGGAATGGTAAGACGATATCTACTGTATACGTGGATAGAATGTTTGCTGATACTGTGATACTTTAGTGCTTGGCTATGGCTGTCACCGCGATAGCCTTCCACTGGATTCCAGTCAGCCATGACCTTACTGAGGTTGAAACAACGGGAATGACCTGGGCCGGAGGTCTTCTTCTTGCCGCTATCATTCTGTACGTTGCATTTTATGCCGCAGGAGTGGCTCCGATCTCCTGGGTGGGAACAGAATTCCTGCCTTTAGAGGTTCGTGCACTGGGGACGATGTTGAACACTGTGACATGCTGGGCCTGCAACATTATCATTTCCTCGACATTCTTGTCCATGATGAAGGGAATGACTCCCAGCGGAACCTTCGGGTTTTATGCCGGCATTTGCTTTATCGGGTGGGTGTTTGTTGTTTTCTTCTATGCTGAAGTCCACAACATGCCTCTTGAGTCGGTCCGTGAGATCTATGAGCACGGCTTTGGCGTTAAGGAATCCAAGGTTATGCAAAAGCAGCTCAAGGAGGAGAGAAAGAACGCACAAAGCAAGGCGTGATGCGATTGAGTGGTTCAGTATGGGCCAAGGCACTTCGACTAACGGCAAGTCTGCAGGGCATTCTTAGTTGTATATTCTGGCTCTGAGAGCGTGTAGCATACCTTAGGTTATGATGAATGTAGCGATATGTTAGACAGATAGCAATGATGACTTTGATGATTTTTATGAAAGATTGAAGTTGAAGCAATTGTGAAGTCCGTCAGCTGCGCGACCTTTTCCCTTTTTGTGAATTACAAGTCAGTGCCTCCGACAACTCGCAAAACAACAACAGACGCGAGTTGCGCGAATCAGCAAAGGTAAGCAATCCCAACCTCGCCAACAGGTATATAAAGTATGTGCAGTGCAATATTTTTGAAAATAATGTGGAGTTAAATACTGTCTAGCAAGAAGATCACATTGCTTAAGCATGTGCAACACCCGAGGCCAAGCATAAGTGGCTTAATCGCGTGCTTTTAGCAGTCGTCCTACGGTCCTACGTGTCAATTGGCCCACTTTCCTAGTGACCATGATTTACGATACTCTTCTCCACAGTGGCTGGTTCGTTGGGAGGCTGAACGACAGAAGGAAGGAGGGGGAGGGGTAAAAGGATTCTGGATGAGATAACCCTCGACGATCATCTCCAGCAAAAAAAAAAAAAAAAAAAAATCACCAATGCATGTGGAAAATCAACAGCAAAATAACAACACCCTTAACGTTTGATAATAATGCACCCCTCATACTCTGCTGAATTGCAGATCGCCTCTCTCGCGGTCCAGCGCGCGAGCGTGGTTACAAAAACCGTCCTGGCAGAAGTCGACAAGGGATCCACAAACAAAGACGATGACTCACCTGTCACCATTGCCGATTTTGCTTCGCAAGCCATCCTCATCAGTGCCATCCGACACAATTTCCCAGATGACAAGTTCCTCGGAGAGGAATCGGCGTCTGCGTTACGCGGGAATCCGGCGCTGGCTGAGCGAGTATGGAAGTTGATTACTTCGACCAAATTGAACCATGACGAGAGTGAAATGCTTGTTGCCGCCCCTACCTCCATAGATGAGATGCTGGATTTTATCGACATTGGCGGCGATCAGAATGAGTCTGCCAGCGGTCGCATCTGGTTTTTGGATCCCATCGATGGAACGGCCACCTTCATCCGTGGACAGCAGTATGCCGTATCCGTGTCTCTTGTCGTGGATGGCGAGCAGAAGGTTGGCGTTGTCGGATATCCCAATCTACAATTCCAGAGCACCTACGTTGAAGAAGCTCTCGTCGACAAGGATGGCTATGGTTTGATGCTGTCAGCCGTCAAGGGCTATGGGGCATACAAACGACAAATGACGAAAGCCAGTCTACAGCCACCGCAAAAGATCTTGAAAGCCCGTAAAGACTTGGATATCGAAGACATCTCCTTTACGGAAAGCTTAGAGAGTCCTTGGATCTCGGTGAAGAAACATTCGGCGGTGCGAGAGAAGCTTGGAACCAGGAAACAGCTGGCAAATCTCTGGTCAATGCAAGTCAAATATGCCGCCCTGACGATCGGGGCAGCCGATGCCATGATTCGAATCCCCAGGGACAAGGAATACCGACCATATGCATGGGATCATGCGGGTGGAATGCTGATCTTTGAAGAATCGGGCGGGAAGATCACCGATCTCAGTGGGAAACCCTTCAACTATGGCAAGGGTAGAAAACTAAGCGACAACTTGGGATTGGTAGCGACATCGCCTGAGATTCATTCTCAGATCCGGGCAGTTGCCAATCAGGTTTTTGTCGACGATAGCATTTAGCTTTGATTTCAGATTACCCCGACCGATATGACGATAGATTGAGAAAAGCAACAAAATCAATTGAAAAACTGCGATAATATACAAATTCAAGTGCATTTCAGCATTGACAAACTTTCTTGTTTAACGAGTGGAGAGGGAATAAAGCAATCTCGATCCACAATCCAGACTTACTCCTCCTGGTCTGCAACAGGCTTGGCCGTATCCAAAGGAGTAGAGAGACCAACCCGGTCGGCAGTGCGAGTGTAAGCAACTCCTCCATTGACACGGTCTTCGCGGACGACCAGATCCTTGCGGTTGGTGTCGACAAGAAGGCGGATAAGATCGGGGCGCATGTAGTGACCACCCTGACTAGTTAGCTTTGATACAAAGAGTGACAGGTGGAAATGGGACACTCACAAAATCAGCCAGCGATTTGGTAAGGTGGCACTCATCAAGGTCAATCTGTGTCTGGGTAAGTGAAGGTCCTTATGCTAATCAGTATCAGGAAACTTACGTCAACAATCAAAAGACCCTGGAAGTCCTTGTCAGGGTGCTCGACAAGGTTCTGACCATCGGGCCCAAAGATACGACCGTGTCCGTTGTAGATGTGCGGGTCCTCCAACTCCTTGCCCTCGGGGGTGTTCAGCTTGATACCCTCGGCGGTGATGCTCTGCCAGGGCGCCAGGGTGAAAGTACCCGTTTCAATGGCATAAGCGGGGGTAACCAACTGTGCCATCTTTATCAGTTCATTCTGCGAGAATCACGCCTCACCAACCCAGTCCTCCGGGAGGGGAATCACTTACATCCGCATTCGCCTCGGCGACATTAGTATAAGGGTCAGGGTACTTGAGTGTCTCCTTGCCGGGGTACAAAGGCCAAGCAGCAACATGGACCTGCTCGCCCAGGGAAGCCGCATAAGCCTTCATAAACGGGTTCATATTCTCCCAGCAGTTCAAATGTCCAACACGTCCAATCTCAGTTTGGATCACGGATTCGGTGGTATCACCAGTTCCATCACCAAACACCAACCGCTCAACATGCGTGGCTCTGATCTTGCGACGGTGGTTGAGAACGTCTCCCGAAGGCGAAATCATCACCTGTGTCGTGTACAAACTGGCCAGGTCCAGCTCCGAGTATCCCAGCGAGACGTAGATCTTGTTTGCCCGAGCTGCCTCGCGGATTTGTCGCAT
The DNA here is from genome assembly GCF_001890725.1 of Aspergillus wentii DTO 134E9. NCBI lineage: Eukaryota > Fungi > Ascomycota > Eurotiomycetes > Eurotiales > Aspergillaceae > Aspergillus > Aspergillus wentii. Next base: position 163,761 of record NW_024467838.1, read on the forward strand.
CTCGTCCGAGTCCGAGGCGAGACTGTTCTCGCGGTACTTCTTCAGCAGGGGCAGGCTTTCCTGGTATGTCACCTTCCACGCCCAGTAGGGGTACCCGGGGATCCCTATCATCAGTCAGCTTCTACCTTCTCTATCTGAGTCATCATGGTGTGTGAAGGGGGGCATACAAAGTTCCGGGAAAGCAATAAACTTGCATCCAGCCTGGCCAGCCTCATTGATCCAGTGAATGGTACGCTTGACAGACTCCTCAAGGTTGAACCATCCAGGCTCAGCGTTAACAGCTGCGGCCTTGTACTTTTTCAAAACGGGAGCCATTTTGTTGGATTGTTGGTGAATTGATCGAGGAACTCGAAGAGATTCGATTGTAGTAGAACTGAAGATGATGGTGATGATGAAGAAAGCTATACAACGTCCCAATGCCACCTTTTATATCCCATCAACCTCCTCATCACATTCGTCCGTCAAGATAAAAACAGACAAACAGACAGCGTGCCAGAGTAGCTCATTCCATCCGGCTCTCCCCGGCACCGGTCTCTGCTACACTAGGTAAACACCGTCGCCATCAATATCCCCATCTCAATGTAACAAGAAAAGCAAAGCAAACAAAACCCAGAATCGCATGATCCCAACCGACTACCGACCGTATGTGACCCCATAACTAACGGCGTTTGGTTGATGTGGAGAGGCCAATTGGGGTTTGGAGAGGGAGGGGGAGCTTCAACCTAACTAACCAACCTTGTCCTTGTCAGCTCCAATTCTCCGTTTAATCTTATTTTTATTTTTGTTTTTTTGCATCTGATAATAGATGGCAAGCGACACTATGCATGTGCATACTACCTAGGCAGATACCACATACATAGTTACTCCGCATGTAAATTGAAAAGATGCATGGGGGAAGAACATGGGTAAGTTCGTTCACCAGGATCTTCAAATCCCGAGCAAAGCACGACCAAGTCGAACACAACCACCAACGTGGGAATGTGTCCGACCTGATCCCGAATGGTGTGATTGTTTCACATTGACAATGGCCTTTGCTTTCCACGGAGTTTAGATACTTATTCCTATCCTGATGGTCGATAAAAGGATCGATCTGTGATATCACCCAATCGGGCTTACGGAGTATGGCTTTGCTTTACGACTAGGGATGGAGATGATAAGTATTACTGGGAAAATATAAAGACAAGACAGTTTCATTAAGTCATTGAATCTTATCTAAATCATCATGAGAAGAAAAAATCAAGGCTTGTCATGTATAAGACGAATAGCTCCCAACGCCAGCGACATGGCTTTTTTTATTTCATGACTTACTGGAAGCACTGATAGCAAAGTCTTGAAAATAGCCCAGTGATATTGTCTTTTTGAACCCATCAAGTAAACGGTAAAACACACGAAACAATAACAGCGCAAAACCCAGTGATCTATAGATCCCGGAAGTCTGGAGATGGAAGAAAGGGGGAGAAAAAGATAATAAAGGAAATCAAGAACGAAAACAATATAATAAAAAATTCGTAGTGGTAGAAAATTCGTAGCATCATGGTCGTCAAAATATAGCCTTTCAGAAACAAATCGCACATACCACAATATGACCCAAAAGCACCATAACGCAGACCATCCATCAACCCACAAAATAAAGCAGGGAGAGAAAAGAAAAACCAGAGTAAAGACTCCCGAACCGGGCCAACAACTGCCCAACAAAACCACGTCATTTGACCCATCATCAATCAGAACGCTCACAGCTCCCCAAGGACCAAGAGAGACACAAGAGATTAGAAGGAATGTAAAACCGGTCGACCATCAGGCCACGCTGCAGGTATCCACACCGTGCAGACTCAAAGGCCGAGTCTGCAAGCACCGGATGTAAATGCAATCGGCCTGTCCCGCATGTCAAAGGCCGCGTAGTCTATTGAAGAAAAAAGAAAAGCCGTAACTCATTCCGATATGGAAAATAATTATGAGCGATTGATGTTGTTGCCTGAAAAGAAAACTGCAATCAATAATCACTTTTTTCTTATATTTTGGAAGTTTTTTTGTTTGTTTGTTTTCATGACCAAAAACAATCATCGACGGCGAGCCATGGCTCCTCCAGCCTTCATGCTTTGCAAAGCCATAGGCGCACCCCCAACAGGTCCACCCACGGTCGCTTCCGTGATGGTCTTGCGGCGCTTGCTGTCATACTCTGCGCCTCTGCTGTCAGGCCGGATGATGCGGTCATCGTCATCATCATCCCGGAGACGCTTGTTAGATCCCAAGGTGCCGTTCATGCCAGTAGAGTATGTGGAGGCCGAGGTAGAAGCCACGGAGTATCCGTCGGATGCCCCGTTGGCTGATGTGCCACGGGTATCACTGACGATGTTGTACAGGCTGCCGGCTGCTGCGGGCCGGGGAGGTGTGCTGTATCCCGAAGCCCATTGCGACGGGGGACCACCACTCGTACGAGGAGTCATACGTCCGGAGGCATTCTGCTGCGAAGGAGAGCCGGTAATTTCTGGAGCAAGCTGAGAGTGCTCTCCAGTAAGAGTACCAATGGAAGGGTTGGTAGTGTAGGTGTACGACCCCCGGCTGGTACTGTAGCCAGCACTATTGTCTTGCATGTACTCCTGCTCGTGCTCGGGGACAGATTCCCCAGCACCACTACCAACGTGACCATTGCTCTGGGCATACCGGTCCGGTTTCACATCAGAAGCCTCCGTTTCGGGCTGTGCACCGGGTGCTCGGCCCGAAGGGGGTCCCATGTCGTTCTTGAGGTAGGTTGTCGAGGGCAAGGTCTGACCATAAGCAGCCATGCTAGGCTGTGCCAAAGGCTGGTGCGAAGCGTACTGCGGGTGTGACGGAGGAGCAGCTGAGTAATACGGCTTGGAGCTGTCATATCCTGATTGACCTTGGTACGACTGCATGCTTTGCAAGTTGTTCCCTGGGGGAGTTGTGGCGGGGGTGTTGGGCATTGACCGAGCATTGCTCAAGCTTGTGTCGATTGACAGCGGTTGAGAGCTCTGGACTCCAGAGCTCATACCTTGGCTGCCCCATTCGTAAGAGCTTGGTTGGTTGGTGATGCCAATCAAACTAGATGCGCTTGCTGGAGGGGTAGGAAAGGTGTGAGCTCGGTCAAGGGATGGTCGACCACCCGGCTGGGAAGACATGGCGTGAGGCTGAGCCAGATGAGGCACTTGGGCCTGCATGGAGTGATGGTGATGGTGGTGCAAAGCCGGAGGCTGCGGTGCTTGAGGAGTCCGGGTAGCCTGCGGGCCCTCGAGTCGCCGTTGTTGGGACTCTTGCACAACCAAGTTGGTGCGGGTCTGGTTTGTGGGATGGTACAAAAGACCACCAATGTTGTGCACAAACAGAGGATATAACAGATCAGTGATCTTTTCCTTGTTGGCAAACTCCAATGCCCGTTCAAACGGAATCCTATCAAGGTTAGATTTGTCATAAGAAAGGTCAAGGCGTTACATACCACACGCCCTTGAGGTGCATAGGGCCGATCTTCACAACGTGACGGATCTTTTCACTCTTCAGGATACCATCGCGGCGACCTCGAGTCATTCCAGCAACATTCAGCAGCTTGGTTCCGTTGATCATATGGTTGTCCTCTCTTCTGGCAACGCAAACGCCCTTGGCTTCGACTTGGTAGCACAGGCTACCTTCATCTTCCCAAAGTGTGGCGGTGACGCGCGGCTTCGCTCCCGGGGGAGCGATCTGACCAGTACCATCGTACACGAAACCTTGAAGGGGTGTACCGGTGGTGTTTCCATAGCCTGGGGGAGCAACGGAGTGGTTGGTAACTGCTGGGACTCCGTCAGTACTGTAAATGATATATTCAGCAAATCAGACTCACCTGGCAGTGGTAACAGTTGGGCAGGGACTTGGCTGCTCATGGATGATGGAGGCTGGGTCGCAGACTGGGGCGAAGTGACAGCACTGGGAGGGTAACCATATTGCGAGTACGAGCTTGCGGGGGCATATGTTGTCGAGGCAGGCTGTAATACTGGGGGTTGCTGGTACTGGGTGTAGTGGGGAAGACTTCCTGCAGTGGCAGCTTGCGAGGCGTATGGCTGACCGGACGAAAAGTGGGAATGAGCATCCATGTAGGGTTGAGTCTGGTTCATGCTGCTGATAGAAGTCGGGTTGGGGTAGTAGCTGTCGCTAACCGGGTTCTGCGAGACGGTATAATCCGCAGGGGCAGAAGAATCCAAAGAGAGCCGACCCTGACCACCAGCGGCTAGGTCTGCAGGCGGCGGGGGGCTCCTGACCTCGTTAACAGCAGACGCAGAGCCCGATAGACTTGTTCGAGCACTGGCGTTACTAGAGGCGGGGGCCGTTGGATCTTGGTAGCTAGCCCGGTAGGACGGCTGCGAAGCCGTGGGTAGACTCAGGGCCGGAAGTTTGTCGCCAGACAACAAGGGTCTTTCTTGGGCGTGGTGGTTGTACCAAGGAATATCGGCAGGACCTCTGGTGTGGACCTGCGAAATCGACGGCAGCGCCAGTTTTTCGGTTTGACGGGGTAACGGCTTGAAAAAGGTAAAGTTGAAATACGGACGTCGGACTCGAAGGGTGTCCGGCGTTCGTGAGCAAGGTGATATAGATGGGGTGTTTGAAGTTAAATCGCAATCGTCCGATGGGATCTCGGCATGCAAGTAGGCTGTTTTGAAGTGAAACCAACGGGATGAAGAATCGACTGCAGATTCAAGAGCAGATCATAAACAAAAGAAAAAAGGATGTCGCTGGAACAAGCAATGCAGAATATGCAAAAGAGCAATCGTGGCAAGCTCGTAGAGAATCGTAACCGTTAAACGCTTGGGGATCGCTAACGCAACTGGACAGAGAGAAAATAACTATGCAGAACGTGCTGACAGAAATCTACATCCAAAACTTGAAATATTTGAGTGCGGGAGAGAAGATGCTGTGAAAGACGGGCTCGCAGATAGATGGTCAACAAGAAATTCGCTCAACCAAATCAGAAGCACGGGATCATGGGTATCGTTTCAAGTCGTCAAATTGGAGGGGGAGAAGCACGACGCAGTGTAGGGCATCGGACGTCAGACGCTATCCTCGATGTAACTCGCACAAGGTATGGGATTGGATGCAGACGAGAGAGGCAGATGGCAGAAGGGAATTGAAGCAAGCCGCAACGGGTGGCGATCAGACTCGTAGCGGTTCGTAACAGGTCGTAGCAGGTCGTCGAGACGCGAAGAAAACAAAACAAGGTCGTGCTGCTCCAGAGATCAACAATGGAAGCAGAGGAGTCTGGAAGAAAAAAGAAGAGGGTAAGCAAAGAAAGAACGTCAAGTCGTGAACGTTAAAACATGCGGAAGATGATGAGGAGAAAGAGAAGGGTTCGAGGCGGAGTCAGAGGCGCTTTAGGATGTATGTATAAGGCGGGCAGTGAAGGGGTACATGCTGACGCAGCGGAAGGGGTAAGGGAATAAAAAAAAAAAGAAAAGAAAAGAAATAAGAAATAAGAAATAAAAGAAATAAAAAAAGAATCACCAATCTCAGACAGGTCAAGGTTGGGAAGAACAAGACAGACAGGCGAGAGGCGCGAGATCAAGGGCGGTGGAAAGAAGAGAGAGAGATGGCATCAAGCGGCAAAAGGTGGAGGCTGGGGAAAGAGGAAAGAAGTGATGCAGGAGAGGTGCAGTTATTGAGACACGAAAAAGAAAGGGAAAAAAAAAAAAAAAAAAAGAAATATATCAAATCAAATCAGCAGGCAAGTGATACGAACAGCAATTTTGATTTTGATTGATTTTTTTTTCTTTTTCTTTTTCTTTTTCCTTTTTTTCGGTCTTTTTTTTTTTTTTTTTTCGCTTTTTTTTTTAAAAATAAAGTAGGTTATTTTGGGAAGTGTTATGTATGTATAATGACAGATGAGGTCGATCGATAGAGATAGGCGGGATTAAGATGTCACTGACCCGTGGAATACAGAGAAACAGGGAAGCGAAAGGAGGGGAAGGTTGGGAGAAATTGGGTAGGAGCGTGGAAGGAGTAGGAGGGGGAAAAGCAGCCGCTCAGCCGTGTTGAGTGGGAGGCTGGAAGTGGGAGACAGACAGACAGAGAGACACAGGAAGTGCAACAGAAGAACCATGGAACAAGACAAGAGAACAATGGGACGGAAGGGATGATCCCAAGTATGTAGGATGTATGTATGTATGCAATCTATTTTCAGACGGGAATATCTGAACAGACTGGAGCGAGAGGAAAAGAGAGAAGTAAGAAAGAGGCAGTACGTACCAGCACGTGTGATGCTATCGAGACAGACCAAACCACAGAAGAACAGAAGACAGAAGGATAGATGGGATCGAGAGAGAGAAAGCTGCAAGAGGCTGCTGTCGGTCTCTTCTTTTAATCCTTAAATCTTTCTTGCTCTCTCAACTTTGGCTTCAACCCCGGCCAGGTCCGTCTTTTGACTGTTTGGCTCAAGACAGGCGGGCGGCTGTGGATCACTCGACCGTCCGTCACTAGTCAGTCGTAGTAGCAGTGACTAAGTGCTGGCCCCAAGAAAAGAATGAATCGCCGTCAGCAGAAATAATAATTATTATTTTTTATTTTTCGTAAATCCGGCAGTGGATTAAAAAAAGAAAAGAAAATACAGGGCAAAAAATACCAAATGTGGATCGGTGGGATTCGCAGACAACCGTGCGTTCATCAATCTTGACCGTACCGCCACGAAGCAAGGTAGCTGTACTGTCGACTGTACGAAGTACAGTGGATATGGGATATGGAATGAATGAGAACGAGATGGAGATGAGAAGAAGATGATGAGAAGATGATATAAAGAAGATGAGAAGATGGATATAGCGAGCTTAAGAACTTCCACGACCAAAGCAGACAAAATAATAATAAATAATCCAGCGATAATTACGGGCTATTATCCAAGGGATGCAACCAGCACAGAAAAACCGACAGAAAACCGAAAAAAAAAAAAAAAAAAAAAAAAAAAAAAAAAAAAAAAAAAAAAAAAAAAAAAAAAAAAAAAAGCAATTAAAGTCCACCACAACTGATGATAATGAATAATAGTCGGTAGCCACCAAAATCCTGCCCACAAACTGTTGGGACCGTCTTTGCCCCCGATCGCGCGTTGCTGTAAGTAATCCCGATCGTCCTGCGCTGCTGGGATGATGCTGGATCTGCCTGGGCCGATCGTTGCAATTGGCGCTTTTTCTGGTTGTTAACAGAGTGGAATTGGCGCTTTTCATCAGCGCGTATTCTACGACTATCCACGAGACTAAACCAATACAGAAAGTAGATACAAACAATAGATGGAATCGAACAATCACTCATACGCGCAATGGTGGAAAGAAGACTGTCACCAGCAATCTGCGGTCAGTCTGGCACGCAGGAGACAAAACAGCAGCGCAGCAGAAGTGCAGAGTGCAGAGTGCAGCAGCAGTGAGCAAAGAGGCCTGATGGAGCAGATCGGCAAGACGCCCGGTAATAGCGCCGTCAGGGACCATACAAGGAAAAGCAGAAATGCGAGATTCGCGCAGGCTAAACGGTGTGGATTCGTTTTGTTTCCTCTGCTGTAGAAGAGCGGGAGGCGTTCGACAGTCGACACAGACCAACGAACTGGATATGATATGAGATGATATGATACCGCAGAGAGCATGTAGTAGCGGTGACAGCATAACCCTATCTACACCGTACGAGTAAGGAGTTCTAGGGATGACTATTATCTATCGTTATTAATATTTATTCAATATTTTAATTCTTTCATACTTTATGATTATATACCATTTTGTTTATTTTATTCTTATCTCATATGTTATTTTATATTATATTATTTTATTGTATTGTATCAGAATGAGAGTAGAAAGGTTCATACCCGATGATGTGCCCGAAAACTACAGCAAGATGCACGCAAGCGACAAGTAGGAGTATGTCACACAAAAGAAGAAGAAGAAGAAAGAGAGAATGACAGGGATTCGTGCAGGCCGGCAAGGAAGAATCAGTGGTCGAGAGAGCACCACGAAAGCCGTGGCTTGAAGGACACAGAGACAGAAAAGAATGAGAGATCAACCCCAGCTGCTCCGTCATGCCCAAATGGCACATAATACAGGTTAATTATGCTATCCCGTGACAGCTCATCTATTGTGTCATGGACGAGGAAATAATATCAACACACCACACACAAGATGATGATCATCTTACCCCCCTGATCTACTATTAACAGACTAGCTGGGAGGTGTCCTGGTTACAACTCCCCTCCTCCCACGTAGTTTAGTCGCTTTTTTTCCCTTCCCCTCATTCCCTCCGTGGTCGCCTCCAGACCGATCGATATTCAGTAGACACATCAGAACCCTGTCAGTCGGTCTGACTGACTTCTGACTTGTTCTGGCTGGGAGGGAAAGAAGAATATACTTCTTAGGTGCTAGAGTGCTAGATAGAATAGTAGGGATAGCACGTCCCTCTCTGAGGGATCCGCTTCTCGGAACGAAACAGAATCAATGTGATTCAGGTGATTATCACCAACTACTGGCTGGGGGAGAACTAGGCCCTGGGGATAATATACGGTGAAGGGAGACTCGGTACTAGTAGCTCTTTCTCTCCTCCCTGTTTCATAATTACCCTTTCTTCTTTCTGCTTCACTCTTCATGATGTGTTCGATGAATGTCGGGGATGATTCTCGACTTTCCCCAGGCGCAAGGGCGACGACAGGGATGGGGCACGACAGGCCTCACCGCTTGTTGGAAAAGCACCTCAGAATAGAAAACCAAAGAAAGAAAAGAAGCATTTGACAAGTTCCATGTATCATAATTATCTTGGCTGACAAGATAAATATTGTTTCGACCAAAAAGCGAAAGCTGGCAAACCCCTTGCGTTTGCGGTGGAGAGAAAAGAGAGAGACCGAAAAAATCCACACCAGGCTAGAAATAGTGCCAGTACAACACTCCACCGGGTATTCCGCCACCAATCCGGAAGAAAACTGGAAGGGATGAGTTTTATTTGATTTTGATTGAACAGCCTGTTCATTCTTGTTGGTCTTATCGTCTTTTTTTTTTTTTCTGTCCCGATATTGTTTATTATTGATTGATGGATTGTTGGGATGGAAAGGGATGATGGATCAGAGAGCCAAGGCTGGATGGATGTCACCTGACGGTATTGTATTACCGGAATCAAGGTTCCGTCTGTGTTGTGCATTGCATATCTCCAGTTATTCAGATTTAGATTCCAGATTCTTCTTATGCAGTAGAATAGAAAGACTGTAGTTAGAATATCATCACACAGTACCGAGTATAATATCGTGAATAGAAGAAGATGAGGATACTGAAAATGGATGAATACAGATGGATCCTCCGACGGCCCGACACCCGTAGCGCACAGCAGATCCCCGAGCGGGAACTGTAATTTGAATGGAGACAAAGAATGGATGGGATCGGTTGCCTTTTCTTTGCTGGTCTACTATTCCCAAGTGAGTATATGGAGAGAGACACTGACGAAATCCAAATAATAGAACTTGCTATTAGAATATATTACTACTAATAGGATCCACTTCTGTCACTCCCGGTAGTACTGTCGTCTGTCAAGTTCATATGTTTCTGTCATGCCATGCCCTGCCATCCAGAGCATACCAGAATGTACAGATCTCGGGATGATAATGCAAGATGAAAGTATTCAATTCAGTGGGTCATTAGACTGCACTGAGACTGAATGCTTTCAAGTACTCCATCTCCTCAGACTTCTATCCGTATATGAATATATTCAGTGATAGTACCTTGCATATGTATGCCATGCAGCGGATTTACCCGTAGTTGATCAGGACTAGGATCATCTCCAGGTTGACTGTAGGTGTCTGTATTTGTCGACTGTCTTGATGAGGAGGTTTGGGATATTGTCCACTAATGCAGATCATAACCATTGCCTTTTCTGTCAAGACTAAAGGACAGACGACAGTAAGTCATCATCCCGGTGACTCCCTGCTAGCTAGTGAGAAAGTAGTCTGTCGCACAAGACCCTGGCGGAGGATTAATCTTGGAGGTCGTATTGATTATGGAGAATGGCTTTTCACGTCGGAGTTTCAGAAATAGCCTGTGGAACTGCCCGTCGCCTTTGACTGGCATTCGGGATGTTCTAATGGTAGCGTGGCGCTTAGTGGTGGTTACCTTGGATTATCTAGTCTGTCTAGACTATCTAGGATACGTCTAGGATGACCAGTCCAGGGTAACAGTTCTGGCTATCCTAGACAGACTAGATAATCCAAGGTATCCTTGATCTTGATAGTGCCATCCTGATGATACAAGGCGCATATGCGATGCATCTAACCCAATCACGATGACCCGGAATGGCCCCCATCATGACGCTATCCCGGGCTAGTTGGCACAGCGAGACGCCTAGTGGACTAGTTCTGAACTTGTTGGCGGCCATAACAGAGGAGGATAATCGAGAGGGAAGATGGATGCAGTGCGGGCAATTAACCTCGCATTGCATCCGCTGCAATGCCTGACATGTTCTCAGCGTAAACGATGTCATAATACATAATCCATACTGACGGACTGAAAACTGATACACGGAACGGTCGGGCGCCCTCGAGTCGAACGGGCCTCCCCAGTGATGCTGGCCAAAGAGGGGTAATCCTGATGCTTCTGCACATGCCCGCCAGAGAGGGGCGGATCGACTGGCGGTGGAGGCGACCACGTAGCTGCGAGTGCCAACTCACCGTAGTCTGACCGCCAGACCATCCCTTGCGTCTTCGTGTCTGGATTCTGGCTCTGATCAGTATGGGTTTCAGCTGCAACAACCCGTCATTGCATATGCGAGTGTGAAGACCCCGCCTGTATAATTCATTAATTAATTGATTGATTAATACATACTATTATTCAATACTTGTGGTATTCTAGTTGATCTCCATGCAGAAGCACCACGATCAGTTGGTCTGTTCTACGTACTTGTCGGTAATATTACTAATGCTCACCGACTGGAATGCCGTGTTACATGCTTTTTCGACATCACCCGCTCGCCTCTTCTCGTGTTCTCCCATGTCCCACCATCGCCGTCGGACAGGTCTTTTATATTTGTCAATGTGATTTGCTTTTCGTCCTTTTCCATCCTCTGTCTATCTGTTGTCCTCTCCTTCCTGCCCGGTGTGCTCCGATTCCCAATCCAGATCCTAGCTACATACATCTGCTATGCACACGGTCAACTGCACTGTACTGCACTCGATCCCAGTATGAGCACGTTGAGCTTACTTGGACGTCGTATACAGAGAGATATTCCTGATATCATATAGCGGTGGTCATATTAATAGATGAACATTCTTGCTGGAATGTACGGAGTACTCCGTAGATTGGTCTGATGACGACTGCAACTGAGCCTTGTACACTGAGCTTGTACGTGTTCGTCGTTTTGTAATTATTTTTAGTTCATCCTATTGTTTTCATTCTATTGTTTGGTATGGAGTACAGAATAAATTATCTGATAATACAGAGTGTATTATCATTATGCATTGTGCTATTCAGCAGAGTACGTGGGTAGGTGGAGTTGAAGATAGAGTAGCGAGATACACATTGACTACAGTATAGGCCTATTTCTATACTAATTAAATAGAAGAAAGTATTCACATGTTATTATTCTGCAAATGCAATGGTACTCTGTTTACTCCGTAGTCTGTGCTTCTTACAGAATACAGATCCTGGCATTGCATTATATATATTCAATGCGGTCACCATCTATATCACTATACATATGAAATATATCCATATACTCCATATACTCCAATCCCCTAATAACCACAACCTATAATAATAAACATATAAAATATACTACCAATACAAACATCGTAGTTGCCACCCCCAGAGAACCACCACCCTAACCCCAAACAGAAAAACATCAACAACGGCCGGAATAACTTCGCTACCACCCTCTCCTCCACACAACCACAATCACAACCAGCCACCAACAACACCAATGATACAATAAAACACCACCAACGATAAAATGCCACCCCATCCAACCCCCCAAAACTACCAAATCTTCGATCCCTGGAACTCCGCCTCGACCGGCCACCAACGCGCCGAAAACCCTTACTCGGCCACCACCGCCTGGCGCACCACCCGTGCGGAGAAATTGAGCCGCCAGTTTCTGTCGGGCGATTGTCTGGAAGATAATGCGGAAGAGGGAGGGAGGAAAACAGGTGGCCCCGGGGAGTGGAAATGGGTCGATGAAGAGGAGATTAAACGCTCTCAGTTGGGTTGTGATATAAGATCTTTCATGGGCGGGGGGAAGAAGAGGGGGGTTGAGCGGGATACTGTGGATGGGAAGGAGAAGAATAAGAAGGTCAAGACTGCAGCTGCAGAGTCTTCTCAATTATCGATTCCGTCTACGTCCACGCCTACAGAAACCAAGGAGAAACCCCTCTCCGGAACAACCATCTATATCAACGGTTCTACCATGCCTCTCATCTCAGACCATCGACTTAAACATCTCCTCGTCGCGAACGGTGCTACGATCGCCATTTCCCTTGCCCGACGCTCCGTCACGCATGTTATCGTTGGAAAACCGAATACTGGGGCTGGCAAAGGAGTTGGGGCTGGAGGTGGGCTTGCTGCGACCAAATTGCAGAGCGAGATTGATCGCTGTGCGAGGGGAGTCAAGGTTGTTGGTGCTGAGTGGTAGGTTTCTCTTTTTCTTGTCTGCTAGACGATGGTGTATGCTGATATATACAGGGCTTTGGAAAGTATCAAAGCGTCGAAACGGTTGTCGGAAACTGGGTTTGCTTTGAATCTCGCGCCAAAAGGTCAGCTCAGTATCGCTGGCATGTTTAAAAAGAAATGATTCCCACGAGCCATGATTATGTACATTATGTTTATCTTGATACCCTGTTCGTTTATCCAATCATTTGTTCGTATCCAATTCATTATTGCTATGTAGCATCCATCAATCATTACATCATTGCATCATATCATACAGTCCAATATACACAAAATCAAATATGAACAATAACTCAAACTAGACCATTCATGGTATGAATTGTCCATTCGATCCTCCCCGTCCGTCATCACCACCGAGCGAGTCAGGTCGGCGCCATCCGCTTGCCCGTCGGCTTCGCTGTGTCGTCTGCAAGGACGATACGCTCCCCTGCGAGTTGTTCGGGCTGTGGCCCGGGGATCGAAGCTCCACACGCATGTATGGTTCCCCGCTCGTGACGAGAGGGGCCTCATCTGGCAGCGGAGGAAGTGGGTTTGGTCGTCGCTGCGATGGTACAGAAGACGATTGGGCGCGTCCACCTGGGATAGGTACCTGCCAGCCATCATTCACGTTGCCTCTCGACTGAGATGCAGGATAATTGGAGTAGTAGTCGGCCTGCGTGTAATAGGCATGGTGGTCTTCATACGGAGGAAACGCTGCCGTAGACATGGTCGAAATGGACGACTGGCGTGGGCGGCCATGTGGCTGCTGGGGTTGTACCAACTCCCGGTAATCACCCGCGCTGGACTCACTTGATGACGACAAGCTTCGGTCCAGCTTCTCATTCATGAATTCATCTTCGGTATTCCGCGAATCACCCTTAACTAGCCCCAGCCGCTCCTCTTCGGTGCCTGGGGCTTGCTTTTGTTCCGTATGTCTCAAGATGCTCCGAGGCGGAGTAGCTACATTCCTGACAGATGACTCACTGCCTGATTTCATCCGATTGAAAACAGTGTTGAATGAGAACTGACGTCGGGCTCCATGCGGTGGGGGGTCCGGCGCTAGATGGCTGTTACGACTCGTGGACTGGCCCGGATGCGCTTCATCGGCCCATGTAATAGAACGAGATGTGTCACTGCGATGCCGGTTCGCGAGAATTTTCCCCGGCCCATGGTAGCCAATATCAATATCCTTTTCATCGCTCTGGTTTTCGGCTTCATGAATCGGACGCCATTGTGGAGTCTGATGGAGCACACTGGAGGTTCGCGATCGGATTCCATCTAAGAAAGAATGTCCACTCTGCTTGGTGCTTGGCCTTTGATCCATGGCATCATTCTCCTGTTCCTCCGGGAAGCGGGACATGCCCCACGGCGGAAGCGAACCCTTTCTGGACAATTGTGGCGTGCCAGGAGTATGAGGCCGAGACATTGTGTGACCCTCGCCCAGAATGGTCCTTCGTCGCCGCAGGCCATCCCACTCAATAATTTCGTTCTCTGACGGTGGCTTAAGAGTGTCCTCATGCTTCTCCCTAAAGTACCTGCGGGCTTCCTCTGCTTCTGTATTCCGTCGGGCGGTCGAAATGCGTCGGATGATAGCTGCTGCACCACGGATCGAATCGGCTTTGGGTTCCGACTCGGGCTCTTCCTGTGTGGCTACCTCTCGGACTTGGTCGAGATCGCCCTTGAAGACGGCTGCATCAGGCACATCCTTGGCAGACTTGGACAGCTGAAGGAGGACAACACCGGCGCAGATCTGCAGGAACCCCAATACGACCGTGGTGATCTGCACCGCCGATCCCTTGAAGCCCTGAAACAAAACCGCTGACGTGACGATCGTGGCACTTGTGAAAAAGACGTAGTATGTTGGGGTGACAAGGGCGGCGTTGAAGAGGTTTAGTGCTTTCTATTCACACAAAAGTTAGTAGAGCAGAGCATAGAACATCAGAGAAACTTACATTGAGATAAATGATCTCAGTCAATAAGGTAGCAATGACAAAGACAAACAATACGTAGAGAAACCACTTGTTGAACTGTGGCTCACCATTGATCTGCGCAAGAATGGCCGACCCGAGACCTTGAGTAGCAACGACACTCAATCCTCCGACCATACTGCAGATGCTAATGTACACAAACATGCTCTTCTTACCGTACCGAGGCCCAGCCCAGACAGCAGTAAATATCGAACCAACGATAATCACACCGGCATACGACAAGAACCCTGGCGCGATCACATAATGCTGCATCGTCTGGATATCACTTACTGACGATTGCTCAGGGGCATTCATGGCAATGATAACAGACCCAAGGATACAGCAGAAACAACCGACCTTGCCGACAAAACTGAGTCGTTCTTTGAGAAAAATAGCCGACAGAATAGTGGTGATTACAACCGACAGTGCTCCCAAAGGAGTCACTAAGATAGCATCCACAAACGCATAGGCGACAAAGTTGCATATTTCCCCGACGATCATCAGCGTCATGCCCGTCCACCACCACACGTTCTTCAGGTACCCGTAACCTTCTCCGGCCTCCTCATTATACTTGACATTGGCTTTGAGCAGACCAGTCTTCTTCAATACAAACGAAACGCCGATGAAGAGTCCCGAGGCAACGGCTAATGAGATTCCGATAGCTTTGTAGACTGCCGGTCTCCCACTGCTGGAACTCTCAGCACGAGTCTGTAGTGTCGAGGCATGAGCCAGAAGGGAACCGGTGAGATCCATATTGTGCTAGCCAAATGTACTCACTGACCCGCAGTGAGGAGGAGTCGAGACGCAGATACCGAGGCGAGTCGTCCGTGGAATGGGACCTCGTTTGGTGGGGGGGACACGGACGACTGCCGTAGAGGAGCAGGAGGGGTCGATAGTATATGTAGGACAGTCGAACAGCGCCAATGGTTATTTTTACGAGATCTGAAACGAACAAGATAGAGGTTGATCGACAGTTTCGATGCACGAGCGAGACGGTGAGTCGACGACAGCTGGTCAAAAAAGCGCTTCGAAAGAGGGGGGGCCGGAATCACAGGCGGTTAATTGGGATGATTGGCAGGGAAGAAGCAAAGAATGTCGCAGGAAAGACAAAGGAACATGCAGGGAAAGAAGAAACAAAGAAGAGGAATATTCCGTAGAAAGGCAAAAGAAAAAGTACGGAGCAAGGAGATGAAGGGAAAAGGAGAGCCATGGTCCATCATCAGTGGATGAAACGCGATGGTCTTTTTTCTGTTGGGCAGAGCAAAAGAAGAGGCTGGGCCAGTCGATGATATTCATTGGATCCTTTTCCACGCAATCGATTATGGAGAACAGTCCATCTGATGGAGTTGCAATTCTCCATAATTGACTCTATTTAATTCAAGATCGTCATCAT
Source organism: Aspergillus wentii DTO 134E9 (assembly GCF_001890725.1). Taxonomy (NCBI): domain Eukaryota; kingdom Fungi; phylum Ascomycota; class Eurotiomycetes; order Eurotiales; family Aspergillaceae; genus Aspergillus; species Aspergillus wentii. The sequence continues at coordinate 179,738 of NW_024467838.1, forward strand.
TATTATTGAATGATTGGCAGTCGTATTTGATGTGTTCTAGAATTGATACCGAGTTCTTGACTCCTGCCAAGCATTCCAGGGCCGATCGATCATCGCCTGTCTCATTGACAGACGTTATGATAACATTAATGCCATTAAACTACCCTATCCCTACATTCCAGCAGCCGTTTCATGGAAATAGTTGATTAATTAATTCATTTCCTATACACACTAATAACTATTCCCTTTGCTCCTTTTCTCTCCTTTTCCCTTGGTATCGCAATCCTCAAAGGGGTATCCTATCCAGCGCACGGAAACGATCGTCATCTTCATCTCATCGACAAAATAAACCCATAAAAAGAAAGGGGCAGGGGGAATAATTGTGAAAACAAACGATCAAAGGGAATCACGCCATAAGCCTGAGAAAAAAAAAAAAAACGAACGCCTTGATCGCGAGAACAACATTCGAATCCCATAAATGAAGAAAGAATATTGGGGAAAATAAAAAAGAAAAAAAAAAAAAAAAAAAAAAAACCAAAAATTCATCAATCATCGCACATGGTAACTGGGCTTCCGATGCTTGTTCACCACTGGTGGAGGCTCATCCACTGGGTATGGAGGTCGAACCTTTCCGTTCGAAGAAGGACTCACCGTCACCGACGGCATGGGCATGATGATCCCCCCTGTCTCACCCGCGTCGGGATAGGGGATGGGCGTTTTCGGGGGCACTGGCGGTGCCATGCCTTCGAACATATGCTCTGCACTGCGACGTGGTGACCCTTGCTGCCGGGAGCCTGGTCGACTATCAATCTCGTGACTATGATGGCTAAGGCGGTAGCTGCCAATGTCACTACCCGAGCCACGACTCGGTGGAGGGTGAACCGAGTCTTGGGGAGTGGGATGCAAAGGAAGAATATCGTCGGGCGGTGGTGACCCAACCTGAAGCCTCGAGGGAATAGATGGCGTGGGCACATGTAGTGGACGGCTTCCGAAATCCGCGGGAACGTCTGCAGGCAGTTCAACTGCGAATTCTTTGGCGGGAGGTGGGACAGCGAGCGTCGGCACCCCCGGGGAAAGTGGCATATCTTCGCCGATAGATGACACGTCGTTGTCAATGGCCTCATGAGCAGCTAGTCGGCGGTGCATACGCTCAATCTTGGCAAACTTAACACCTGCATCAAGTATCATTCTCTTGACCTCGGGTTTGCTCAGGTACCGACGGGTGTTAGTGCTGATATCGGCCAGTCGATTCCATTCGTTCATGCCAAACTCGCCCACACCGACTTCGACATTCAGACGGTAATAGTTGTCCTTGCTCACGTTGTTTTTGGCTAGGTGATCCCGCAGCATGTCTAGGTGGATTTCCTCGCAGCCTTCGATCTTGGTAATTAATCGTCTTCGCGCCTCTGCAAAGGTACCCAATGCATCTCCGAAGAACCCCTCCCACCATTCATGCTGTCGGTTGTTTGTGCCTGGAGGCCGCTTGCCTGTGCCGACGCTGACGAACACACCAAGTTCTCTTCCGGGCCATTCGTTGACAACTGCTTCCTCCAGAATCTGCGGCGCTGGGTTGTACGTGCCCGGGCCTTCGTCAATAAAGTAGTGCTGTCCAATCTGGATGGGTTTGAAAGCTAGGCCAGTGGCCGATGTAGCCCGACCGGCTTGCCAAATGGTACAATCGAACTCGGGTGGGGGTTCTTTACGGGAGTCGTAGGACCGTAGGAGCACGGCGGGTCCGTTACGTGTGGTGCCTTTGTACAATGTGGTGACAGCGCTAATCCAGTCAGCGCTGCGGAAAAAAAAAAAAAAAAAAAGAAAGAAAGAAAGAAACAATTGTCAGTATTAAGAAACAACTTACGTCTTGGTTCGATATTCCCGGTTATCGTATAGCAGAGCATCCGGATGGCCCCAGCGCAAACCGTTTATGAACGAAGAGTTCCTCTGACTGTGAGCCGACGAGTGCGACACCCCGGCCGTGCTGAAGCTACCCCGGCTGATCGACCGCTGCGGAATGTGCCCCGGACTGAATGGTGCGCTGGCGATGGAATTGCGAGCGCTCGAGTCGGTCGTGTCGTTGCCTTCGGCCTCGAAAACAGTATGTTCCCGAACACATTCCCTGATGGCCTCTTCGAGTTTTGACGCTTTGAACAAAGTGGAACGGAACGGAATGCCGGCAATGGTCTTGTCGGTCTCGAAAACACGTCTAGTCATGCGCGTATAAACTTCTTTGCAGGTCTCGAGGTCCATCCGTAACCGACCCAACATGATGGCGATCAGTCCGCCGGTTCCGGTGCCTGCAATGAGATCGAAGTGGTCGCAGGGTTTGGGGATTTGATCGCGACGCGGGGCCTTGCCCTCGCATTCGACGTAGGTACGGTACATGAGTTCCTGTAGGATGATGAGCATCGAGTATCCTCGAACACCACCTCCATCTATATCGTTGATTGTCAGCTTTCTACACAATTCCTCAAACAGTCGACCATCTACTCACCAAGCGACAGGACCCTCAACGGAGGGCCCTTGGTGGTATCCTTGCGACGTAGACCGGAGTCCATGATGCGAAACTGTCGGTCTACCGATAATATCTACCCACGTAGGGGCCGATCCCCTTGTGTGACTGATAAATTATATCCGAATGGGGGAGTCGAAAAGGCTTCTGCAGGTGATCGCGATAGTGTGCAGGTGAAAATGGCGGGTGCCTGGCTAGTCAGGTGGGAAGAGGGGCAAGCAAGACAAGGCCGTGGACGGGTAGGGGTGCTGTTTCTTTAATGATATAGTCCACAGTAGAGCTGGAATGGATCAAGAACGGTGTTGAAGAAAGAGAGGAGAGGTGAAGGTGAAGGAATGTTGACTGCTGGTGATGCTGACTGGGAAACGAAGTGGTATTTTTCGTAGGGATTCACGGCTGAAGAATCATCGAAGGCGACTAGAAGCCCAACAGAACAGACCCAGTGCCACACTTCCCAACCAGTCAGAAGGGCAGGATGTCTCAGGGATGCTGAGCAACTGGATCAATTCATTATTATTAATTATTTCCCGGATAATTCAACTGCCTTGTGGATTTTATTATTTATTATTATTGTTATTCGATCGCGAAGTCCGATGTCATCGGGCCCTGGTGTGGCGGTGCAGTATCTCCCTGCGTCATGGGGCTGTGCAGCTTGTGATGATATTGCGTTTGATTGGGACGATGAAGATGAAGAATACAAGTGGATATCTTCATCCCCAACATATGTCATTCTTCTTCCCTAGCTGCCATTACAAACTCGCCTTCCCTTGCATCACATCCCTTATCAGCTTCAATGCTTCCTCTGCAAACGCCACCATATTCTTCTCCCGATCAGTGCCCAACCCCGTTTCCACCTCTCTGGTGTAGGTTCCTTGCGGGGCCGACACAGCCAACGCGACATATCCCCTGTTCTTGTTAGATTCGATGAAGAACAATACACTTGTAGTCGGCAGGTGTGTAGATCTTACGGTGTCCGGTTCCTGGTCTTCCCACCAGTCGGGCCCGCCGTCCCACTCTCACACACCGTATATGTCGACTTCAACGTCTGGCGAACGTGCTCCGCCAACCCCGCCACAATTTCCGGCGTGGGACCTGCATAGTTATCGATGTGGGCTTGAGTCCATCCGGCAAAGGCGATGCGGGATTCAAGGGTGTATAGCTGGATAGATCATATATCAGCGGGGAAACCCGGGGTTGACAGCCACTGTGGACAAACCGTCAAGCCACCCTTGTACACAGCCGATGCCCCTGGTCCGGACAGTAACGATGCAGAAACAATGCCCCCTGCTGCCTGTATCTTCATCTTAGTAGATGTATATTAATACCAAGAAGATAGGACGACGTACTGTTTCTGCCACAGAAATGGTCTCCTTCCGGACCTTGAGAAGTTCGGCAACTTCCTGGATGAGAGGTCTGAGGGTGGAAGGAGGGAATTCACTAGCCATTGTGTGTAGAGATCTGATTTTTTTTTTTTGAGATGATTGTAAGAAAGATAGTTTTATTCTTAGTCTTTTAGGATGTTTGGTTTGGGGGGTGAAGTTGATTTATCATCATAGGGCTTGGCGGGGTATGCATAAAGACTGGGGTATTGGAGAATATAGCTGGGATAGCCAGCAAAGTAACAAAAACAAACAAGTTGGAACACTTTTAGCTGTATGGAATGGTAGAACTATAGTTTAGATAAAGAGGTATGGATAGAGCAACCCAAGCAAACATACCACACCTAAGCTATAAGTATTAGCATGACAGCTCCATACTTCTTCATTTCTATCTTTCTGCTATAAAAATGGCAGAGGATATTCCATTGACCAACATTACTGTACACCCTCATCCAGGAGACGTTGGTTCTGACGGTCAATACCCCATTAGAGACACCCAGATACCCATTCCTGATGGGATCCGGATTGGTTCCCAAGAGGGGGCTAACTGTGCTTTTGAGCTCCAAATGAAACGACTCTCTGATACTCTAGAGGAGGCATTGGCCTTTCTCAATAACTTGAACGATAGTCTCACTAACGAAACCAGTCAGATCAGATCCTACGCTTCGCCAGAGATAATCGATGAACTGTGGTTGTGTAAGACAGCTTCTACTTATGTTGATGTGGGAGACATCGAAAAGAACGATAGATATTGTTTGTCGCTATATCGACAACTAAGTGAGTCGATGGGACTGCAGCATAAGGCAGGCGACAAGAACAAGCCTTTGCCTCCTCTTCCTATTTCAAGAAAGAACCTTCAACATATATCCACCAAATCAAACGGGATCTAAAGGGGGCGCTTTGTACTCGGTGGCCACCGGGATCGAAAGCATCTGGAGGACCGACTTTGAGCATGGGGACAGATCAGCTATTGGTCCAGCTGCATAGGAAGCTCTGTATGCAGAATCGGAAACTTTGCGAGATCAGCGATGATGTCCACAGGGGTCAGTCGTCACTTGAGAAATTTATCAAAAATGCAGAGTTCCTTATGATTGTTCTGGAGCATGACAGAGGTTTATGGCAGCAGGGAAAGAAGAGCATGTTTCGCTCGTGATGTGCGATGAAACCACGGGAGTCAAACTAATCTTATTTCCGAATCATACTATAGACATATTGAAATCAATCATTAATACGCAAGGCCTGGCCAATCTGTAATTATATTAGTTTCATCAATCGTCAGGCATTACCTAGCAGGTTAACTCACCATATGTTGTCCGCTCAGATATTGTCCTCGAGAGCGTCACCTCATCCCCAACCCGGATAGAGACTTGATCAGAACTCGGATCCAAGAACGTATACCGCCCAAATACAGGGCTAAACCTGGCACCCTTATCGACCCTTCGGTCTTTCATCAGCCTCTTAAACACACTCCCAACCTCCCCCGTTCCCTTCTTCCCCGTCGCATAATCGATGTTGATACTCTGGCATCTGATACAGTTGGCCGTGAGAAGCAAACGAACCCTATCTCCCCCGATGGTCAATTCAGCCCAGAAATCCTCCTCAAAGGCAGTCTTAGCCCCCGAGACGACAATGTTCGGCCGGAATTTGGTTATGTCCATTTCCATACCGGTCAGCCGTGCAGACACGTTATCTAGCGAGGTTTTGGACGCCAAAAGGTATGGCGCCGTGTCTGCGAAGGTGAGAGCCTCCTCCTCCTCCTCTCTTCTCCAGAGGAAAGATGGCCAGCCTTGAAGATTCATGATTGATAAAGTCACTGCCACGAGAAGAGTCCCCGCAGTAGCTACGATAGAGAAAACCGCATCCCCCGAGACAGCAGGCGTACCGACAACAGCCAGAACCAGCGTCATCGTGGCCAAAGCCATCAGAGTCCGCATCGACAGAATAGAAGACGACGATTTCCGATGTGCTGAGCTTTTACTAGGCGCAAAGGTTCCAAGAACCTGCCTCGAGTGAGGCCCCAAATACGCCAGCACAACTCGATACCCAAAGCGCTCGCTGAACCAGTCATTATACGCGCTTCCCATATCGTACCCCTTAGTCAGACTTTTATGCATTTCGATATCTAGCTCGGCCAAACCCCGCGTATTAGGCTGTAGTGGCACCTTCAATGTCTTAACCAGGGGGTCTTGGTTATCCACAGCCTCGGGCGGTCGGTATGACACGAAAATTGTCCCATCTTCGTGTTCAGTGGGAAACACGATGTCGGTGAGGAAGAGCGACATTTCATGGAAGTTAGAGACATGCATGTTTTCCAAGGTATCTGCCCCATCCTCGCCTCGGATGACCTTGAGAAGCATAAAGCGACGGTCATATTGGAAGCCCGTTCGGGTGACCACTGATTCCGGAAGAGCTGTCCCCCGTAGCGATTTAATGGGGTATGTGTATAGCTATGAGAAAATACGGTAAACACGATGTTTTCGAATTATTCAGGGTTGATTTCACTAATATACCTGACTTATATGCATAGTTGCAATAGTTGTTGCAAGCTAAGGTTGGAGAGACGAGTTGGTAGTATGTACCCGGTCAGTCTAGAGGCACGCTGCCATCAAGTCAAATACAATTCAACGCACCGCTTGATGCAAATGAAATTGGTTGGAATAAGGATGGCGAGATGGAAATTTTTGAAAGACAGGACGGAAGGATGCTGGACGACCATTGTCCCCAAATTTAGGTGAGGAGGCTGGGGGATGACTCAGGAAGAGGTCAGGATTCCGATGGTGTCTTCTGTGCTAACCCGGATCCTATTACCATATTCGGAAATGATATCATCTACTTTGGAGATAGACGTTGAGGCTAATTTGCGAGTCAAGCAACCCTAGCTTTTTGGGTGCTCGACAGGTTATAACCTACATGCCAGACAGAAAACTAAAAAGAAATTCATGATTTCTATCTAATCGCATAACAGACCCGAGTGTGTTGAACAGATTCTGTACTCCTTATACATACAAATATCAAAGAAAATTTCATAAATTGCCGATAGCTCATCAAAGGGGGACGACGATTTCCAGGACAGTAACTGGAACGATCATCATGTTGAAGTGAGGGGAAGTGAAATCAGAAAGCCTAACCATCATAGAACATTACTTTTACTCATCCTTCCAAGGAAGGCTGAAAGTTCCTACCCAGTCCTCTACTTCTTGCCTCAGGAGCACAATCTCCGAAATCTCGTCGCCCTCACCCACAAACTCCAAAAAGGCCTTGACAGTAGCGGGGTTCTTGACACCCTTGGAAGCAGCACTCTCCTTGGCAGCCTTATCAAGCTTCTGGGTGATGATCACGGCGCGGTCGACGATGTCGGCCACCCGGCGGAAATCTTCAGGCTGGAAGCCACGGCTGGTCATAGCCGGGGTACCCAGACGCAGGCCACCAGGCTTCAGGGCGGACTTATCACCAGGCACGGTGTTCTTGTTGCTAGCAACACCGCAGAGCTCCAACACTCGCTCGACACGGGCACCATCAACGCCACGGTTCTTCAGGTCAACCAGAACTAGGTGGTTGTCGGTGCCACCGGACACAATGTTGTATCCCAGGCCACCATCGCTGAGAGGCTTGCCCAGTCTCTCGGACAGGGCCTGGGCGTTGGCCAAGACAGTCTCCTGGTAGCTCTTAAATTCAGCAGACTGGGCCTGCTTCAATGCGACAGAGAGAGCAGTGATGGTGTGGTTGTGAGGTCCACCCTGGTGTCCAGGGAAAACCGACGCATTGATGGGGTTCTCCAGGTCATACATTTCCTTGTTACCCTTCTTGTCCGTCCGGCGGACACCCTTGCGGTAGAAGATCATAGCACCACGGGGTCCACGCAGGGACTTGTGGGTGGTGGTTGTAACCACGTCAGAGTAGGGGAAAGGAGACGGGAGGACACCAGCAGCGACCAGACCCGAGATGTGAGCCATGTCGCTCAGCAGATAAGCGCCAGTGGTCTCAGAGATCTGGCGCATGCGGGGGTAGTCAATCAAACGACTGTAAGCCGAAGTGCCGGCGACAATGAGCTTGGGTCTGTAGAGAAGGGCCTGCTTCTCGAGGGCATCATAATCAATGAGTCCAGTGGATTCATCGAGACGGTAGGGAAAGGTCTCGAAGTATTTCGAAACGAAGGAAATCTTCTTAGTCGGAGTCTGATAACCATGTGACAGATGTCCACCGTGGGGCAGGTCCAGTCCCATCAGGCGGTCGTGAGTGTTGAGAAGGGCAGATATTGCGTACAAGTTGGCCGGGGATCCAGAGAGCGCTGTTTTCAACCAATTAATTACCGTTCTTGCAAAAACCGATCAATTGGGGAATGTAGGCTCACGTTGCACATTGACTCCCCACTCCTCCGGGTCGAGCTTGTATGCCTCCAATGCACGCTGCTGGCATAGCCTCTCCGACGCATCGATGTGCTCGTTACCTCCATAATATCTTGCGCCAGGGTATCCCTCGGAGTATTTGTCTGCAATTGTCAGATAAAGCTGAGAGGATAAACGGGAAAGCACTGACTTTGCATCACACTGCCAAGCGCATCTAGGACAGCTTGCGACGTGAAGTTCTCGGACGGAATAAGGTTGATGAAGTGCTTTTGACGTTTTTTCTCCTACAATCGGTCTCAGTAACAAATTTTCCACTTTGATATCTCTCAACTGGGAAAGTAACCTTTTGCAAGATCTCATAGACGGTGGGGTCGGATTCTTCAAGGGATGCGGAGAGCAACTGGAGTGACATGGCCATTAGCATCCATCGTTGACATGTCAAATCATCCGCACATACGTTCTGCTGACCCTCGCGGCTGGAGGATGAGACACCCCGCCATTGCGCAGTAGCAGCCCTTGAGGCCGACAGTGCGGAGGCCTTCAACTGGGATCCGGGGCGGGCGGTGATAGCAGTGATAGTAGCTCTGGAGGAGCTTCCAGCGAGCGGGATCAACCGCGATGCATGGCGTCCACAACGACTCAAAGACATTATGTGTGATCTGAATAGAATTCTTCAATCCGAGAGGATAGAGAGAAGAGAAGAGAGACCGAGCGAAGTCAACCGAGAAGTTCAAGGGCCCTATCTATCTCTTTAAACCGGACGGTGATTTCGGACAACTGATACGGCGGCCTCCGTTGCCCGCGGAAAGCTGGAGGGCGCTAGTCTGCTTTGGGATCAGCCGAATCCTGGTCCGTGCATCGGGTCTTTTTTTCCCCGATACCCACTTTCTCGTTTTTATTTCTTCGCCGCGTTTTCTCGTCTTCTTTTTTTCTTCACACAACTAAATCCAAGATGAAGAGATGGCGTCTTTGGCATCCTCAGCACTCGTTGAATGGTTGCCCTTCGGGGCTGGCTGTTCACGGGCGATGTTGATATGTCCCGCGCCCACCCACCATCCATAATAGGGGCAATTTGAAACCGTCGGATTGGACAGGTTGTGTTAAAACTTGAGTTACGACAACATTGATTCTATTCGAGTGTCTCATGATGTCCTCGAGAGGATCACATATCCCATAATCTCGCATCGTCTGAGCCTATAGTGCAGTGGCATGTTATCCCTTGTCTGTCATACGGTTCATCCAAGTTGTCCTCTCGAGTCAACTTGACTTTTGCTTGCACAATACCCCTCGATTATGTCAATTAGAATAGCATAATTTTGGTAGCACAATGCATACAATTTTAATGAATATTTGAATTGGAACCTTTTGCGTAAATTCACTGTTCTCCAGCATAGAATCCGCCGTCTCCAGCTCCCATGCGTCGTTCTACTCTGTGACTGCAGGCCATACAGAACACCCTGTACCTCAGACGTGCTTCTAGGAATAATGCCAACAATATTGAATGTACAAGGCTGGAAGCACGTTAGAATTGGCAAAACGGTAGCTGACAATCGCGATCTTGCTTGATAAAAATAGCGAAGGAATCGCGAGATCCCTAAGATTGCGATTTTCTTTCTTAATACTTTTTTACCATGCAGATCAACATGGAATGGATTCGAGATTGATACACCAGCGAATCGAACAGCAGCCATCGATTGAGTAGCAGACAGCAGTAACTAGTCAATGGGCATTCAGACAATGAGCAAGGAGTCCAGACCCGAAACTATCAGCAGGTGGCCAGGTGCAAGTAATAATAATGGCTGATCCGGGCGTGATTTCAATGGATCGTCCAAGTCGAGTCAGAGGCTCAGATCTCTTATCTGAAATCTTAGCATCCGAGGATGCCTACTATGATCATGTTCTGCGATGAAACGGACTCCTCACTGTAGCCTTTGCATGTTTGGATACGGTCTGAAAAACAGACATCACAACGCGTTCTTTAATATTGGATACAGAACAAGTACTCCCTACTAGGCTACTAGTCCTGGCTGCCCTATCATGCTACCCCGTACTCCATACGGAGTGTACAACATACTGTTCAGTGTTGTTGACTGTCGAAAGCCAGCATGCCAAGGGCCCAGACCAGAAACCGAACGAGCCCTGCTTTGGGCAACGATGCCAATTGCCAGCAGACAACGAGTGATGATAATAATAATTGCTACGGTCAGCCCCATCGGGAGGACTGTTCTCCTGACGCTAGGCGGGATGCAAGGTTCTTTAGTGTAGAGGTGGTGCCCCTGAGCCGATGATCCTGCCTGCTTGCCCAATCCGGAGCCTTTGACGTGTTCATATTGCATTAACTATCACTGTTGTTCTGATAAATTTCCATTAGTTGGTACTCTTTCAATAATAATCATCATGTGTACGGAGTAAATACTCCTTAGCAGGCAAACCAAGGTGTCTCAATATTGTCAAGAATAGAAATCCATGGATGACCACCGCCAACCACCAGTCGGGATTCAGAATTGGCGAGCGGAGAAAGGAAACGCTCCCTCGACTGGGAAATGATAGGCAGAGCCACGCGGGATGGATTCAGGAACCGGTCAGGAAGTCAGGAACAGGAAATTTGCTGAAATTGCAGTTGGTGTTAGTGTAGTACTGCATGCTATGCACACGGACAATCGGTTTGAGTCATTAATCTTCGGGGTCGAATGAAAGGAGGCAGAAAAAGAGGAGACCGGGCGTTCCAACTGCAGAAGATGGGTTTGTCTTAGGAGCAAAAGTGGGGGGGAAGAAGAAGAAGAGATGAAAGAAAAGAGAAAAAACGAGGAAGTGCTGTGCTGCGAAGGGGTGTGCGTGGGTGGAACAGGCAGCCGTCGGGAATAGCATCGCCGACTGGGCCACGGCCGGTATTGCCACGGCCGCAGCTGGGCTGTTTCCCCCTGATTGCTCCGAAATAAAAGTCCCCCGTCTTCCCTCTTGATATTCCTTTCTCTTTCCTTCTTCTTCTCTTCATCCCAACCGCTCTTTGCTCCATCTCCAAACACCCCGGTTTTTACACCGAGTACATTCTTTTTTTCATCTTCGGATTTATATCCATTGTCACTCTTTGTGATCAACTCTAAAAAACACCAAAAAACCAAAACCCTTACCTTCTCTTCTATATCAACAAAATGCGTTTCTCCATCGCTGCTACTTTGGCCACCCTCACCATGGGTGCTGCCGCTGCTCAGGCTGCCCAGCAGGCCAGCACTGTCGTGGTCACTGACTACACCACCTACTGCCCCAAGTCGTCGTCTTCGATCGTCCACGGCAGCGAGACCTACAGTGTCAGCGCTGTATGTTTATCTACCCTGATCTTTGTTTGAGAAAGGATTGCGGCTAACGGTCAATTAGCCTGGCCCTGTTACCATGACCGGCGGTCCTTACACTGTCACCCGTCCTCTGATCACCTCGACCATCACCCACTGCAACAAGTGGTACGTTCTTTTTGTCTTGGAATTGAGGATCTTCGTAACTAACGTCCTGCAGCACTAGCTCCACCCCCGTTGCTCAGTCCCCCTCCAGCAGCGCCGCCGTTACCCCCTCCTCGATCCCCCACTACTCCCCCAGCAGCAGCTCGATCGTGGTCTCCTCCAGCGCTGTCCCCTCCAGCTCCGCTCCTGCTATCGGCACCCCTCGTCCTTCTGGCGCCGCTGCCAACCCCTCCGGTAGCCCCTCCGGTACCTCCCCCGCCACCCCCGTCTTCACCGGCGGTGCCAACCGTGCTGCTGTCGGGGCTGGTGCCGGTCTCGCTACCGTCTTCGGTCTCGTCGCTTACCTCCTGTAAGGGAGTTAACGATTTGAACTGTCTCGGTTAGCTGGAGTCGGATACCTTCAATGTTGATATAGATGCCCTATTTGCGTTTTTTGTCAGATAAGTTCTTTTTCAATGGAGAGAGAGAATGGGTTTACTTTTCCATGATCTGAAAGGGTCATGGTTTTACGATGCTGTGGATTCCGTATCTATGGCAATTTCTTTTCAAATTTCTACGTTGGATTTTTTGTGTTGGGAACGATATACCTTCTCGCTGTTACGCGCGTTGCCTTTTTCTTATTATTCACTTTACATATTGGCCCTCGCCATGTTTACGTCCCTAGTGTATTGTCAATATTAATGCTATTTGATCTTATCAAGTTTGGATCATATATGTATATTCATATCGTCAGAGTATCTGTCGTAATGTATGTGCAGATCAAAGTTTAGGTTTAGCAATAACAGCATTTCGTGCTTCAAAATACTCTTTGACCTTCCTCCTTGCAACCTCCACAACCTCTGCATCCTCAACTGTTGGAGGCACGCTGACCGGCGCATCATATACTCCCCTCACCCCGTGTTCCACCAATTCCCTCAGCACTCGCCGCAGCGTCTTTCCACTCCGTGTCTTGGGAATCATACCTCGCCCCTGGATCATTCCACCCAGGGAGGCAATGGGCCCAATCTGCTCTCGGACTAGATTGTTAACTGCCGTGAAGAGTTCCTTGCTCGGCGTGGAGGGGAGAGGCCCCGCCCCGGATCTTGGTTGGACAAAGGCAAATGGGAGATGGCCTTTCAGGGAATCCGGAATACCAATGACGCTGGCTTCTCCGACTTGGGGGTGCGAGAGAATGGCTTGCTCGATTGCTCCTGTTATCGTTAGCTTTTGGTTCTCTTCAAACATTACCTTGGATAAAGGGGGCATACCTGTGCTGAATCGATGGGCAGCTACATTGATGATGTCGTCGGATCGTGCCATGATATGGATGTACCCGTCATCATCAATCATTCCTGCATCGCCAGTGTCCACCCATCGGCCGTTGAAACGCTTGAGGTATCCCTTGTAGAACCTCTCGTCATCATTGAACAGCATCGTGAATGCCGTCGGAGCTAGCGGCAGTGCCATGACGATGTTGCCCATCGTTCCTTTTGGTACTTCATGGCCGTCGTCATTGACAATTCGCACATCGAACCCTGGCATTGGTAGTCCTGCTGACCCAGGCCGAATGGATAGCGGTTGAGCATGGATTTGCTGTTTCTGTTGCTGAACCGCCCCAACTGCGCTTCTCAGGGCCAGCCCGGAGATGGGGGAACCTGACTCGGATGACCACCAGTTGTCAACGACCAGAGCACCCGGAGCTGCATGCTGGGTTAAGAGGTCTTGATAGTCTCGTACAATACTAGGCTCGCTTCTCTCGCCAGCAAGGAAGAGTGCTCTAAAGTGCTTGAGACCGCCGCGCTGGGCAACCTCTTTGAAGAATCGATTATCCGGGTCATCTTTACGGATCGCGCGCATGGCAGTGGGAGCCGTGAATAGCACATTGGCCTTGTGTTCCTCGATAACCCGCCAGAAAGTGCCTGGATCTGGGGTTCCTACGGGCTTCCCCTCGAAGAGCACCGTAGTTGCGCCCACCAGGAGAGGTGCGTACAGGATGTACGAGTGGCCCACCACCCATCCAATATCAGAAGCACAGAACATGACATCACCAGGGCCGTGAATGTCAAACAGGTACTTGATCGAGAGTTCAAGTCCAACCGCATGTCCACCTGCTTCTCGGAACACTCCTTTGGGGAGCCCAGTCGTGCCTAGACACTTGTCAGCAACGCAAGGCTCCGGGAACTGGCCGTCAACCCATACCGCTGGTGTAAATGATATACAAACCATCTGTGCTCTTCACCGGCACCGGACCAGCCTTGATGCCACGCATGCGAGCACTTTTAACCAACCGCTGCCAGTTCCGCTGGCCACCCAGTTTATCCGGGTTATTCCATCGCAATTGATCCCTCTGCCAGACAATAACCTTTTCCGGTTTGAAGCTGCTCGCCTGTACAGCCCCCTCGACCAACGGCCGGTAAGACACAGGACCCTTAGATCCCTCGATGCCACATGACGCCGTCATGATGGCCCGGGGTTTAGCAGCCTCGATCCGCTGGGCGAGGGACTTGGCCGCGAACCCACCAAAAACCGCTGCATGGATAGCGCCCAAACGGACGATGGCCAATGCTGCGATAAGCGCAGCGGGGATCATAGGCACTGTGGATTGAACATAAGTACTAGGAATCCCCGAGACAAACAGAAAGATGAAACAAAAACAAAAACAAAAAGGAAAAAACTCACTATAGATGATAACCACATCCCCCTTCCTAACGCCCTCCTCCCTCAACACACCCGCCAAAACCTCAACCTCATCCAACAATTGCCGGTAGGTATATTTCTCTTTAGTATTTGTGACTGGGGAGTCCCAGACAATCGCCACATTATCACCCTTCCCACTCTGCACATGGCGATCGACACAATTGTACGTAGTGGAGATTTCGCCATCCGGGAACCATGACCAATGGTCATGGGTGACACCACTAGGGAGTGTCTTGAGCTGGCGGGCAATGGCCCGCGAAGGCTTCCGATGCCAGTAGAGTTGCTCTGCGTGGTGAGACCAGTATCTCTCGGGGTCACGAAGCGAGAGCTCATGCACGTCTTGTTGGGGGTGGCGTGACATCATCAACCAAAGCCAATGCTTGACTTGACTTGGATAGAGAGAAGGATGAAATAGCCTTACGTTTGTATGATGGATGAATTCCTTCCCTCCGATGGTGCGGGGGAGAGAACAAAAAAGAGAGAGGAAGAGACTAAGTGGGATGGAGAGGAGGTTGAGAAAAAGAACTGCAGGAATGAGGGTTAAAATTACGTGGTTAGATGCTGCTGCTACTGCGAGGTGGACTGCATGCCCTGCAAACGCGGAGATCCCGGATTTTTTTTTTTTTTAATTTTCTTTTTGCTTCTGCGTTTTGCCCTGGCTCTCGTTTTCGTTTCAACGATCGGACATGGGTGAGGTGGAGGTTCATGTGTAACCTTCCTGCGTGCCTTATCCTAGGTTAATCCGTCGAGTCGTATGATACCCCTCACCAGCCTTACCGGCCTCACCAGGACAGCAATCATTCCAATCCAACACGATATCAATATGATGGGTACAAACACATTCTCTAACGCAGAATACCATCATAATCATCA
This sequence comes from Aspergillus wentii DTO 134E9, assembly GCF_001890725.1. Classification (NCBI taxonomy): domain Eukaryota; kingdom Fungi; phylum Ascomycota; class Eurotiomycetes; order Eurotiales; family Aspergillaceae; genus Aspergillus; species Aspergillus wentii. The sequence goes on from NW_024467838.1 coordinate 194,955, forward strand.
TCATATCCACCAGCAGATCACCTCGTATCATCACTCACCAAGCAAGCGGGAGGGAGCCGAGGCCGTCTGTCTATCTTGGTCCAAGCTTTCCCCGCACTTTTTTGGAGGTTGGGGAACGTCCCTAAGGAGAGCATCGAATCACCAACAGAATCACAACCAACACATCCATCAAAGACACCATCGGCTAAATCCGATCAATAATGATAGCGATAATAATCAATGATTCCGTCGTATTCTCTTTGCTGGTCTTTCCCCCCAAATCAACTAATCAGCGCGTTCACCGGTCCATTGCCTCATCGCAATATTGGACCAGCCCCATTCGTCCCCTTCTCGTCACCCACTAGTGCAGCCACACTCCCTTTGTATCAACAGACTATGTAGATTAGTTGGACATCAGAATTTTGAGTCTGGCTTAGTAGGATTCGGTATCTTTATTTCTACTACCATGTATATACAGGTACAGCTCAGTCAACTGGATAAATTCATTCTTCTGCTCTATGTATTTTTGGGTAAATGCATGGAATCACAACTCAAAGCTCGGTCGTAGGGTATCATATCGAAATGCCTGCTAATATATCGACTGCAAATCTTCGGCTTCTGCTTCTTCGTCTTCTTCTTCTCTTTGACGGATCGGTTAAATCGAGCATCATCCCATCGGATGCCTTTGTTTTTTTTTGCTCCTTTTCCTTTTTCGAATTATCGTGCATGATCCGTCCAACACCACTTGTTGCGCTCATCCTTCCTCGATCCACTTCCGGCTCGCTCCGTCTCTTAGCGGGGTCTGACCATTGTAAAAAAAGTAAAATAATAAAAATAATAAAAATAAAAAATAGTGCTTCGCAATAACGGCAGTCGTAGTGGTAATAAGAGGTAATCGTGGGAAATGATAAGAGGAGAAGAGGGGAAGAGAGAAAAGAAATATCTATGAGTTCCCACGACGTAACGAGAAAGATTCTCGTATAGCCGAAACAACACCAAGTCATGCCAAGCAGGCGCCCTCCCATAATAATAAAAGTGAAAAAAAAATAATAATAATAATAAAATAAAACAACGCATGCGTCATGCATCAAGCACATTATCCGTATACCGACATCTCGAGCTGTCGGTCATAGAAAGGTGACAAAGGGGGGCCTGGGGACCGACAAGATGTCTTGCAGCCAAATATAAACAAGAGAACAAATTGTTATGGAGCATGCTCACATGGATCCTCGGAGCGGAGAGGAGGGGTGGGGGGATGGGAGTTGAAAATCGGAGGTCAAGAATGAAGAATCGACCATCAATGGATCGAAAAAGAAACCATGTCCAGGAGACCCCAAATTAGGCCTCGTAAGCAGCACGACCGACCGTTCGTTCACACAAGCCCCTCAAGGCAACAGCTTACAAGACAACACATTTGATTGGGTTGCGATGTCTCGATCGGTCTGGGCGGAAAGCCTTAGGGTATTCGGGGCCAGCATCACGATCGCGCATGGTGCCCAGGCCGGTCGGCCGTCGTTCTTGGCCTCGTCCACCCTGCTGTTGCTGTCGCTGCTGTCGGAGCATCCTCACAACGTCGTAGAAGGCCTTTTCGACATTGATGCAGTTCTTCGCAGAGGCCTCCACAAACTCGCAGCCCAGGTCCTTGGCCAGAGCTTGGCCTTCTTGTGCTGAAACCGCACGCTCGACGGCCTTGTCGCTCTTATTGCCAACCAACATCACAGGCACAGGCAGCGGCGGTCCAGCAGGGACATGCATCGGGGATCCTAGGTAGCTCGCTCCGGAAGGCGATCCGGAGTTCGCCGACTCCTTGACCATCTTGATCTGGTTGTAAAACTTTTGTATCCGAGAGAACGAAGCGCGCGACGTGATGCTGTAGACGAGCACAAAACCTTCGCCGTCACGAATCCACTGGTCCCTCAGTGCCGTATATTCTTCTTGGCCTGCCGTGTCCAGGACTTCCAACATACATGATTGATTATCGATCACTACCTGCTTGCGGTAGGAGTCTTCGATGGTCGGATCGTAGGTCTCAACGAAATGATTCAAACACAGCTAATAAATCCAAAGTCTCAGCCAAAAGCTCGTAATCACAGGACCGGGATAGGCAAGGAGCAAACCTGAATTGTGAGAGCAGTCTTTCCGACACCGCCATCCCCCAGCACCACCAACTTATACAACGTCATTTTTCCCGACATGGCGGCAAGATTTCACTCGACTGATAGTCGACGATTTGGGTATCTGGCGTAGAGAGAATAAATGGAAAAAAAAAAAAAAAAAAAAAGGATAGAAATCTATAAGGGTTGCTGGAACGAAGTGTTGCAAAACACCAGGGTTCCAAGAGCTACTATAATGGTGCGGTTCGAATTAGCCACCAGGATCATCATTGCATGGGCCAACAGACCCCCAACGCACAAGCCGCGGGTATTTGTAAGGGGCAATGCTGTCGGGGCCAAGAAACTCGAGTAACAACATACCTCTAGTAGGCAATTGGATAAAGAGTCGGTCATCAAAAAAAATAGAGAGAACAAGTTGCAGTTACAAGTCGTTATCAACAAAAGAAGCTCTCTCTTCAGCCGGGAATCGACGGGAAAGGTTAAAAAAGAGATACAAAAATAGTGGCAAAGCAGCAGCTGAAGAATTGCACAGCCAGCCGAATAGTCCAAATCGATTGGTTCCACAGCTCTGTACGCGACGAAAGAAACGACGCGGGTTTGTCAAGAGCTGACCCGACCAAGACACTTGACTATTTGCCTCAAACCGTTCCCGCCACGTGAGGGGAGGGAGATAATTGCCAGCGGGATGGTAAGTGCGGGAGGGGTTGCTTTTTTGCTTTTTTTGTGCTTCCCCTTTCCTCTTTTTGTTTTTTTGGGTCGTTGAGTGGGAGAGGAGGGGAGGGAGAGAGAAGATAGTTTTAAGGTGGGTTAAGGAGGAGGCGCAGACGAACAGGCGCCGACGTCAAGGCAGTACCAGATAGACCAAGGATAGAAGTGAAAGGCTTGGCCAGCAAGAAAAGATGGAGGGACCACGACCAATAGCAATCGGACGAGAGTAAACCCGAAGAAATTGGATGGAAAGAAAGAAAGATAAGAAGAAGAAGAGAGGGTTGAAGAGAGGAAAAGAGGAAGAAGAGGGGAGGGAGGGGAGAAAGAGGAAAGGAAGGGAAGAGAGGAAAAAAAAAAAAAGAAGATAGTAGTTAGTTAACTAAAGTAATAAAGAAGGAAATGAAGCCGGCGGAGACGATGATCCCTGTCGGAGACCAACAGCAGTAGTGAAGATGACTAGATGGGATAGTGAAATCGACGCGAATTCGACGGAGAAATTGAGGAAGAGAGGAGTCGTCGAAAGACGAGCGAGAGAAGAGGGGAAGAAACCGGCGTGGAGGAGGAGAAGCGACCGAGAGAGAGACAGAAAGAGACAGCCAGAGTGACAGAATGAGAGTGAGAGAAAGTGGCGGCTGTCTGGGGCTGGCCGTGCAGGACCCGCGTTGGTTTGAAAGCGAGTTCAACGTTATGTATCTTGTTCTGGCTCGTTTTCTTTTCTTTTTCTGCTCTTCTCATTTATTAACTTAAAAATCAGATGGAGGTTCCATTCTCTCTCTATATATACTCTGAATAATATACCATTGACAAAGTACTGCCTGCTCTCTTTCATGGTCGAGAAAATCAGGGCGTACGAGTACTACAGTGTGTGTGCTTTACCTTTGAAAGCTTCCTTTAGCTTCTTTTTTTTTTTTTTTTTTTCTCTCCCCTAACTACCGTTGCTACTGGGTACACGACCACCACCACCACCAACTCCCTATTCAGACCATGATCCTCCTTTTCGTTTCTTTTTTTCTTCATCGATCACAAACCGTCCGCCGGACAGGACAGTCTCCCGAAGACGGTTTCGGGTAGACACGAAGTGGGTTACCGCTAAAGACTAACCAATGCTCTCCACCAGAGCAAGACTGTAAGGTAGTAGCTTAGAGCCTTAGACTGCTCATAGCCTCATGACCTTTTAGCTATTCCCATGATGGACCAGTCGAGTCCCGGACCATTTCCGGGAGGTGATGTTCGTATATTTGACGATCTCTGGGTAGGACAAAGCAGTACGGAGTACCTTCGTTCGGGTTTCTTTTTTTTTTTCCCCCAGAAAGATGATGCTAAGAAGAATCATACAGGTCATAATCTCCCATAACGCCCAGACTCGACGGGGAGGATTGAGAACAAAAGGCAAACCGCTTTTTTTTTTTTTTTTTTCTCTCCCTTCCTGCCCTATCTATGGCCACCGAGTATCGAGAATGAGGCGACACTATCCAGCATCGACATACCACTCTTAGCCAAGTGTGATTGTCATATATCACAGTCTATTAATATTTCCCATCACGACCATCCCTATTCCACGGAAAGGGGCCGGACAAGCCCTCCTTAACTGTTAAAAAAAAAACATGGGCTAAGATGGGATATTCCTGATCCTCGGGATCCCTAGAGGACGGTTTGCCCCGCCGGATGACACTGTCCACTGGCGATACTCGAAAAGGTAATCGGATGGAGGTTTCAGCCTCTCAGGGCGATTTGCTGAGCATCCCGTATATCAGGTTAACTGTTAAGGAGTCGTACGTAGTATCTGACTATCTGGCGCTGATGTCACTTATGTCAGGAACAGCATGACATGAAACAATGCAGGGTTTGTGGGGCATTAATAGTAGTCAACTGGACTTAAGACTAACATGGATTCTAGATTTATTCCGTCTCTTTGTCTATCCTCTTCCAGATGAATCCCAGACAGGACAGGGTTCTAGCTTGATTCCAGAGTACGAATACGTCGGGGGAAATAATATCGCAGATAGCTTGTAAGCAAGTTAAACTTCAGCGTAGTCTAGGGCATTGTTGCCGTGTCCCCTGCCCACTATCCTATATGCATACACCCATGATTTAAAAGTCAGTGCTGTTACACATGCAGCCATTCCGGCCCGTTCGTCCACGTGGGCTAGTACGGCACTAATGTAGTCGACACCTTGTCGCAGTCTAGATGACGGGTTGATAATCAAACATCAACAAAGCAGCAGTGACGGAGTAAAGGGTAAATCGATAAACGTTAGTAGACAGCTTTGGACAGGAGCTGTTGGTTGACTATGTCAATAAGATCGTGTCCAGAATCGTTAACCAACCCAGCAGACTAGCGACGACTAACTCAATGCTCATTTCCCGTGCTTATCGTGGCGTCGGGGTCCATCGGGTAGCAAATGTCATCTCCGTCTACTGCAAACTCTACGAGTTCTTAGCTGGAGAACAGAATCTGCTTACTGGAAGAGAAGACAGGATCAATAAGATTCAACTCAATAGATTAACGGATCAATTGATCGTGTTACTTGCGGACTTGTACCCTCCGAAGTACATAGGAATATGCATCTCCTACAGGGAAAATACGAATGACATGCAGTCTCACTCTCCCACACTGCAATCGACCATCGGTAGATAATAATAAAATAACTAAGACGCCCTCAACCATGGATAGCCACGACTTTGAATCCTCAACCCAACCTCCAAGTTCCACTTCACCCTCTGGATCTAGCATCCCAGCTGGCCCGAACGTGTCGATAGATGGGTCTAGGGGACAGAGGCTGTTCCACCGCTATGGGCAATTCCGATCCTGGGCTGGGATATCAATTACGTATATCTCTGGAGTAGAAAAGAGTCGGTTTAATACTAAAAAAAAAAAAAGAAAAAGAAAAAGAAAAAGAAAAAGAAAAAGAAAAAGAAAAAGAAAAAGAAAAAGAGAAAGAGAAAGAGAAAGAGAAAGAGAAAGAGAAAAGCCCTAATGGACGACGGGAAGAGAACCTAGAACCCTGGCTGACTGGCACTGGCCATTACCGGCCCAAATTGGCCAGATTGTCTTCTCCTGAAGCTATCGTGCAAGACCTGTACACGCATGTGACGATATTTGATCGTGGTCAACATCAGATAATCAGATCCGGATTCAGGATGTCTTCGGCCGATCGTGATACACTCAATTCTCATGGTCAATTCCGTCCACGAAGCCTGTCTGATTTATTCTCCGATGATAATATCATCAAAAAACGATACTTCCACCCATCAGAAAGAAAACCCTGCAGAATCGCAATCTTATTACATGCCCATTAATTCTCGCTTATTTCCCAAAATCCACCCACAAGCGGACCTCGGAACTGTCCCACCCAATTCCAACTTGAAGAAAAAGACCCATCTCAGGGGAAAATCCTCCGTCGACAGCTGAGTGGTCAGCGACAGACCTCCGACGTAACAACAACCGCCTGTGTTTACTGTTTATTGTTGACCTCCACGAGGAATCCTGCCGAGTATACGGCTTGGTTAATTTGTTTCCATGGTTGCGATCTTCTTCCCGGGAACCTCACAATTTCCTCTTTCAGTATAGCGATGCGGTCGTGGATGGATGGACCCGACGGAAACGATACCCAGAGAGGAAGTCCTTATAAACTACATGTTCGTGGCCTGACTCGATATATGCAGTCAGATAATACCCTTGTTGCTGTCTTACGTTGCTTTATCCCTCATACTACCCAATGTTGGATTGCTCATGGAATCGCTATCTTTGACTATTGATTTTGAAATCAAGAGTAACTTGCAATGAGCTCTACAATGGCAGAATATGGGGAACTGGACCTGCTGGGATGATCATATCCGCACTGGGTCGTTTCCCCTGGACAGCTCTCGAATATCCCACTTTATACTGCAAAAGTCAGCCTGCAATCAAACCACGCACGATGCGTCACTCACGATATCAAAAAATGTCGTCTGTTTGAAAGCTCCCCTGGTTCTCTCCGATTCATCCCAATACAACCTGCGATACCAAAGATGAATCCGTGGGTAATCATACCGAATCATCTTCAGGTTACACCGGAAGATGGAATAATAGGCCACGTCAAACCGGGCAATGGTCGTGTACAGTCTGATATCGGCCTCGGTGATATTATCACCAAAGAGATACGGCTGGTGTCCTGCCTGGCCCAGATGATCTTCCACTCGATCCAGCGCCTCGAATAGCGGATATACATTCGCATCGTATGCCTCCTGCGTCGTGGCAAACCCCGTCTTATACACTCCGTTGTTGATCTTGTCGTATACCCACGCGTTCAGCACGTCAATATCCTCTCTCAGTTGCACCGGATAGAATCCTCCCCCGGGTCGATTAACCTCGCGCAGCTCCTCGGGAAGGAGATGGTCAAATTCTGTATAGAACATGCGGATGATATCACTGCTCTCATTGCTCACAACCGTTTCCTTCTTCTTATCCCAAAGCGTTGGGACCGTGATACTTCCTTCATACTGCGGGTCTGCTTTGAAATAAAACTCTCGCAGCAGGGTGAATCCATACAAGGGCTCTTTCTCCTCAAACCCCCAAGTCAATCCATCCGGGCCCTGTTTTCGGTCTACGATGACCAGTTCGATGATGTCTTCTAGACCCTTGAGGGAGCGGACCAAGTTGGTTCGATGAGCCCAGGGACAGCTAAGTCCTAGATAGAGAATGTAGCGGCCTCTTTCTGCTGACAAGTCCGCAGTGGGATCGTGGGAGATGAAGGAGCGAAAGATGGATTCTTTTCGCCGGAAATGGCCGTCTGAATCGGCGTATTTGTCAGTTTGAGGGTCCTGGGATTATCAGTTGGTCTCGTTAGCTGGACGGAGTGAGTATTGTAAGTACCTGTTCTGGCATATTGATTCTACTGATGTTGTCTCTTGAGATGAGCTTTACCGCAGTCCTTTGAAGGGTTAATTCATCTCTATTTATCGATAATAGATACCAGGGCTGACAAATCTACTGTTGTCGTTTCTCCGCATTCGCAATATGTGAGTCATAGTGGTGATACCTGTATCTGAGCAATATATCCATAAGCGCTAGTGTCTGCAGGTAAGATCAACCTTACAAGCATGTTTATTATTAGATAGGTATGTACAGAACGGAATCAGAAACATCCATTTACCTTATATCGACAAGTCGATACTTGGAAGCATATCAAATTGCCTGGCAATCTCTATCAACCCCTTGGACTCTAGATCGATCCACATATCCACATATCCCTCCCTTTGCGCCTCCTCTTCCGGCTCATACAGGACTGCCTCCTCCCGCTGCCGCTCTACATAAATCGTCTGAAACCCTTGACTCTTTGCCGCTTTGAGATCCCCCAAATGCGACGCCACCATCGCACACTGCGACGGTTTCACACCAAACTTTCTAGCCGCGCCATTGTACACCTTGGGTGAGGGCTTGTAGGCACCAAAGTGCTCTGCACTGGCGATATCGGTAAACGGCAACGACCCATTCCGCCGAAGGTCTTCCAGCAGGGCAATGTTGCCGTTCGACAGCGTGCATGTTCGGAATTTGCGGTTGAGCCGCTCAAGTCCTCGGACGCTGTCGGGCCATGGCTCAAGTTTGTGCCAGGAGAGAGCTAGATCCCATCTCTCCTCGTCTGTGAAGAGAGATTCGAGATTGCGTTGTTTGAGTAGCTCCAGTAGGGACTCATAGTGGTGCTGGTCGACGGAGGTGAAGCCTTTGGAGGGATCGAAAGACTTGGTGAATTGGCTGTATGACTTGCGCCATTCTTCGACAATATTCTGCCAGTCGTCGGTGGTCATTGAAGATACGATGTTTCGCACGTCTGGGGTGACGGTTCTGCCGGGCTCGCGGGCGACTCGTTCAGCTGCATCTTGCAGAGCCTTGGTGACACAGGACCGCCATTCCACGACTGTGCCGAATACGTCGAAGAAGAGTACTTGTGGTGGCTGATTGATTGACATGGTGTGTTGAGACTTTTTGGCTTTTGTGGTGTATGTTGACGACAGTATGGGACTACTGCACAGTGTCGAAGGATTGGCACAGGTAAGAGATATAGTCTAATGGATGACCAAATGGATATCAACAAGACTGAGGGGCATCGGGATAATAATCCTGTTGACATCATGATGATTAGTCAGTGGAGGGGTAACGATGTAATTAGGCCGAGGTAAGATGAAGTAAAAACGCATTCTATCCACATTGTGATATGGGATCATTTTAAAAGTTATGGTGTAAGATTCAGCTAATAGATGTTCTGCCTTGATTTGATGAAATGATAATGATGCTTGGCTGGGATTGATAGTAAAAGCATTCTGAAACCTGGTGTTGCATTATGAGATCAATGGATGAAGACAAGGTAGTGAACTAATATACAGTATGGCAATGCCTTTATATAGGCCTCGCTTACTTTACAGAAAATAGTCTGCCTTATCTAGCAATGGAGAAGAACCTGGAATGGTGCAGATAGCCACCACATGTGATATGCTTACCCTAGTTATCGATATTTCCATCAACTTCATTGGTCATATTCTATACTTGGATACCAAAATACAGTACTGAGCCGACCCGATATATTTGACCAGAGCTCGTTGGAATATGACCTGTGGCTATCATGCATCAAGAACCTGTATCGATTCCTAGTCATTATATAGTATCTGGACTTGCTCTGAATATTATGAGCCATGACGAGATGTATCATGTAAAGTCCATATCGATCGAATAATCAATCCAACTGTTTTATTTAAGTATGATAATACTAATCCTTTTTGCTTCCTGGATCGGATTCAGAATACCAGGTATTTCAGTTATGTCTACTCTTGAGATGATGTAGCCTGAATCATTCAGCTGCATTATTTTTAGCATATTGATTCATGGCTATCAGCATCACTTTGATCATATGCAATGCAAGGGCAGAAAGTATCTTCGTATGAAGACTTATAGTGAAGCAAGATATGCAGCATTCTTGAATCTTCCATCCAAAGCAACATTGATACTGTTATTACTAGTCTGTCCCCTATCCCATGCATCTCTCGATATGGTATGCATGCCACAAGATCCATCACCGAGTCTACTGCATCAGATTGATTGCTGTATTTCCGAGAAACCCTGTTTGTTCCCAGTCAAAAATAATTGTCATCCCGCTGCGTATGCATTGAAGCACACGGAATGACCAGACTCGTGCTCACCGGGCGCAACAATACGAAGTACTCCATTAGAAAGATGAAAATATCCATCGCCATTCCATCCGTACTCCATTGTACTTTGTACTTCAAATATTTCCTCCAAAAAAAAAAAAAAAAAAAAAAAAAAAAAAAGAAGCCCAGACTAGCGGCAATGATGGCCTAATCCCGGTCAATGCTAACGATGACAGCTGCAGCCCCGATGATCATTGATGATAGTATAGACTCTAGATGTTACTATGGAGTCTCTCACCTTCAGGCACCGATCGTTCATCTCAACATCTCAACAATCGCCATCCAGCTATCCAGAGAGACTGAGCCTGCCTCCTGCTCGTATTCCCAGTCAGCATCGCAATATCCATCCGTTGGATGAGGATGCGGACGTTGCGGAGTCTCCCAGCTCGAGCTCTCCACCAACGGATCCGTCTTCCCGCGCCCACTAACGACTCAGACGCGAACGCAACAAGAACCCCTCGGATTCTCCCTCATCCAACCAAGCCGTCGTGGCCATCAATTGATCTTCACCTGGACGGTATGCATCTTTCTCCATTCAGCATGAGACGTGCTTTGATCACACTGGACTGCATGCTGACTGAATATTATTGACAGAAATGCACCTGCAAGGAGACCTGTCAACGCGTCTCATGCCCGCCCACCACTTTGCCTCTTCCCCTGAATCTCCAAAGCAGTGGCAAAGCTTCTTCGCTTCCTTCGCCGGTGTGGGTCACTGGAATATTGTGGATAGCGACAAGAGCGACTAAACAACGCTCGTCTTCACTAATTGTTGACTAGTCGACCAGGCTCACGTTTTTAACGGGTCTGCAAATAAATAATAAATAATGGGAGGAATTAGGGGTTGAAGTCCAATGAGAATAATCATTGCCTTGCAAATATTCTTGTGAGCCATCATTGGGTTTTTTTTCTCCCGAATCCCTCCCTAATCCTGATGTAGCGGGACTTTGGTCGTCGAACGGTCTTACGGTTGCTTTGATCCGCGTTATTCTTAGGTGTGATGACCTTATGGCCAACTGTGATGACTGCTATCTTAGGATCTGGCAGATTATTACTATCCACAGCTACAGATTAACTCCGTACTCATATTCAAGACCGGAAAAAGGGGCTTTGACCACGACAGCAAAAGATGTATCTGTTGCCGTAATCTCCGACGAGAATAACTAATCCATATTGATTTTTATCGAATGCAGGATCCGGTCCGACCACTCCGTATGGAGAACACAACCAACAGACCATCAAGAGCTCCCCCAAGAAGGGCAAGCTCTCGGGTGCTCCGACAGTATGTAGTAGTATCTGTGCCCTATTTTCGAGCAGGAGTGGGTAAGGTAAGGTAAACTTTGGAGTGCTCACAAATCTCGGAATCGGCTCGGTCTCGATCATGAATCGCGGCACATACAGGAATAGCGCGCGCACTACAGCTTCGATCAATGTCTGTCATCTGCGTTCACAGCATCTCTTATCGTCATGCCGACGATCCTATACCAAGTACAACTTGATCAACACCGGACAATAATACCATCCAACGGGCTTAGGGGCCATCCGGATAACGCGCTTGAGCTACTGTCAGTTGCTAAACCTACCAGCTGGTCGGATGCTATTACGGAGTACACCTGTCTGTTGAAGTTTGATTTTTGAAACACAGACCATGGCCTTTCGAGTCCCAAGAAATTACCTACGACGATCAGCGCGCGCGCTAATTCGAGGGAAACGTTCTCACCCAAAACACGCTGTCTACTGTAACGCGCTTCTCAGCCACGCGCATTCACAATCACAAGAACGACTTGTCTTTAATAAATCTTCCATTATTGTCTTCAGAATTTGAATGGATGAAAGATAAACAAGCAACAATGGCATTTAATCAAAAGAATGGCGGGATAATTGTTTCCATCCAGAAACACCAGCCGGATGACAAGACGGGTCTCTATCCATCTTGTCTTTCTTTGTTCCAGAGCTTGAGCAGGAAATCGTGTTCAAAGTGGCCCACATTTGCTCGCAGTGGACCCTCCCACGATGGGTGTCTTGGTAAACAACGAACTCCCTCCCCATGGGCCCATAACTGGCGTACATCGAGGGACTGACGATCCCGAGTCTAAAACTCCTTTTCTTGTTCCCTGCCTTTTCCTCCCCTGACACTCGACAGGCTGCTGGCCAGCCCAGCAGGAAATAGTACTACCGTGTCGTCGTGTTTCATCTTAAGAATCATATGATAATCTTTTCCATATTTTGCTGCCTTTTTGATGGACCATGTGGCAGTCGAGCCGTACTCTCCTATCTTTCCGTACCCCTTTTCTCTTTTCTCGCAACAGCGATAGGTTTACCTGAGAACTGATACGGCATCATCTACGGCCGATCGGGCTGGGCTGTGCTTAGCTTTCGTGCCCATTGCCATGGTTGTTTCTTTTTTTTCTTTCATGCCATAAAATAATAATCATCGAGGATCAATCCGGACTTTTGACTCTTTGAGCCTTTGACCCATCTTTAGTGTCGCCAGTGGCAGCTTCGGTGGAGCTGCTATCTTTCTCCCCTAACTAATCGGGTGAATTGACCTTTTCCCCATGCCCCTAACGAACACCCCTGGGCTGCTGAGTGTTGACCTTATGCAGGTTGCGCACAGTTTAGCTGCTACTAACACGGCTTGTCCCTCCTCACGTCCATGTCTTCGACTTCCGCTGCCCAGAGCATGCACTGGTGGCGCAAGGCTGATGATCTAATGTGATTCAACGGGCTTTGCAGCTGCCGTCCCTCCCCTCTCCTAAGATCCTTGCCATGCTGCATTGATTCTACTCTTAATTCAATATTCTTATTGGAACCGAGAGAAGATCAGTCTTTCTCATCCCAAGCAATCCCACCTGTCAGCTTCGGCCAACTTGGTTATTCTCCCGTCTCTTGTACTTGTGTCTTCTCGTTTTTCCCCCTCAGGCGCTCATCGCAGACTCCAATCGATCGAGTTCCTTGCCACCCCTCACTTGGTGTCCAAGGAGAATTAAGTCTATCTTGACTTCTATTCTATCAATTGATTTGATCCTGCTATTTCATTGCGGGGGATTCCAACCATACGGTCTCACTTCTGTACGTAGATATTTCTCTACTGCGACAAACTGTATCTGTTAGATTACAATCTGCTCTTTGACAATGACCTTGCCTATATTACCACGAGTGACTGACCCGGTTTTGAACGTGCTTTAGAGCTAATCGAAGGGCTCGTCCCACTATCGCTTTTTATTACCAACCGACATTTGGACCGGAAACTGCGATTGTCCAACCTCTCGAAGTGCCACTTGCCTTCGCCTCCTGATCCTCCGAGTTGGAAACATCTACATGGTCGATGGATATTGAATGACGCAACGAATTGACTGTTCGCTTATGAAAACAGTCTTTGCTCTGACTGGTTAGCTGAAGGAAGCACATGTTCTCATGGTGATGGTTTAAGACCTCCGGTGTGCATGCGTCTTAGCTTGATGAAAAGCGACAGCTACAATATGGAATTCCAGACACCATCTACCGCTCGGGCATTCCCCGCGCCTTCTACAACACCATACAGACGTCCATCCCGGGCTAGGTCTCGACCATCGTTGCATCGAGAAGATTCGTCCCCTACTGTATCATCGTCACCCACATCTTTGCCAAACCAGAACTTTTCTCCGGAAGGACCAAGCGACCTGGAAGACCCAGATGAAGACAATCTGATGCCATTCGATCCACGAAGGTTCACCCCAACACTTCATGCTTCCCTTGTCTCCGAAATCCTCTCCTTACGGCGTGATGTCGAGGGTAAAACAAAGGCGATTGATGTTCTAGAACGAAGCCTTGATGATTCACGAATAGAAAACGAAAGTCTCCATGACAGTTTATCCCAATCCACCAAAGAGACTCGGTCACTTCAGCATCAGTTAAAGCTCCTTGAGGGTGGGTCCTCGTCTGCGCTGACCGAACTAGCCAAAGATCGTGACAACGCGCTGGAGAGCATATCGGATGTTCGCAAAAAGCTAGAGCAGACTCAAAAAAAGGTCCGAAGCCGCGAAGAAGATGCTGAAAGGGCCCAGTTGCTCTTGGATCGCGAGCGACAGTCTTGGGAAGGCGAGCGCAGGAAATTGGAGCACAAAGTCCACGTGGTTGAGGGCCGTTTGAAGACCATTTTAAACGAAGTGGCAGCTGCTCAAGCGGCTGGTTCTTTCCGTGCAGCGCCAAAGGCCGATGGCACTGAATTGGCCAAAGAAGGAACCACCGCAAAGGATAGTGACACGGCTAGTGTTTATTCTAGTAGCCCAGGACGACGCCGTACCAGTGTTACAAGCATGAGTACTGACGATGGCGACTTCCACGATGTCAGATTCTCTGTTATGAGCGTTGCAAACGGGCAAGGAAAGAACGACAGCTTGAATCTTGCGGAAGAACTAGCCTTTGACGAGGAAGAGGAGTTTGAACAACTCGAGGGCGACTCAACTCCTTATTCCCCTGAGGCACTTCCGGAAGAACGACCAACATCAGTGCAGTCTCAATTGTCACACACAATAGGAATGGGAATGAAGGCGAGAAAGATTCTCGGACTTTCTCTACATGGCAGTGCAGATGGAAACGCTGCAGAGGACCGGGTTCTAGAGATGAGCAGCCCTGTGAAATCCTTGTACGATAGATCTTGCGTTTATGAAGATGCCGGGGTCCAATATTCACCCCCTCCATCGCCCAAACTGCCTTCGGAGAGTCAAAGTTTGCGCTCCGTGAATGATGCAGAAGAAAGCCGCAGCTCTTGCCAGATGAAGGACTCGAGCACTCTGACTCTGATGACTGACATGGTATCAACATCTTGTCAGACAGTTGGGGATCTGCCCAGCCCTCCTTGGACGCCGAAAATTGTCGAACCGTCGCCACCAGCACAACCGCCCGTAGAAGTTAAAATGATCTCTTCATCTGCACAAACTGAGCAGGCCCCAGTGGCTGAAGCACGTGAAAAGAGAACTACTCTGTCACCGAATGATGCATCTTCATCTGAAGTGGAGATTCCCATGATTGCAATCCATCCCCCTTGCTCAGAACCACCTTCTCCACGTGGCAGCGTGATGTTGCCACCTCGAACAAAAAGTGCTTCTTGCCAAACGAACTTCCGAGCAATCATGGATGGTCGATCAATTGGAATACAAACAGAAGGAATTCGAATCGACCAACGACCTGTCAAATTGCCGGCAAGCCTGCTTCCCTCTGCAATCCCCGATCTACCGTTGAGCCCCAAGTCTCAGGAGCCTCCTCCCATTCAACCCTACCGTGCACCTCCACTAAGACTGAGCTCAGAGGATAAAAAGACTCGACCATTTGCCCCGGAAAGGACAACCGTGGCTTCAAGAGACAAGCAGCTTGACCATATTCAAGCGTACCCAGGAAATAATGACAATGGGCCACTGTCGGACGATTTGAAGTCAGGCATAAGACGACCAATGAGGTCAAGCAGCCTCTTTGCTGGCTTTGAGCAGGTGAGCGACGAAGAAGCCCCTGAGACTGAAAAAGATATTTTCACCGATGATGAGCTTCTAAACCGGCCGTTTGCCTCTTATAAGTTGAGAAGGGGAAAACTTGTCTCAGCACAACCGGGATCTAGCCTGGATGACTCTCCGTTGCCGGAAATCGACGAACATCTGATGGACAATGCATTGCCATTGTCCGAAGATGTATCAACTGTTGAGGAGAGCAGAGACACTCTGTTTGGACCTACGAGAGGACAACGTTCTGGGGCCGGAGCCGCCGGAGCGAGACAGCAAGATATTCGGAGAGCGGCAATGATCACAAGTGGAGCAGCAGCGCACCAGAGGATACGGGCACGTAGCCCTAGCGAACCCAGTATTGATAGCGGCAGCGGCAGTGGATCTAGCATCGCGCCTCCATTCCCTGTTCCTATCCGGCTTAGTTCGAGGAACTTCCCCGTCAATGGTAGCGAAGGTCGGCAAAGCCCGACTCCTTCTGGCTCCAGAAACTTTTCTGATCGTGGACATCAACCTATTGTCAGGAGGCCGACAATGCGCAGGGTTCGTTCTGCGACAACCATGTCCCAAACAGATCCATATGAACGACCTAGTAGTCAGCGGTCCATGGCCATGTCAACCTCTTCCTTTACTCCAGATAGCCCTCGACGACCTCTGCCTTTTGATGATATCGTTGCTCCTCGACCAAACAGAAGACGGTCTACGCGTGGTCCGGGCTCGATTCGTGCGTTTGCTCATGAGCGCATGGACTCCGCCGCTACTTCTATTCAGCAGACGAGTGTTGTCGATGCGATCGCCCAGACCATGGTTGGAGAATGGATGTTCAAGTATATTCGGAGGAGGAGGTCCTTTGGTGGTAATAATGACTCTAAGGAAAATTGGGATGGCAAGAATGCGGATGAGGTGTCTGCGAACATCACTAACAGTGGAGTGAGACACAAGAGATGGGTTTGGCTTGCACCATATGAAAGAGCAGTAATGTGGAGCAGCAAGCAGCCTACCAGCGGGCCTGCATTGCTGGGCAAGAGTGGCAGGAAATGTAAGTCGTGTTGTTTGATGGTTAATGTTTGGTATCGTCGCACTGATACTTGAAACAGTTACCATCCAATCTGTCCTGGACGTCAAGGATGACAATCCTTTACCCAAGGGATTCAACCCTCAAAATCAATTTAACCGCTCTATTCTGATCCTCACCCCTCAGAGGGCTCTGAAGTTTACTGCCACTAGTATTGAACGCCATTATGTTTGGCTCACGGCACTGTCATTTTTGAGCCACTCCGCGATGGGCATTCATGACCTCGCCTCTCTACCGCCTGTTCCTCAGGAGGAATTTGCCTCCCCCGCACCAACAGCTGCCCTGCGCAAGAATCCTATTCGCGACTCAATCAGAGTAGCCAAGGGCAAGCCTCGCCCAGGCCCCAAGGGAAAGCGACCATTCGCGAACCACGTCGCCCCAGTTCCTGAGCTCCCTTCGGATGGAGACTCTATGCTCAGTGCTGCTGACCCTCCTACGGTGCCACGGTTCTCCAACCACTCGCGAAAACGCAGCAATACTGCACCTCGCATGCCTGCCATACGAAGTTTCTCGAGCATTGGAACGATGCCCTCGTCTAATAGCGGCGCCACTATCGGATCATCTGATGTATACGCCCCTCCAATGTACCCTCAGGGTATCAGTAGCGGCCGAAGCAGCTTCAGTCGGCGCACATCTGAAGCCAGTGGACCTTCTAGCGTTGGTACCACGGGGAACTTCTTTGATGCAATAGGAACCGTTCGCATGGAAGCTTTCATTGACCAAACCGAGTCCAATCGACACCGCGTCGGCAATCGTCGGCCCCGAAACGGAAGCAAGGCTTCGAGTCAATGGAGTCAAGGGTATCAGGGACATCATCATGCATTACGGGACCTTGACTTTCCAACCTTGGAGGATAGTAGCGAACTTTACTTTCGCCACGACGACCCCTTCCGGGGATTTTGAGACATTCTATACATATATAAACGCAGTATAATCGCTTTTATTTCACCCTTGCCGCGAGCGATCTATGGTTTGTTGATTCGCGGCACTCGCTGGAAATCCAATTTCCATACCTTCTATTAAGCCATTGGGTGTTGATAACGAGAACTCATTGGTGAACTCTCGCTCTAGCTCTTGCTGTTACTCCCTGTATATCCAGCTGTATTTGGAGATATTACATTTTTGATACCACTTTTGTTTATGGATACCATTGTTGATTTGTTGTCAGCTGGCTGGTTTTGCTGAAAAGCGTCGGATTAGAACTATTGGATTATTTATCTGTATTGTTTAATTGCGTGATGAGAGGGCGATAAAACAAGAATACGTCATTGTCATCATCATGTCAAGGACTTTGCATTATTATTATTATTATTATATTTATTTACTTTTATTTATTTTTTATTTTTTGAAATCGTTGAATCGTTGAATCGTTGAATCGTTGAATCGTTGAATCTTGTAGTGGTGGATTAACTGGTCCTTTATGGAAGTAGCAGTAGATAAACAACGATAAAATGATTTTGATAAGCAGGGATATCACAAATAAGTAGACTAGTCAACACGAGTCTTCTAACTCTTCTCTAGCCAATATCAATGTCTATCGGCCTACAGGTAACAAACCAGGATGTCTGTTCCAGAGGGAACTTCTTTCCCCCTCATCCCTGGCATGTGGTATATACATACATCCAACAAAACCGACCAAAGTATCCCAAGATGTATTAGCTCACAGCTTCGCAGCATCCTTGATCTCCCCAATCTTCAATTTAGGCGAATACTTCTTCAAGACACCTTCATTGTGATACTGAACCACCATCACCAATTAGCCTCAGCCTCAGTTCATACATACATACGAACGACAAGAACGAAAGAAGAATGAAACCAACCTTCCAGAACTGCTTCGAGGCGTCTTTTCCTGCGACTCGTTTGAGGATCTTTGCGCCACCGGGGTGTTCGTCGACAAAGTTGGTCACGTCGTAGACGTTGGTGTCGATAATGATGTAGAGGCCCTTATCGGCGGTCTTGTGGTTGGCCACTTCGGTGGGGGTGAAGGATTTGGACATTTTGGTTGGTTGTTTATTTCTTTCCGTTGGGGTCTGGAGCGGGTATTATGGTGTCCTAGCTTTTAAGCAAGTCTGTCTGGGAAGAAATTTGGATGGAAATGTCCAGTTTAACGATGGGGATAGACGGCGACGATGATCTCGATGAAGATGGGGTTGGAGCTGATCCGGGGCAGAAACGCGGGCGGAGAGAGAAAAAGACCGAGGTTAAATCCAAGGGCCGCGGTCAGACGAAATGGCAGGCTTGTGATTGGCTGGCTATTGTACACGGAATTATATCACCGAGTTGTCGGAATAAATGTCGGGTTGCGGAATATGAGGCTGTTTATGCATTGAATAAGGAAGAATAATTAAACCATGCTAGATAAAATTGGTATATATCGACAAGATTGACATCATCAGTTTCGACTCTTCTCGCCTGCAGCTCCCTGTCCCTTGGGCACCTTTCGATCCAATCCCAACGTTTCCAGATCCTTTTTCTTATAATAATGCGGTGCAACCTCCACCAACCACTCTGCCTGTAGCGGCAGGTTGCTGCGCATGTATTCCTTGCTAGTCAGGACCAGCTCGAAGTAAATTACCCATCGTGGGTTCACTTCGAACAGTGTGCTCGATGGGTGCAGGTATACCGTCTGTCCATTCTTTACCGTCCGATAGCTGTCACCGCCACGCTGCAGACGAGCCGCGTTCGGGAAGAATCCAGCGGTGATCGCTTTCTGGATGGGCTGTATGTTCGTTGGTCCACAGGTGCTGACCGTCACTTCGACCCGATCGCACAGCTTCGCTAGCTGATCGCGGACGTCGCGCGCCCGTGTTAGACTGCGTTGCTGCAGGAAATTCTCCCGTGCCCACACGAAGCTGAAATCCGAATCCACCCACTGGTTCCAAATATTAAGCAATGTCAGATGATCACCGCCATCCTTGATCGTGAATCGATTCCGTGCGCTGTCTGCATGGATCTTCTTGTCTTTAGGTCGGAAGAACAGAGCGCTAGCCTCTCCAAGCATTGACACGATCGACAAAACCTCCTCCACACACCCATACTTGTCCGCCGCAAGAATCGCCTTGGCAAGCATGGGGTCCGTCGGAAACTCCGCCATCTGTCGTCCGACCTTAGTCAGTTCTCCCTTGTCGTTCAATGCCCCTAGTGCGTAGAGCTGCTCTAGCGCCCGGATGATTGTCTCGGCCGGCGGTGGGTCCATGAAGTCAAAATCAAGAAGCTGGTCGATCCCCAAAGATTTCAACATCAAAATGACACTACTCAAGTTGGTCCTCTGAATCTCGGGCGTCGTGCTCTCTTCCAACTCGTTGTGATACGCCCACTTTGTGTATAACCGGAAACACTTTCCGGGCCCAACTCGACCAGCACGTCCAGCTCTTTGGTTTGCAGACGCACGCGAGCACGGCGTCACCACCAAGCTCTCCATACCTGTCCGGGGGTTGAATACATTCTCCTTGACAAAGCCCGGGTCAATAACGTAGACAATACCGTCGATGGTCAAACTTGTCTCGGCAATGTTCGTAGCTAGCACAACCTTCCGGGCCTTGGGAGGGGTTGGCTCGAAGATCTTGGTCTGCAGCTCGGATGGTAGATTGGCATAGATTGGACATATGATCATCTCGGGGATCTTGCTCCCAAGCTTCCGCGCTGTCTCCTGTAAACTTTGTTCGGCTGCCTCGATCTCCTCTTGACCAGTCAAAAACACCAAAATATCACCTTGGCCCTGGGTAACATGAATCTGGAAGACTGTCGTAATAGCAGCCGCAAGAAAGTTGGCCTCTGGTTGCGATGTGTAATGAATGTCTACAGGATACCGACGTCCAGGAATGTTGAAGATGGGCGCATCGTCAAAGTATTTCTGGAACTTCTGTGCATCCATAGTGGCAGAGGAAATGAGTAGTTTTAGATCAGGCCGTGCCTTGGCAATGTCCTTGATCAGTCCACAGGCAATATCCGTAGGCACCGTCCGTTCGTGAGCCTCATCAATCATCAGTGCAGAGTACTGCCCAAGGTCCGGCTCCGTTAGCAACTCACGCAGCAACATACCATCAGTCATGTACTTGAGGGTGGTCTTGTCACTTGTGTTATCCTCGAACCGGATGGCGTAACCGACTTCATTGCCTAGCTTCACGCCCATCTCCTCTGCTACACGGGCGGCAACACTCATAGCAGCCACTCGTCGGGGCTGGGTGCAGCCGACCTTCATGCCATTCTTTGTATAACCTGCTTCGTGGAGGTACTGCGGGATCTGGGTTGTCTTACCGGATCCAGTCTCTCCAACAATGATAAGAACCTGATGATCCTGAACAGCTTGAATGATCTGATCGCGGAACTGGTAGATCGGTAGGCTCTTTCGGGTTTCTTCCATCGAGGCAGCTTTCTGTTCAGCGGCATCAAGCTTTTCTTTAAGCATGAGTTGCTCCGCTGTCATCGGCTTCTGGGTACCCTCCATTTTGGCATCCATGACGAAGTTGATTTTCTGAGAGTCATCAAACACATATTCGTAGTCTCCCTCGTCAACGAATTCGGACCGCTTGATTTGCGCCTTAGCCTTAGCCGTCTGCTCCAATTCCCACTCTTCGTGCTCCGTAACGAACCGTTCCTGGCCTGCCTCGTCGCGGTCAACATACCGCTTGTACAAAGCATCTTCTTTCTTCTTCCTGTCTATCTTTCCCTTCTCCGTAATGTAGTCTTCGGGCATCATGTAGCCATCGCGGTGGTCGTCGATCCGTAGTCGCTCCTCTGCAATCCGCAACACCTCCCTATTTCTTGCAAATTCCTCCTTCTCCTTGCGAGTCAGATTTGGGTTCTCGCGCAACTCTGCTGCCTCCTCCGCGACCTGCCTGCGCAGCAGTGCAAGTCGCTCGGTTTCACGCTTTTTCAAATATTCCTGTCGAGAACGCATTCTGATATCCGGCATGGCAGCGGCCCTGGCCGAAGAATCATCTGCTAAGGCCCGTCGTCGCGCGGCCTCGCTAGTTCTAGTTCGGTCCTCGACAACCTTCTTTGTCTTGCTGTCATCCTTCTTGGCCAGTCGTTTCGCGAACTCGTCTCGTTCTTTCAGATCCCGTTCACGATCCATTTCCTGTTTCTTCGCCGGGTCCAATTCCTCTGGCGTGGCCGATCGAGGCGACGCAGATCCATCCTCCAGTCTGGTTCGTTTTGATGGTGGATCCTCGAGTTCCTCCTGTTCGTCCTCATACACATCATCTGGGATTTCCTCATCTCCCCACCGATCCTCAAAGTCATCTGCATCCCGTCTACGCAGCTTCTTTGACCGGTGGCGATCCCGAGTCTCCTCTCCCTCCCGACTCCGCTCTCGTTTCCGACTATCCTCTTTCTCCCAGCGACTCCGAATTTTCCCATCGTCCTTGTCGCGAGAACTCCGATCCTTATCCTTTCGCCTGCGCTTTTCCCTTTCCGCCTCGACATTCATAGGCCCCAGCGATGTCGCCGTATCCTGCATTTCCTCCCCCATCTCTACCAGCCGATACTTCTTTTTGGTTGACGAGGATTCTCCCCTGCTTTCCTTTCCTGCCCCGTTGCTCCCGGTTTTTCCACCACCGCCGCCACCACCAGCTCGGCTATGTAGCTCCCCACAGAATGCACTAACATCGTCCGGGCTACCATCTAAGAAAGGAACGAGCTTATCCTGTAGCGCCGTGGCGGATTTGGCTGAGCTAGCGGTTGCAAGCACAAAGTCGACGATGGTAGGATCTGACGCGCCGGTAAGACGGATGAGAGAGTCTGACACGAATGTTCTATTGTCCATTTTGTTTGGTGGAAAGTATTTTGAAATAGGATTGGGTGTACTGCTTATGGTGGCTAGGTAGCTGGTCGTTCGTTACGAACCACGCGAACCAGTTTTCGAGCGGCGAAATCCCTGGTGATCGGAGAAACCGTGTCGACGTGATTTATCAGCGTAAATCGTGATGGTAGATAGTAAATATATGGAGAAAGTAGATTAGCAGGTTGTTTCCCTTCTGTTAGCTGTATTAAAAACAGCAGCACATAATTGCGAATTGCGACCAATTATATGGGAACACGTGTGGAAAGACACGGTTGCAAAAGATCAAGAAATAGAAAAATTGATAACGGAAGCTCCAGCTGGCAGACAGCAAAAGAGTGAGGGCATGGGAGCGTGTTTTTAAATGAAGGGAAGGCCGCAAAGATGAAGGACAGAAAGAAGAGCTCCGAAGTCGAGCCGCAATGCCAAGAACGGGTGGCGAGTTATAGAGGACCTGACATATCCAGCCATCTACACGCTTACTGACAGTCCTATACGGAGTATTTTAAGACAATAGAGCTGTCTTCTACGGAGGATTTGATAATGGTTGCGGCCAGAATTGGTTCGCATTCAAAATAGTATATCACAAAGCATTCCCATGTTCTCAAGCCTGCTTGATCACAAGTCGGCTGTTTCGTCTATCAAGGACATAAAAAAAGACAAGAAAAAGAGAAAAAAAAAAAGTAAAGACAATGGTTGAAGAGAAGTTTGACAGCCGAAAGGAAATGGGAACGCGGGTGTCAGCGGGACACAAGTTAATCATTATCACCACCCAAAGTTTCAACAAGCAAAGGAAAAGGAGTTACCCGTACTCGAGTCAAAAAGAAAAAAAGACAAATACAAAAGGCACAATAGCAGTGCCTGACACATGGTTATATCCCTGCTTCTAACCAGGGTGGCTTCAGTGCAAATGCAAAGAAATGTGTGGTTGATGGCCTCAAATATGGGGTGGATGGGAAAAAAAAGCCATCACACGACGCAAAGAATCCAATAAAACGAAAAAAAAAGAAAAAAAAAAAACATTGGTAGTACATTTTCAAAGGGAATAGAACATAGCATCAAGCGCTAAGCAGTCGTACATAAAACAAAGGAAAGAGTCTAGCAAACGAGCGTAAACCCCGCACACAACGCCGGAATCGTTCCACAGATCGTATCATCCGAGTCGTGAGGGTTAGACATAGGAAAAAGAAAAGAAGAACACCAAGCAACTGCCTAGGCTGCAAAGAAGGAAGATAGATATCACAAAGTAATGTCAATAAGGACTACCGGTCCTTTGACTCTTCGTCCCAGCAACAGACACGATGCACTGTAATCCGCGCCATATAAAAAAACAAAAAAGAAAAAGAAAAAAAAAAAAAAAAACAAGGCTAAATCGTTCACAGCAAGACGGCATTAAAGAATATTAAGATGAAAGCCCAGATTCTTTTGTAACGCCATCATGAGATGTAGGAGGTAGGGAGGGAATAAAGAAAGAAGAAAAGAAGCACCAACTCCATCCAAATGCACGAGTATCGAAAAGTACCGATTAAACATCCATCATTTCAGTGTCCTCGGCGAGTATCTCATCAGCAGGGCCCCAGTTGCCTTCGTAGACGGTAGCCCCGGCCCGGCGTCGGCGTTCGATGAATTGAACCGCATATGTTTCTAGAACCTGGTCTGCTGTGGGACGATCATAAGGTTCTGGTGAGATCATCCATCGGACGATCTTATCTAACGCCTGTTCATGGTTCGCGTCCACCATGAAGTCAGGAGGGTCAACAAGCTCACCGCTGCGAGCCATGGGTACCGGTTTCCGATTGCCGAGGAAACTATCCCCAAAGTCATCATCGCCAAAGTCGGACGCGCACAGTTCTTCGAATGATGGCTCCTCAGATACGGGGTTCCCGGATGCATCCCGGAAAATGCTGGTCTCAGTGCTCCAAGTCAAACTAGGCACATCACTCATGTCGCCATTCCTGAGCTTTTGCCAGGAGAGACCATTATCGGGTAGTTCGACGTTCCCTGCGATCTCGAAAATGATCAAGCCGAGGGAGAATATATCCGCTGGCTTGTCAAAGCGACCCATGAGAATTTCAGGACCTATGTATTCACGGTCCCCTTCACCTTCAATACCCTCTTCCGCCGGCCAACGTGTTGCCATGCCAAAGTCGGCAATCTTCAATACACCCTCAAAAGTAACGAGGATGTTGGCCGGTTTCAGATCGAGGTGAATGAAGCCTAGATCATGAATGTGCTTGAGGCCCTGTTAGTTGCGTTAGCAGACAGCTTTTCGACCATCAAGGGAACTACTATGTCATACCAAAGACAATTCCAACAAAATTTTCCAGATCCGGAAGTCATCCAATCTCGCCTTGAGGCCAACTTGGGCAAGAAAGACGTCCAAGCTGCCTTCCTCACAAAATTCGGTCTGAATGTAAAGGTGGTTGCTCTCTTCCCAACTGTCAACAAAAGAAATGATGTGGTCCGAGTTTGTCAGCGACTTCAAGACGTCTACCTCGCGAATTCGACGTTCACGGTCTTTCAATCCTGAGTATGGCTGCTTGGCCTTCTTGACAGCCCAGACTCGGTCCGGCAACGTCCTCGGGGATTTGGGTGTGGTAGAGGGAAGAGAAAATATTGATGACAATGCCATGTCCTGAGACTGAGCAACTCGGTATACTTGAGAAAATTCTCCAGTACCAACGAGCTCCACTTTTTCAAACCGCGAAGTCAAGCTGGGATCCACATCGGGGGCATTGTATCCATTTAGTGGGAGGCTAAGACGCTTTCCCGACCCCAAGAAAGAATCGCGCGGGCCAGTGGGGGTTGCCGGAAGATAGGGAGAATTGAAGTCAGTTTTGTTGGAATGCTGGTCGTAAGGCGCGGAGATTGATAGGCCGCTGGGGTCTGGCGGGAACAGATTATCCTGCGGTGTACGCGGAGACGCACGCTGGAACTTGTCGTGTAATGGACTCGCTGCAAGAAGGTTAGCGTGAACAAAGACACAGGTCAGAGAAACAAGAGCACTTACAGTTGGTCCCTTTGGCTTCTGATAATCTCTCGAGAGAAGCAATTTGCGATGCGGCCGGGGGGTAGGTGCGAGATGGGAAGAATGATTGTTTGGTCGGGGTGGGAGGGAGGTCGTAATCGCTCAAAGGCTGACTATCATGCTGGGCGGACGGGGATTGAGATTGTCCACAGTCATCACCATCGACACTTACAAAGCTACCACGACGGGAAACTTCGGGTCTGTTGAAGCTGCTCCCAAAGATGCCCATACCGCGGGCAAAAGGACCCGGTTTAGGGCGTGTGCTTGGATTGAAGGGGGATGGAGGCACATCATTAGATTGGCGGAACAATTTAGGCCTGTCCAATGATCGCTCGGCTGGTGGCTTCTGAGCGGTTGGGAATAGGTTGATTGGCCGTTTACATGGAGTGTCCGGCATATTTTTGTTGAACCCTTGCATATTTTGAGGGTCCTCTGCGTTGCGATTCTTCTTAGAGATCAGGCCTGTCGACATGAACGCGGCAGGAAGTGGTTTGACGAGCTTATAGTTTTCTGGTGTAGCGAACGATTCGGTGGACGAGTTTGAATCCTCACGAGTGAGCCGTCGCACTGGTGCAGGTCTAGTAGCACCTGCGGGAAGTGACTTGGAGAAATTGAAAACGCCCCGCGGCCTCTCAGGCTTGTGGGCCGGCTCGTGGGTTGGCGAGTCATCACCGAGGCTGGAACTCGATGAGGACTGGGTTATTGTCCGTGATAGTGGGTGTGCTGCCGGACGGGCCTGGCCCGCTCCATTTGCATGTGATGAAAAAAGAGGACTACCCTGCACAGGACGAGGTGAGAAAGGGCTCTCCTGGTTAGGTTGAAATAGGTTGCTGTCCAATGGCGTGCGAGGATGACTGGCAGTAGGCGTTCCAGGAAAAGCAAGGTCAGACGAATCTCCGCTAAGCCTTGATCGCCCAAATAGCGGGCGGTCACTTTGGCGTTGCTGAAGAGTTGATCGTCGGAGTGAAGATGAACGTTTAGGGATTGTGTTCAAGGGACTGAAAGGTGGAATGGCGGAAGGGAATGACGATGTGTCCTCCGAGTCTGAAGCAGATTCGGTGGGGTCTTCGTCTGTACCAGGGGCCGTTTCGTTGTCGAAAATGCTGAATTCCCCCGCGAAATTGGATGCAGCGACGCTTCGTCTCTTGGCAGATGGGCTGCCTCTAGATGCTTGGTCCAGGTTCATGATGCCGTCGCTGCGTTTCAGCGGGCTGACGGCTGCGTATGAGCCAACCGTACCACTTCGTCGCTTTTCAATTCGGGACAGTGTCGGTCGAGGTCCTAATGTACCTTCCGTACATGGAGAAGGGTTATTAGCGCACACGATATCCGATGGCTCGTTGCTTGGTTGGACCGTTAATCCGGGAGTTCCTGGCGAATTCTCGTCGCCCGTTGGTGCTAGTACCGGCTGAAGAGGCTTCGCGTTTCCTTGATCGGTCGAGACGTTGAGCACGCGTTTTACTGGACTTCTCGGGGACGTTCGCACACGGCGCATGATCGGCCGGGTGATTTTGGCGCTTGGAGGATACGGAACGGCGAATGGCGACTGGTGAGAGGAAGTAGGGAAGAGCACAAAGTTGCTCTGGCTGGACCGTCGCGAGGGTGACAAGGGAGATGAGATGTATGGAGTGGTTTTCGATGGCGAGTGATTTCGTGACGCTAGAAGTGAAAAATTCGAGCTCTTCGAAGGTGAGCGTGATAATGACCGGCGCAGTTGCCTGATGGCCGAACTGGCATCAACATTATGGATCCCAGCGTGCGATGGTAGATGAAGGGTGCCACCCGCATCGCGGTGCGGCGAAAATGTTGCAACCATGTTGGGAATGTACGTTGCGGAGGAACAGAAGTCGTAATCTTTTTCAAGGATCAAATTTGCCGTTTGAACCACAAGAGAGAAAAAAAAAAAACTCAAGATAAACTGAAAGTGATTTGAAGAATCTGAGGCCGTCGCGATGCCTTTGAGCAAAAGCAATCCGATATGGGATTGCGCTGTCAGATCAGAACGTCGCGAAGATCCTACAAACCCGCGACGGACGCTGACAACAACAGAAAGGCAGGCGAGTCACCAGTGGCAGTGCTGGGACCGATTCTAGCGGGTCACAGATGGAATGCTGACCCCCAAGTAAGGCGCAAACAGAGGTTGACTGACGAGACAGAGCGGAAAAGTCGAGGCAAGTGCAAGCAAACGAACGATGGGGACTTGCACATCACCAGATCATCGCAAGCCCGATGAATTCGAGAACACTGATACCTCCATGCGCTCGAGGAGGAAGAGGGTCCTCTTCGCACACACCCAGCCGCGGGCACGCGCCTGAAACACTATGTCTTTCGGGGCGTTTGGGAGGGGATCGATAAGGAATGTTTCAGGGCGACAACAACAAAACGTCAGGCGGGCAGGCGCGAACGCGATGCAGGCGCAGGAGCGAGTCTGGCGCGATGATGTTGACACGAGAAGGGGAGGTTGAAGGCAGACGACACAAGGGTTGACGAAGGGTTATTCGATACTGAAACTCCTGTGTTCCCTTTTGGTTTTAACCCCTCTGATTCCTTTCCCCTTTTCCCTTTTTTTTTTTTTTTTTTGTTTTTGCCCTTTTAAAAACTTTTCCCTGAGTTTATTTTATTTCCTTCTTCGATCTTGCTGGTAAACCTTGGATGGCAGGCGAATGGGACGCGCAAGGGGTTGGGTCCCAAAAAAAGAAGATTCGGCCACGCGAGAAGGCGAGAGCGCGAGAGGAGGGGTTCCGGAAGTTGCGGTATGTAACTAGATGTGAGTCAAAGCACTCGAAGAATTTCTCAAGCGCAAAAGTGGATAAATAGACAGTCGTGTCTCCGATGGAGCAATGGAGATGAAAAATTCACAAGGCGTGGAGAGAAAATCAAATCGGTCTGGCCGACCTGGATGGATATGGTTGACTTTCTGCGGATTTCCGGCGGCGACTCGATCAGCTGCTTTTGCCTCTGCGCTGCGTTGCGTCGCCCACGCGCAGCGCGTTTGTTGTTGATAGCGTGGGCCCAATGAGGTTTAGTGCAGCGTTACGCGTGACCCCATAACAAACATTACAATACTACGGAGTACACTACGATAACATTTACCTCTTGCTGCTCAGTCGATCTGATCTGGGGTTTGGACGATGGCTGGATAGGTCAAATACATCTGGGAGAAACCAAATAACTAGTTATCGTTTCTATCAACTCAACCCTAGTAAGCAGAGTTGAAAGACCTCCACGGTCCGTATATCGATAATCGATAAGAACACGCGGGACGTACCCAAGGTTCCCCTCCCTTGCATCAATACCGTAACTGGAAACCACCGCCACTGTCGCATTGCTTTTTTGGTAATGCCGGTACTCCATTATTACTCTGACTATCTGGTGATTATTGTGGCTGCTTGCAAGGGCGCTCATTATTCTTTTTTTTCAACTGTGAGAATATACAGCTTTGACTTTGGTCTGAATTCTCACCTTACTCACAAGCCCTGGCGTAGTCTTCATAATAAAGCTACCTTGAAAAAAAAAAAAAAAAAAGGAATTCCATGGTAGTCTAAAGAAGTGACTGCCCGTATGAGTTGTTGTTGTTCCCCGCCATCCACGTGTGTCAATTTCACTGATCTCGACGTGTCCAAAGAATGCGTTTTCATCATTGATTCCCTATCGATATGATAATAATAGGGCAGCATCGCTGATAATCGGTACTGTAACCATCAATCGTACCATACGTACTGTATAAAGCTGGTACCTAACATACATACAGTAAAACCAAAACAAAACACTCCCCCACATGATCTGCCTCCATAACGGGTGTTCCGCGTCCCGTCGAGGCTTAAGATGTCACAAAATGGAGAAGGAGAAAATCATCATCGTCATCATCTAAAATGAAATTTAGTAAACAAGTTGCTAGTCTTTTCTTTCCCAATTGGTCCAATTATTTGGGTGATCAATGATCAGCCTAACCAAATTCTGGTTCATCTACGATTATTGAACGCTCCGTCCATCCCCATCCTTGCTCCTCCAAACCCTCCGATATAAACAATTGTTAGTCAGCAGAACGCTTAGTTATCCTGCGACGCAGTGACAATGCAATATCTTCCCCCCTTACACCGCATTGCTCAACTCTTATCCAGTTGGCGACTCTATCTCTGGCCATGCCACTGCTAATCTTGTTTTCCAACTAAGTTCTGGGGCCCCAGAGTTCCAATCTATCGTTTCAAATCATCCGTCTCGACTGCATATGGCAATTCTTGGTCTTCGGCATGGATCAGGGATCTCAGACCAGGCGTACTGATCCTGCATAGATGGAGGTACCGATCCATGGAACTTGACTGCTTGCCCTGACAACGTCGTCAATATCTTGCATCTAGAACTGGCTGGCTTGGTTTGTCGTATTGAGCCCCGCATCGGATGTCCCGGCGCTCGACCTTGTTGCCAGTGGTTGCGAAGCGCCGAGTCATATATTGTCTGGTCTGCAGTTCTCTGCCAATATTGTTGCCCAGCTAGTCAAGAGTATCGATTGCGTCATGCTTGTATCCCGATAGTTTGAGGCACTGTATATATCACTAGTTTCGTAGATATGGTTTCCAGGCCATGTCAAATTCTCAGTCTCAGGTTTCTTTGGGCTAATACGCTTTCTATCCTGACATTTCTTTTTTTTTTTAGAAGATACTTTGTGACTATTATGGTACGTTTGGATGGTTGGTTGAGGTGGTCATCTGTGTGGGCAGAAATGACATTACATGGGCATGATCATACTTTGCTAGTAAATGTATTTTATCAAATTAGCGTTCAAAAATCAAAAATATTCCTTAGTCTGAGTTATAATACCTATAAATCTCGGTGAATGGATACCGGTAGCTTCCATTGGATGATAAACTATATGTTCTTTTTTCTTTCAGATAGTACATTTGTATATATATGCAGAGATAGGAAACATCTTATATGACTACACCATTTAGGATTCCATTTGCTCTTCTTTGAATATACCAATATTTCAATGGAAATTGTCATGGTATACGATCCAAGATGGCTTCAAATAGACCATTAATGAATCTCTACTTGACATCCTTGATACATTCGTGGTTATATATCTATATATAACAGCAAGGAACCTTCCAGACACCATAGATGAAACAGTGACAATTTCTCCTGACTCATGGACATACGACGAATTCTAGAAAAAGCCAGTCCGTAAATAATCTATCATTTCAATTCCATCTAACAGTGCTTTTTCATATGCAATGTTATGCAAACGCTTTATCATTCATGCACAGGAGTGGGCATAACCAACTCAGGTACCCGGCTTGTATCTTGCAGGCCGCGGAATCCATCATTTGCTGGTGTGCAGTAAAAACCCCTTGAAGAGGTTTTGGATATGACAATGCAGGCTGCTCAGACACAGCGTCTGGTCTGAATAAGGCTGTATGTTCCTGCATATTGTAGTTGCCCCTGGCATCGATTAGGATGTAAAGAAGTAATACTAGCCGCATATGAAGCTGATATATATGTCTGCAAACCTTGTCCGAACGGACCTTTGAGAAACATAATCTCTGCTACAGCTATAAAAAGTATCTTCAGAAATTAGAATCCAAGAACATTAAAATAAACCTGGATAATCTCAGCAGAATTCTCCGCTTGATTTACCTATTCAACAGAATACTTCGTCCTTCTTGTCCTAGTATACTTATGGGGCTTGACGCTACGCTGGAGCTCTTATGAAGAGGATACTATAAATTATAACATAATTTGAAGAAAGCAAAAGTAGAGTTTAGATGCAGAGGCATCGCAGATCAAGACTTACCATCGAGGCTCGCGTTTCAATGATAAAATACAAAGTCCAGATGAGACCTTTCAACATACTCCCATTCATCCAAGTCTCGGCCAGTAGTCACCCTAATTTTACTGCATGACGTTATAGTGTAGTACTAACAAAAAAACTAGCCCACGTCGGCGAGGATATGGGAGTCCCAACATGAATTGAACGTGCCGAAATAGATCGAGAGCCTTGTCGAAGTGCCCAGTAGTGAATGAGAAAATCTTGACTACGCCGAGGTACATTGTGGAATTTTTTAAATGCTCAGCTTAAATGTCCAGCTCCTTGCATTGGCATCCTTGGCTCCCATTGCATATGTTCCGATTCCCGAGAAGCCAGGGAGCTTGACGGTTATATAATTAGGACCCATGACCACTGCTACCTTGACTTTTGGTTTCAGGCTTGACTACATTCGTGCGAAATCTTCATCTGAATGGTTAAGGTCCGCGGTGGCAGAAGATGGGAGAGGATTATGACAAAGACGACATGATAAATCTGCGTAAAACCGCTAAATGTCCTCTTATGGTAAGGACTGAGACTCCCACCACTGGTCATATAGCAGTCAGTTTGACAACAGACAAAATTCTTACTTATCCAGCAGAAATAAAAGATTCAATTGACCAAGCCTTGCGGTTCAACTCAACTCGAGAGCACCAAAGTAACTGAGAGTGAGATAACTTGTATTTTGTCCTGTTAGTTGATTCGAACTTTTCATGGGGTTTGATCTTTGATTAAAAAGATGCCCTTCCATTTCACAAGAAACATTATCATGATCCAGTTTTTTCATAGGCATTCTATCGTCTTGAAACAGTGGAGGCACCCTAGTTACCACTGAACAGACAATTGAAGCAGGATAGACATACAGGTGTCTTCAGGTTATCCGGAACATTTCTCAATGCACTTGGCATTACACTTGCTCATATCAGTCATATAAATGTGATTTCAAATTGAAAATCGGTGCTCTTGTATGGTCATCTTTGGATAGACCTGTCCCCTGCTAATCTTCTAAAGGATTTTGCGTCTCCGTATGAAGATCCGTTGGATATATAGCACAGTTATCATATCCCCTTGGACCATAACGTCTTTTCTCTGCAGGCTCTTATCATAGCCATGAATCTCTCAAGCACATAGCCCCTTTAGTCAATTCAGATGAATTGCCATAGGCGAATTCCTCATAGTTTCAGCGAATCCAAGGTATAGTAAATTTGTCGTTTAAAGAGCATTTTCTTGATAATAGCAGCCTCGTGATTGGCAGATCAATCCACCTACACTTTTTAGGCAATATTATCACCTGGCAGAACAGTCACTCCTAGGCCTGGGCTATCTCGTTTCCAGTCCAATGAATACATGCTCGCGCGATCAGTTATTAATCGACTGGCCCCCATTCGTCAATGTTCCGGAGATAAGCTCCATCAGATTAGGAAGGTCAATATTCAGGAAGCCAAAGGCAGCAGCGGATTCGAGATCGACCGGCAACCATACTTAGACCGGATAAAGGCATCATAAAGAAATGGGATCAACATTCCACTGTGTATAGATAGAGCTTCGAGCCGACCCTTCCATGGCAGAAAACCGATGGTGTGATCTGATTCCTTCGCATCCCTGTTGCGCCAGAGGGGTCACGTCGACCGGCGATTGTGATGAACAATGATTATGATGGCAAATCACAGGTATTCGAATATGTATGACATGCTTGACCGGTCGATTAAGGCACAGCCATCTGGTTTTCGGGCTCTTATCTAACGACTAGTGCGGGGTTCATAGTCCCGGGAAACTAACCAACAGGGCAGGTATCGTGGAGACCAAGTAGAGCAGAATCGTCCATGGAATACACAAATCGAATGGAACGACCCATGCAGCGTTTAGCTGTCGTTGAATTCAGTGTTCTTGAACGATAATCATCACTGAAGGCGAAACACTGGGGGTAGCAAGAAAACAGTAGACCCTAGACCAGACAAGGATTAGAATCGGCAGATGGATGAAGATGGAATCAGTCAATGGGATGGAAAGCCACACGTAACAAGCCCACCACCCCCCATCGGTGCTTGATGAGAAATGATTATAACCGGAAATCGACTAGAAGGTTCTTGACCGAGGGTATCGGAGGGGCAAAAGGGCTAACGTTTGGACAAGAAGGTTGAGCCCTATGAAGTTAGTTGGGAAAGGGGGAGGTGAGGAAAAAGGGAGGAAAGCAACGGAGGGCAGACGATGAGAGGGAGAGATCAGATGATCCATGACAACCCACTCTCGACAGTCGAATCAGAAGGCGCCGATTAATAAAATCAGCATCCCATGTCGAGACAAGCGCGGCAAAAAGCAAAAAGAAACGAGGTGAAGGGAAAGCAGCAATCTACATGGGGTAATGGGGGCGTGGTGAAGGGCTGGGGGGCAAGTGAAGACGGCGGGCCCAAGGTATGTATAGCAACATTCAGACGTACAGTAGTGAGTCAAGGCTGCAGGATAATCACAATCCTCAGCTTCCTCATTGGTAGGGGACGAAGCTGAAATGAGGGGTATGTTGTAGCATGTCCCTAGTAATACTATTTCTTACCTGGCTGCGGGGGCAGCAGATGGGCTGGTACCTCGATAATTGGTAGCTAGGCTAGCTAAGTGGCCTAGGTTCTAGGAGTTGCAAAAGCAAAGGCATTGTATCAGATCTAGTATTGCTTTTTCACTTCCTTTTTGTTGGGATTTTTATTTCATTTTATTTTGGTCCCTTCTGTTGATGATTTCGGTCATCACTGGTGTTATAATTAGAGCCACGATATAGTGTGGGGGAAACTGTGTTTCATCTGAGGGAACATCTCCGAGCAAGAGGAAAGGGAGAAAAAGAAAAAGAAAAAGAAAAAGAAAAAGAAAAAGAGAGATCATCCCAAGTGGAAGGCGAAAAGAAACAACCAAGAAAGAAAAAACAAGAAGAACAATGTCAATCATATGAAAGTCGCAGGTGCATCCTGTTTGATCAACCGCCCCTTAACAAGGAGAGTGGGGTTCTGGTGCTCTCAGACATCGAGGCTACAAACGACAATCCATACTGCTATGAGGTGAGCATCGAGTTGCACAGAGTAGGATAGTAAGATTAGATATTATGATTCTGTATTCTTCATTCAGCATCATATCCAGGATTAAATATCATAGCCCGTGTTATACGAAGCGGATTAATTTTCCCATCCAATACGATGTGACCCCGCCACAGCAGCCACGATCTTATCTTCATCTTCATTTTCCATCATATCATATCAATCATATTTAATCTACCATGGGATTCAACGGGGAACAATAGGTAACCAAGGGCGCACAATCGAATACACCATACAGAACCAATACAGAAAGATCATCTGTTACCAGATGGGTTAAGCGGACCAAGCGCGTTTTCCCGACATCGGGCGACTGCGGATCTAATCTAAACATGCAAGCTCCATCGGACTACGTTTTTAGCCCAACTTGCATCCCACTTGGATTATCTAAACACTGACAATACATACCAATCTTCTGCCTGCGGGGCTTTGCTTTTTTTTTTTAAAAAAAAAAAAAAAAAAAAATTTATACTTTGCTGTGGTGGTCTGAGCCTCTGCTGTTTCATGTCTGCTCTGCAGTATTCAGCAGTAGAGTTTCCCATGCCTAGGTAACTCTGCGATCATAACATGCCTCTGAGCATCCCCATTCATTGACCGGGAATTTGACCCAGTTCGCATCATCCTCTGGACAAATAGCAAATAAGATCCCTGTCCCTGTATTCTCCCTGTATGTCCTTCTTCTGTATGGAATGATGGACTGATTCCTCATTAAGTTATCAACTTACGTCCATCAATGACCGTTACCCACTCTGTTGTCCACACTAAATTATCTCATCTCCTCCGCCTCCACCTTTTTTTTTCCTTCCCTCTTCCTTGCTTTCTCTAAAAATTCACAGAACCGATATTTTTTTTTTTCTGAATCAATCAATTGCTGGTGTAACCGAGGATTATAGTTGTAAAAAAAAAAAAAAAGTCGACCCGCTGTCAGAAGGACGACGCCGCCACGGTCTGCGTTGCGTTGTTTTGCCTAGAATAATTCGACGGTGTTCACGGATCCGCTGCAGACACAGGAAAAAAAAAAAAGTCACCCTAGTACGATGGAGATGTATTTACTTTTTTTTTTGTAATGCGGTTTCTGTTTTGCATTTCTGGATTTACTCCGTTCCTCGTGGAGGTCACCAGTCGTAAACTTATACTTAACCACCTGCTCTCCCCATCCCAGCATTCATCTTCTTCAACACTCCTCTTCCTCTCAGCAGTTCCTCCTACAGCTTTACAGACCAAAGCCCTTTTTTCTTGCTTGCTTTCTGTACTTTACCTTTTTTTCTCGTCTTAGTCTTCTCTACAACTTTCTCTCTTTTATTCCCTTCTTACAATCACACCAATGGAGCCTGTTGTACGGAAGCCAGAAATGGGCTTCCCCAGCCAGCGCACCGTCAAGCCGCGCACGGAGAGCTCGTCGCTCGACACCCCCAAGCTGAAATCCACCCCTCAGGATGAATTGCACGATGTCCTGTGTGTGGGTTTCGGTCCTGCCTCCCTGGCCATCGCCATTGCCCTCCACGATGAGCTGGACCCAGCTCTGAACAAATCCGTCCCCAACTCCGACTTCCAGCCCAAGATCTGCTTCCTCGAGCGACAGAAGAAGTTTGCCTGGCACTCAGGCATGCTCCTCCCCGGCTCTAAGATGCAGATTTCCTTCATCAAGGACCTGGCGACCCTCCGCGATCCCCGCAGCAGCTTTACCTTCCTGAACTACCTTCACCAGAAGGATCGTCTGATCCACTTCACTAACTTGGGAACTTTCCTCCCCGCTCGGTTGGAGTTTGAGGACTACATGCGGTGGTGTGCGGAACAATTTTCGAATGTTGTGGCCTACGGCGAGGAAGTGACCGAGGTGGTCCCTGGTAAGACGGATCCCAGCAGCTCCGTCATTGACTACTTCACCGTCTTCTCCCGCAATGTCGTGACGGGCGAGGTATCCTCGAGACGGGCGCGCAAGGTTGTTGTTGCGATTGGAGGCACGGCCAAGATGCCCCCGGGTCTTCCCCAGGACCCCAGAATCATGCACTCGTCCAAGTACTGCACCAACCTGCCCAACATGCTCAACGATGAGACCCAGGCCTACAACATCGCAGTCGTTGGTAGCGGTCAAAGTGCCGCAGAAATCTACCACGATCTTCAGAAGCGGTACCCCAAGTCGAGAACCACTCTGATCATGAGAGACTCTGCCATGCGTCCCAGTGACGATTCGCCATTGTGAGTATCTGCCGCACAACAAGCGATCAGCTGTGTCAAATACTGACTACAAAAAACTACAGTGTCAACGAAGTTTTCAACCCCGAACGGGTCGACTCATTCTACAACCTCTCCCCCGAAGAGCGCCAGCAATCCCTCGCTACAGACAAGGCCACCAACTATAGTGTGGTCCGCCTCGAGTTGATCGAGCAAATCTACGAGGATCTCTACCTCCAGCGTGTCCAGAACCCCGATGAGACTCAATGGCAGCACCGCATCCTTCCAGCTCGCAAGATCACTCGCGTTGAGCACCACGGCCCTGGCAACCGGATGCGTCTCCACGTCAAGTCGATCAAGGATGATGCGGATGCCAGTAAGGGCAAGGAAACATTGGAGGTGGATGCACTCATGGTCGCAACGGGCTACTTCCGCAACGCTCATGAGCAAATGCTGAGCGGCGTGCAGCACCTGCGGCCGGCGGGTCAGGCATCATGGAATCCAAGCCGCGACTACCGGGTGGACATGGACCCCAGCAAGGTGAGCGCCAATGCTGGCATTTGGCTGCAAGGATGCAACGAGAAGACCCATGGACTGAGCGACAGTTTGCTGTCGGTCCTCGCGGCGCGAGGTGGGGAGATGGTGCGTTCGATCTTCAGGGACCAGCTGGCGGGAGCAACGGTGCAGGACACCCGGCTCCGCGCCATGCTGTAAGAGGAAACCAAAAAGAGGCGCTGGGATCCGACGGTAACAAAAGCTAAAAGGGAAAGAGATGTGCATTGATTATTTTCACTACCATATATCTATCTGTCTGTTACGTTTGTTTGTGTTTCATTATTACTCTTCTTGTTATTTATATTATTCCCCTCAGTTCTAGTTGAACATTAGGTTCATATATATATGGAGTGTTTAATGTAAAGATTGGAATATATTATAACGTCGTAACTCTGATTCTTTTTCTCTGTTTTTTAACTGCCCCCTTTTTTTTTTCATCTCAATCGCATATTTCGAAATTTTTGACCTATGATTACCCAAGATCCGCCGGTGCCGAAGGACTACTCTGTACGCAATCCACCGGGGCTAGTGGTAGCTGGTACCTGACATTCATGATTCCACTGGAGCAGGCAGTCGCTGGTATTGGTTATGATTTACTCCGTAGTAATTTTTTTTTTTAAACAGCCTACAAAAGACTACTTCGTATAAGACTCGTACTAGTATTCCTGCCACATGTTGGTAGATGATGGACCGATCCAGGTCGTAACAGCAAAATGGGATCATCACCGGATCGGCCTAGCAGGGTAAAGACCCCCGACAGACGAGTGGCATGACGAAGGAATCCAACTGGCCCAAGATGGCCCAACTGGGGCTTGTGAGAAGGACACCAAAAGGCCAGCAGCGAATCGAAATGCCGCCACTGGACGCGGTAGTCCGGGGGTGGAAGATGCAGTTACATAACCACTGGAGACTCCGACCAGCGAAGGAGAAAAAAAGCCTCGGAAATCGAGGCAGACGCAAAATAATAGTAATCGCACAGAGGAGATGCCAATGATCCTCAAACTGACCTTGTTACCTATTAGTAATTCGTTATATGAGAATACTGTAAGCGACACGAAGATCGTCCTGTTTGACAAGCCTCCTAATCAATCAGTGGATGGAACGTCATCAAGTGGCTTGGCAGGTGGTTCTGCCTTTTTTCTTTTTCTTGTTTTCGCTCATCTTCTGCTGTTTTGTTTTCTGTTTCTGTTTCCCTCGGCAGGGTTCCATGGAATCCACGAATCTGGATGGCTGCATGGCGCCATCAGATAACGCGCAAATTTTTTATCTGATGGCACTACCCCAACGCCCCAAGCAAAAGTGTTCATGCCGTGTTACCTGTGTTACATACCCAGTTTATGGGCTTACACTTGCTGCCTTTTATTCGTGATAGTTAATATTATTTCTTTTTCTAGCCTGTCTTTTTTTTTTATTTTTCTTTTCTCCTTCTCTATCTATAATTGGTATGATTTTCTGGGGTTGAATTCTGTAGTGTACTTTTGTGTCTACTATTTTATTGATCATCATTGACCCTGCGTAAAACCGAGGGGCAATGCTTTTTTCTTTTTTTCCATTCTTCCTTCAGACCGACCAATGCAATATCCAGCTATTTCCCCCCTTCCCACCTGCACTTCCAAGGAAGGGGTAATATATTTTATTCCAAAATGACTCGATGACCCCATTCTGCCAAGGCCCCTTACCGTGTCCGGTCGCGTTCCGTAAAACACACACACCAGCCAAAGTTACCGCTGCCGAGATAAGATCTTAGCGTGGCGGTTTGAGTTTGGGCTAAACCCAGAAACTAAATCGCGCTGCGACATCGGATATTTCGGTGTTACGCCAATACGTGGTATGGATTTTTGCTGTCTGTAGGACGCTAGGTGCTATAGATATCACCAGATTTCATGGGAAACGGGGGTCACTGCGTCCTTCTGATCGGACGATTTCTCTACCATGGTTGTGTACTAGAAACATAGTCGTCGTGCCGAGTATCTTCAGTCAGACCGCCACTCCGGTGGAGTCATCTTCGTTATCCATCTAATCTCGGCCTTGACAGTTGAGACCCCTACTAAGCTTAGGGCATCCGTTGATACATGGTAGAAACATGGATCATGGATACCTGAAGAAAAAAAAAAAGGAAAGGAAAGGAAAAAGCAAAACCAGATCCAATCAAGTCTCATCCCAACAGGGTATATTCACGAATGACCGCCATAGCCAGAATGCCGGAACGAATGATAGTATACCTATTCTCCCCTTCACCCCCCCAAGTAGCTGCTGCTACTGTATGATTCATTGTAGTGTGGCCGCTAGTCGGTCATACGAGTTGGTAAGCTTCATCCCCGAGAAGAAATCGGATGTTCTTCGTACCTTACATGGCAGCTTGACGATGGTGGGTGGGTTCGATCCAAGCCCATTGGAGCATTGGTATCGATTGCTCTCTTCATTGTCTCCAAACCCCGAAGGAGTCGATGACCTTGGAGAAAAGACCCAAGTAGAAAAAAGCATGAGCCGCCTTTTCCTCGCGATATTTCTCCTGGTCTTGGTTGCTGTTTCAGGTACCCTTGTAGGCCATCACTCAAAGAGCAAACAAGACATCGAGGCCTCACAGAGCTCCGCCGGATGGTTTCGGAGCTCACTTGATTAAAATTCGTCATCGTTTGGTGTTTTTGACGAGGGAGCCGTTGTGTTTCATGATCCTGGGGAGAGTTTTTCTAGAATGTATCAGCTGGTACTTCCACCTATATATGGCTAAGTCAACGTCTGATACGTCGGGATGAAACATCAGAGACTAAGGGTCATTGAAGGAAGCAATCTGCAGACTATCTTTAATGGGTGATTCGATCTAAATAGAACCTGGCTTAAAGCATACCTAGCTTCTACTGTAATCTGACACCATGAAATCCATCCATCTCTGTACTTTCAACTATTTGCAGTCTACTTCTAACATGTCTCTCCTAGAAAATAAGGATAAAACAATTGATTAACGCAGCATGCAATTGAAAGATAGGGAATAACAAGCCCTGTCGCAAAACACGTGGGATGTCTCAAGTGGACAATAATGAAGACAACCCGTGCTAGAAATGAAGCCTTACTGTCTACATCCAGTCACTAAGCTCAGAGACATCATTGGCCAGCACTAATCCCACCCTGGAAGACAGAAAAGCTCGATCAGATTCAACCCGGACGTACTTTATTACTCTAGATAAGGTAGTTCTGCTCAGACACCGGAATTAAGATAATGTGAACCCGAGCAGATCAATATTTGTCATGCTATGTGCGTTGTATGCAAAACATAATACATGCTGCCAAGTAAAACATGGGAGTCAGAATAGGGGGAAGACAAGACAAGACAAGACAAGACAAGAAAAGAAAAGAAAAGAAAAAAAAGGTCCCCATCAATGGCCATCTATACCAAATGCAGAATTCATCCGTAATCATTATATTGCGCTCTCAACACCGAAGGCTTTGCCTATAGGTATCATGAAGCGCGTCAAGGTTCGATTATCGTATAACGGAGATATCATCGTTCAAACATTTTGCTCTGGATCCTCACCCGCTAGGCTTCGATAGGCACCACTCGAGCCGCCCATTCCACTATGCATCCGCAGAGGTGCCTCGTACATCCGGTTATAGTTCACAACTTCTCCCCCCAGCATTGCAGAGCCAGGTTCCCGTTTCCCAAAGTATGGAGACGCATCACACCAGAAATCGCGGCAATTCGTGATACAGCCCCGTGAGAAGGGGTTCTTGGGCCGGGCAGCACGTGGGCCATCTCTCAATCCATCACGTGCCGTTGCAAAGAAAGTATCAACACCGAGGAGGGAAGACCATTGCTGAATGCAGCCATGTCGTCGAATAGGGCGTTGAGGACCGTGAGCAAGTGCTGGGTTCGGGCCTTGACCAGTGGACGAGAGCCCGGCAGCATCTAGGGAGGTCGTTCCGGCCGCCAGGGCCGAGGCAAAGGCCCGGGAGCTTGGGTAGCTTCGATCGATCGAGTGGCCCCTCATGTTTTCATACGTCGTCTGGTTTCGGGAAATTTGAACAAGCTGAACAGCGCAGAGCATAGTGACCCAGACCAGCTGAATGATGACCCACAAGTCAAGAATGATTGTAAAAGTATCGCGAAGCACAAAATCGCAGAGAGTTTCATTGATGATATTACATTTAGCTTCCGTTGGTGCTGGAAGAATGTTGATATCTACCAATTTTGTCAGTACATCACTACAGACTCAAATATCAAGTATAAAGAGATAATTTGCATTATAGGTTGATACTCACAAGAAAATGTCAAATGCACAAACAGGATAATACCAGCTTCCAAACAGGTGATGTACAGAACAAAATGACGGAGGTTATTTGCTCCAACACAGTTATCAATCCACGGGCAGTGGCTATTTCAGGTTAGCGACAATAACTTAGTCTTATAGCAGGGGTCTCACTGATCATGTTTTGCAACACAACGTCCGCAACGTTTGCAGTGCTTGCTTCGCAAGGGCTTTCGAACCATGCAGGAAACACAAAAGTTTTCCTCGTCGAATTTCCACTGCTCGAAAAGCTCCGAAATGACTGCTCTCTGCTGGTTTCTGCTGCCAAGCTTTGGAACAAAGCCAGGATCTCCAACCATCGCAGTAATATAAAAATATGTCGTTAATCCATAGAAGATTGCAAAAAGTGCGTTCAAAATTGGATTCGTGGAATAAGTCACTGAAATATAGAATACCAGGTCAGCTATCCAACGACCAAGAAAAAAGAAAGAAAGAAAGCAGTGGAGAGAGGAGGGGGGTTGGTTCTGCTAGACTTCAACTTACCGGGAAGCACATTAAGCACGTATCTAACACCGACCCAAAATAATGAACCCGCAAAGACACCCGACAGATACGGCTAGATGAATAGTCAGCACTTGTTCAAAACAGAAACGCCAGGCACTAAGATATGTTGTTGTTAAAAGAGAAACCGCATACCGTTTTTTGAAGGATCCTATACTCAGAAGGAGCTTGACTGGCAGCCTTTTGTGCGACCCATTGTAGACCAAACACTGCCACCAGCATTATGGGAATAGCTGCATATATCGCCATGTTGCTGAGGATCCACACTGCAACCAGAACCATGAGGAATGGCCAGAGGAAAAAGAACTTGGACATGACGCTTTTATCCCGCATCCAGGCTGTCAAACCTAGGGGAAGAACCTTGTGGCTTCCATCAAGGTCGTAACCACATTCATCAAGAGCCCGATACCAGACACGAACAGTGTTCATCTCCCCTGCCACTGTTGCTGGTGACTTTCCATCTCTTGTCTTAGCAAATCTGTCCGCACCGTATTCCAGCAGCTTCTGGACACAAGGCAATGAACCCTTCACCAAAGCCCAATGGAGGGGAGTCAGGCCTCCTTCATCAAAGGCGTTAGCATTGGCGCCCCAGCGCAGGAACAAATCGACACATGCTGGAAACCCCTTATATGCCGCCCACATCAACCCAGTATGACCCTGTTGATCAACAACATCCACGGGTATCTCTTGGTGTAGGAGCAAGACAAGCAAGAACGCATTTCCATCAATGGTCGCGAGGTGTAGAATATTGTAGCCTTGGACATCGGTGACAAGGGGATCAGCACCATGTTGGAGCAGAAGATGAACAATATAATAATGACAGCGCTGAGCGGCCCACATCGCGGGTGTGGCTACCGAGTCTCCTCCTTTGGCGTTGACGTCGGCCCCAGACTCCAGCAGAAACTTGCACATGGCGTACTGGTTGTTGATTGCGGCCCACTAAGAACAGTCGCAATTGTTAGTGGACATTCGTATGGCACGACAGGGTCCCATGATTTGGGAATAAAAACGTGGATACGCACATGTAACGGAGTGATTCCCTCCTCATCTTTGTAGCTAGCATTGAATTTCTTCTCGTTGAATAGGTTTTGCATCGCACCAATTTCCCCTATCCGAGCAATCTGCATGATATCCTCTCCAAGGGGGATGGCGCGCTTCATGGTCTTGAGTTCAACACTGGCATCTTGCTGGGTGACTCTCGGGGGACTTGTTGTGCCTTTCCCGTTGGGTACTGAGGGCGCACCCGCAGCGTTGCTGCTGCTTTGTGGCTCAGTTGAAGAAGCCCCGGAAGACATTTCTATACGTAAGTTGTGGAATGCGACTCGATCAAGAGAAGACGATGCGATGTTGGCTTTTTGTTTTCAACTGTAAGGGAGACGAGGCGCGGAGGACAACTAGCGGTTGATAATTTCGACGCGCTATCTAACGAAACATTGCGAATTCAGTCAGAACTCCGGTTGCTTGCCAATTTCTGTTTCTCCCAATTACCCCAGTTATTCCAGCAAAGGATAAACAAGGCGGAGGAACGCAATAATGATTTGTTCAAAAAAAAAAAAAAAAAAAGTCCAAGAAGAGAGAAGACGGGGAGGCCTCTTTTTTTGGGGCTCGGGGAAACTCTAGCGCTACGAAGTCCGGACGCTAAGAAGATCTACCAGCCTCACCTCCAATTATTATTTACATGTACGAGAATGGTGCCTATACACACTGCACAGGGCAAGTGCTTTGAATTGAGGATTATTTACAGAGAGTCCCCATTTATCAACACTAATAATGATTTTGTGGTGATAGAAGCATCGCCGCAAGATTCAGATGCCCAAAGCACAGGATTATTACTCAGCCAAATGCAGTCTGGATTAGGCAGCCGCATTATGATAGTTGAACAGTCGATATGGAAAAAAGAAGAAAATTGCTGGATTGACATTCAGGTATCCAAAATAATCATGAACATGTTATGCAGAATTATCTTTTGGTATCGAGAAAAAGAGCCGTTGCCAGACACGCCGCTCCCTTTCTCATCAATGGAAGGGACCTTTCAATCTCACCTGCAGATGTCGCAGACTAAGATTGGTTTGTTTTAAAACCCACAAAGGAACCAGCATACTATGGGAGAGGCTGCTTCTCTATCAGCTATCCACCGATGACACGGGTTCCTGGCTAGAGCTGGTTGTATACCCTTCTCAAGAACTTGAGTGGCTTTGAAGAGATTCCGCTTCGTCCATAAGCATTTGAGCGTCAACCCGCAGCTCAAAATCTGCCAGAAAGCAAAAGCTGATCTCAAGACGAGACAGTTCACGCTCACTGACACCACCAACTTTGGCAACACGGCTATGCGGGTAGCTGAGGTCTTCCAGCGCTTTCATTGCCACTCGGAGACCAGCAAGCACGAGACGGTGCATATTCTTGGGATTCACGGAAAAGACTTTTTCAATTTTTGTCATTTTGGTAATATAAATGCTGGTAGCAAGATAGACAGCTGTCGACATTGGGCAGTACCGATGGATTCGCTCGAGGTACACCTTTAACGGTATTGGGGGCTCCTTCTTGGAGAGAAACCTTTTGGACAACACACTTTGTTGTACAGAATCATGCCCTTCCTGACCGGGGCTATCGAAGTGCAACTCAGTGACTTTCATTGGTGTGGACTCCTCTCCGTTGGCTACACCGTCTCTCCCCGTGATACGGTTAAATGCAGAGGCAACGGCTACCAGAGGATTTGTGGAAAGTCCGGCATTTGTTTCCCCAAGACCTTCAAGATTGAGACATAGAAGCGAAAACGCTTTTTCTGGCGAAATGCTAAATATTTGGGCGGCGTCATTTGCCAAGCTCGGCTTGCTTGTTTTGTCGACTCCTTCACGAGAGCCTAAAACCAATTGTTCCTGTAGGAGACTTGATTCTCTATGCGGCCCTTCGTTTCCAGAAGCCATGTTCTGGTCATTCATTGCGACAGACTACAGTGAGCCGTCAAAAGTGAGTGTATTGAAGACACACCTGAACCTAAA
The DNA here is from genome assembly GCF_001890725.1 of Aspergillus wentii DTO 134E9. Taxonomy (NCBI): domain Eukaryota; kingdom Fungi; phylum Ascomycota; class Eurotiomycetes; order Eurotiales; family Aspergillaceae; genus Aspergillus; species Aspergillus wentii. The sequence goes on from NW_024467838.1 coordinate 239,708, forward strand.
GGTGTTTATTGACCCTTGGGGTAAGAGTAGCATTTTAGGACCCCAGCCCTTGTCTAGCTATGTTATGATATTGGCGTAGATTCGAGTTGATTAAAGAGCTGTGGCGCATGAAATGTGAAAGAGTGGAAGACGGGGGTAGCCGAGAGAGTAAAGAAATGGCGAGCGATATGCTAACGAAGGCGCTATTTGAAATAAGTCCGCCAATGTAATAGTCTATGTATTCCTGGGCCATCTAGGAGGGTGTGAAATGTTAGCCTTTGATTTGAAGGAGTTGTTTCGAGTCATTTTGGATAGTTTCAACCGCGGGTAAGGTACTAATATCTACTCACTCAGCAATCAATGGCCACACGATAATGACGGTAATAAAGAAATAACGATGCGACAGAATCAAGTGTTAGTTATAAATGCGAGAAATTGTAATCTCATTATGAGGCTTCCAGTAAGACTCATTTCGCCGGTGAACTGGAAAATAAACAACAAGCAACGTAAGACTCGGTGGGATCGGACATCATTTCGGCCCGGCGTTAGTTGACTTGAGGGGTTTCACTCTTTCTATGTCAACAACGGCTCAGGATACTATGATGCAGGAAAAATAGTCGAATCGGATTTCCATTATTCAAATATTGGACATGCGGACATTATAGACCAGACTATATACATTCAGGCAGATAGATCCCCTGTTTGTATAAACAAAGGATTCTCGGTTCTCCTCTCCCTTACAACTGATACAGCACATTTCACCCAGCAGTTTCTTTTTTTACCCTTTCTACTTCGTTGATTACCAAAAGCCTACACTTCACCCACCCCCCACCCCCCAAAAAAACAGTTAAAAGATGGCGATTGTTAAACTTGGGTATTCTATATCCTTGCACATAAAAAACTAAGCGCCGTACACCACTATGCTGTTGATAAGTACCATTGAAATGCACTCACCGAAACCAGAAAACAATTACAACGCAGATAAGGTATTCTATACCAGTCAAAATACAACGCCAATATTGTGGTGTCTTGGCTAAGCCTGGCGATTCATGGCCATCGCCATCCATGGCGACGGGGACCCTTGTCATAGACTATTCTCTCATCACCCGAGTTGAATGACTGAAAACGATCAGATCTTCGGCTCTGTCTTCTATGACTAGCCTGCGAGGGAAAGTCACGACGAAAATCCTCACGGCTCTGTCTTTGCCGGGCTTCCTCGCAAATACGTTCGCCTGCTTCTGAAATCTGACGACGACCATCTTGGATGATACGTGGTCGATCACAGCGCGTGTCATTGGTTGTATGGGCTCTCGGTGCCCCCCTTATTCTTTCAGAAGAGGCGGGGCGTACTCGGAAGCTTGAAGTTGTTCCTCTCGATTTCAGTCGGTAACTTGCTTCATTCTCAAAATCCTCCTGTTTATGTTTTGTGAAAGGGTTGATGCGACGCGATTGTTCTCGGTGTGGATGTAATATTTTCTGCCCATTTTCGGGCCCGATTTCTGACTGTTCGGTGTCGTCGACGTACTCGATATCGCTGGAGAAGTGAACTTGCCGACCTTCCGCCTTCTTTGTTAAACCGTTACCACGGCTAGAGCTTAAGGAGGATCTATGGTCAGGTCGATCATTATGAACCTCCACTCTGCGAGGAGGTGAACTTTGTCTCCGTCTCAAAGGCACACGCTCAGCGACCGGAGTCCGCTCCCTTGGCTGTCGGGGCTCTTGAGGCGTATGCTGTGTTTGGTTGTCCGGAGGGGGAAAGCCAGGGCTATAAGGCTGCTTCTGGCTTTCAGGAAGGGGTGCAACTCTAGTTCGTGGTGAAACAGACCTTATTCGTGGTGAAACAGACCTTATTCGTGGTGAAACAGACCTTATTCGTGGTGAAACAGACCTTATTCGTGGTGAAGCAGACCTTATTCTTGAGGCAGAGGTTGGCCACCGAGGACATCGGTATTCGAGGTTAATGTCTGGGGATTCGACCACAAATGATCGATGAGACCTCCCTCGACCTCTGGGGCCGTTGCGGCTCGCATCCGGTTCAGAATCCCTCCTTATAAACGGAGGTATGCTGAACCCAAACGGTCGATTTGAATCTCTAGGTTTTCTTGGACGTGTTGCCTCCACTGGCGCAATTGTATGGTATCTCGGCGAGGTCATACTCGGTGGATCTTTGGGTTCGACTCGCCGCGCATGGTAGAACTCGCCACGGTCATGGACGCGAGTGCGGCGACAGGTACCTCTACCATCACTGAACAGGCACCTGTGTGTTATTTTTCTCGTCCGAATCTCCATCGGATACACGTCGGTAAATTTCTCAATGAGGCACATCTCCCCACTCAGCTGCCTTGCAATGTGCCGGAAGATTCGTTTAGCCCTCTGAATGGAAAATTCTCTAATAAAATAGGACGAGATATGTGGACTCGGGTTGGCGTTGGTGGTCGATATATGTATGATGGAATGTTCCAAGAAAAGCAGTATCTATTCCGAGGCAGGATGATACTCGGACAAAGAGCTAACAAAGGACAAAGGCCGGACATAATAATGATCATCAAAAAAGAAGAAAGAGACGTTGCTATTCTCTCTTTGCAAGAGAAACGAGGATGCGAAGCAATAATGTCATGTATAATCAAAGACATGTGGTTCACGTCATGAGCTCGAGGCACCTGATATTAGTGAATACGGGGCCACAAAGACAGAGGGCCTTGGTTTCGATTCTTTGCCTTTCTTTCAACAAAGCAATGTTTTCATTATTCTGGAAGAACATGAAAAATACGAAAGGAAAGTTCTCCTCAATTAATTTATATAAAAGATCAATTCATGACGAAAGGCTACTTAAGTGGTCAGTGCAAAGAGGCCCTAGAGTATATCTATGCATATTGCAGCCTAGATAGGCGCTGTGTGGTTAGGTATCCTTAGAAAAGGCAAACTAACAGACGAACTGACTAGAAAATTCCAACAATGGGCTTCAGCTGGATCGATGGATGTAAGATCCCCTGATGAGCAATGGTGAACATGAGATGCGTGGCTGGCCTCGGTCACAGGGGCGCAGTAGATGTCAGCCGGGCAGATGAAACGAGAGGACACAGTGAGCAGAGGACTATGGCCCAGGGACAGATGACAAAAGAAAGCATGGATAGTAGAATATTATGATCATGATTATGATGTTATTGATGACATGGGAAAGGAAAGAAAAAGCCGAAGGAGCAAAACCCTAGTTGGATGTCAGAGCCTCCATTGAGGCATACAGGCTGCAGCGAGTCAATCGAGTGCCCCTGGCCAACGAATCTACTAGAGCAGGCAGCTTTGGCCTGTTCCTTCAAGGTTGGCTGCATTATGCCTCGGGAGGCCTTACAGACTAGTTCTAAGGCTGACCGATGAGATTTCCCTCCTCTTCTCTTTCAAGGTCTCGATGATGTTATGCATGACCGATGAGCGTGAAGAGAGAGGTGTCGCAAGCAGCTGATGTGGCGCAGTACAACACCAGCCACACTCATATGTCCAATCAAACGATATTTTGATTTGGCCCTTTTATGGACGTAGTTGCTATATAGTTCTTGGCTTTTTGAAGATTTACTTGTCCTAGGAACTTAGAAACCTAGAGAAAACATGTCTCACTTGCCACACAAACGGTGAAATAGTTGAAAACTTGAAAGAAAATTTTGAGGATGGTAGACAATGGGGGGCCGAATCCATTTACATTAACATTGTCTTGATTGACTGGGTCATTCATTATAGTAGTTTCTTTGTATGTTTCAGTGATAGGTTTGGTGCGTAGTACATCTTTCAAGAACAATGAGCGCTGAGGAGCGTAGGGAAGCCAAATTATTGATATAGATTCTCTGTGTTTGTTTTTAAGGTCTGGTCATTTATGACCATCTCTCCATAAAATTTTCTTGGTCCTTTTCTCGCTGATAGAGAATATCCATGTTGAGCTTTTCCACTCCCTTCTGAACGAGCGCCAACTGTGATTCCAATTCTAAAAGTCTCCTGTCTTGATCAACGTCTGAAAGAGAGGTTTCGAAACGGGAATCAGCATTCAAGGCCGAAGCAAGAAGTCGAGACGCCCGATCACTTGGGATCGATTCAGCCACAAGCGATGAATCAGCACCGATGCCTAAATTCCGCAAGCAATCAAGTATATGCGCTCTCTTCTCGTAGAGGCAATTGGTACCCCCGTCATCCTCTTCCGACTGAAAAACTGAGTCGGAGGATAAACCAAGGCGGCGCAAAAGTCTCCCGAGAGCCTGCGCCTGCGCCTCTGGGAGGGGGGAGATACGTTTCCCCGGGGGGATGGAAGGTATCTGCATAGAACGTCGTTTCATCATGGTCTCTCGCCTCGAAGGCTGATTCGAAAACTGACCCCCCGCCTCTGATCGGTAAATATTTGTCAGCGCTTCGAGTGTTTCACAAAAAGATTCGCGATTTTGTAAGCATTTAGTAAGGTTTTCTGTTGCGGATGCCATGCCAGTGACCATATATAGAACCTGCAATGAATCAGTCACTGGATTAACAAGGTTGAACGGATCCATATATACGTATTCGAGTTTTCGATGGGAGGCATCCCGTATCTGACCATGGTGATTCTGGAGTTCCCGTAAGATTGGCTCGCTGAATTGCTGCTGCGTTGATATTTCAGCCAGAACATCGATTTCTGGATATAGGGACTCTAGCTCTTCTTCCAATGCAGCTAATTCTTCATCTTCGTGTTCCGAGAGTTTGCCGGGCACTCCCTGTTTACTCTGGATGCTTTCCAGGTATAATCGATCGAGACGGTGCTGGATCTCTTCGGAAACACAGCCTGCAAGCATTGCGCCCAGCTGCGCCGCCTTTTTGACGACCAAGACATCATCCCCAGATGAGTTTATTCCAGAAGCGAGCCTTTCCAGACCAGCAAGAATCCTATCTTCTTCTTTTAACCGGACGGTCAACGAAGAGAGTATTCTTTTACCATCAGCCGTCGCCTTTTCTGCTTCACCTTTAAAGTTTATCTCGAGCTCATGAGCAAGATCACTGGTCTGCAAAGTTTCAGCAGCGGTTCAAAATGATAGTTAGACCTTGAAGTAAATACCGCAGCGGCGACATTCTGTCTTCCCAACTCATGTTTCCTGCGCAGCCGTTCTATATCCCTCATCTGCCTTTTATTTCGATCATTCTCTAGGCCAAGTTGTTTATTCAGATTCTCGAACTGCGACGTCAAAATTTCTGTTTGTTGCTGGACCGCAGCAGTAGACGCATTCAGGGATTCAATCGCACTCCGTATATCATCGTCTAGGAACGGTCGCGTCGCATCAACATCGGGAGCGAGAAAGATGTTTCGAAGAGCGCCGGAGCTTTCTAGCTTTGAGTATCTATGGAAGGTCAATAATTCGGGGGGTTGATTTAAAAATGGCCGGGAGGGACATACAACATAAACTCTTCTCGTGACAAGAGAGTGTCATAGCAAAGATGCTCTGACACCCATTTTGCATTGTGTTCCTCACTTGTCTCGTCGCCAAAAGCGGACTCAATTTCGCCTCGTTTAACCGAGATGTTGCGTTCCTTGAGAGCAGATATGACAATATCCGCAGGATTGGTTGGGATTTCCATAGTAAATTCTTTGTTTGGTCCGCGGGGAATAATGACCTAGCTGTCGGGAGAACTACGTACCACAAGGGATCAGCGGCGGTTGCTTTCGGCCCAGTAAGCGAACGCAACAAAACATCGACTGAGATACGGAGTAAAGCCAGGACAAATGTGATTGCTATAATCTATAGATAGCCTCGTGCAGACTTCAGCATTGTAACTTGGCTTGGTTCTTTCTGTACTTTACAGCTGCTTTGGACTTATGAGCTCCTTACGTACTTTGGTGAAAGAGTAACATTATTTCTTTCTTATCAAGGATAGAATTACATGAATCTTGCAGTGGCCCATATAAGTCCAGCTGACGTGTTCTATTAATTCACATCAATTATACATACAAGGAAAACTTGACTACAGTCCACTTCTAAGTCGTTTCCGGGAGCTTCCCTTGGCGCCGGACTCTGCCTCTGCCCTGTCTTGGGAACGCTTTTCTTTCCAGTCGAGAACAAGGGTGAGCACATCCCAGGAAAATTCAGGGACTTCAATACATAATTTCTTGAAGTCTTCGTCAGCTTCATGTCGCAGAACATGGCTTCGTTGCGCCCAAAAGGACGCGACAGGCTTCCGAATCGTGATGTCGTCAGAAGGTGTGTTTGTGTAGACGTAGCGGGCGTACGCAATTTCGCCACGAGAAGTACTGTTAATGCGATGAATCTTAGAGTGAGCCAGGGTCTTCAGTGCGGGCATCCCCAGCTTCTCTGCAAGCGTGTAAACTCGCGCGTGCTTAAGCAATTGTTCTCCAGAATCATCTATCTCTCCAACAGCATCTGTATCTTGACCAGAAGCCTTTGTTTGTACAGAGGAGTAGTCACGGGTATATTGGAATTGGAGGAAGCATCCAAATGCTTCGACGTTCTCTTCGGGAAGTTGAATGCGTCGCTGTTAAATTCATCATAGTATTAGCACTCAACTCATGGCCTGGTAGGAGGTGGAACCTACAGGTCCTGATTCATTAAACGCTGCGACAGATTCTGCGAGCAAAGGCGATTCTAAGAGCAAGCTCTGGTGGGCAGTTAGAACAGTTTCATGCTCTCCTTGGCCAACGATAAGCTCGACAATGGGTGATGTGAGGTAGCTGAGAGATGTAAGCTGGGTACCTTTGTTGATGGTGATGGGGCACAATTGCGAAGAAAAAGAGTTCCTTACTCAAGGAATCTAAGTCCAGGGTTTCTCTTCGCGGGCGTTGGTGGCTCTGCTGGCTTTGAGTTTTCTGGCTCTGCTGGATGGGCGTCTGGTATGGTGATATCCTGGCCTGGTTCTGTCTGGCTTTCATTCACAGCGCTCTGGCTCCCAGCCTCACTCATGTTAACATCAGGGGCTGTGGTTGTGTTCTGGGTGTTCTGAACATCTTGAGTATTCTGGGTATTTCCAGGGTTGGGCGCGGGTATGGGTGCGCTCTCTAGGCCAGAAACCTGAGCCTGGGGGGTGTCCATTGCTTTTGCTTGGGAGAATTGAAAGGCTCATATAAAAGAAAGAGGGCTGTCTGTTTTCATGCAAACAAACCCATCTAAGAGTGACAGGATGGATATAGCACAGGGGACACAGGGTAAAAGAGACACAGGATCAAGGAAAGAAATAAAAGTAAAAGTACAAATTACAGGAGAGGAAAGTGTTGTAGAAGGGAAAAGAGTGACCTTCCGTGCTGAATGAGAGGAAGAATGACAGGTGAAGCTCATGGGAGTGATAGCTTCGATCTCCATTTGCGCGCAGCAAGCCGGCCACATTTCACCAGCCGCGCAACTGTGTTGACCAAAACTATTCTGCAATTTTGGGCTGTACTACATAATAATAGAAAGCATAGCAATATGATTGATTGATTAATCAATGCATTTGTTTTATTTTGTTTCATTTTATATCATATTTTATTTTATTCCCGCCCTTGATCTTAATTGACATGTGAGTTATTGCAATTACATGACCAATAATTACCTTTGTTGAGGTGAAATCCCATGTATTTTTTTTTTTTTTTTTTTTTTTTTTTGCAATACAATAATACGTAGATCGACTCGGATCCGGCATGTAATGACAACAGAAATACCAAAAGTTTCGTGCGGGGGTATTTTATGATATTGGAGGCACACTGCGACTTCCAGATCTTCAACTAAGGTACTAGGTTGCATCTCCGTATGACCCTCTCCTCGCTGTCTCAATTCTGGCGATTCAGCTTTCTTCGCAGGTCTGCTAGTACGGTACAGAAATCGAGCTCTTCCATCACAATTCAAATTCATCTCCCTCGAGTTCGAGCTCGTAGTATGGCTACGACCGTCATCAACCCTCCTCGGGATCCCAACACCCTCAGCAATTATAACAGCTGGGTTTCCACCCATATCACTGCTAATTTTGATGTTCTTTTCGACCAGAAGAAGCTTGCTGGTAATGTTGTTCATCGGTTCAAGTCCATTACAAACAGCGAGTCGCAAGATATCATTCTCGACACAAACTATTTGGATATTGTCCATGTGAAAGTCGATGGCAAACCATCCCCATGGGAGCTTCTCCCTCCTTTGGAACCGTACGGCACGGCATTAAAAATTAAGCTTGAACAGGGTGTAAAGCTTAACCAATTCGTCGAGGTTGATGTATGTTGTGTTTTTCTAGACATCATCTCCAACTACTAACTTGAAACTTGAGATATCCGTCAAAACCACTGAGAAATGTACGGCTCTACAATGGTTGACGCCTGCTCAAACTTCCAATAATAAACATCCATATATGTGTAAGACAAGCTTCCTCGTGCAGAAATTCGTCTTTTAGAGGCACTCCCATTCTCATGGACATATCTACCTAGTTTCCCAGTGCCAGGCCATCCATGCCCGGTCCATATTTCCTTGTCAAGATACACCTGATGTTAAGAGTACTCTTGACTTTAACATCACGTCTCCTCTTCCTGTGATTGCCAGTGGCTTGCCAATCAGAGACTCAGCACAGAGTCCTCAGTCCGACGGAAAGACTCTATACCAATTTCACCAGAAGGTGCCGATTCCAAGCTATTTATTCGCTTTGGCTAGTGGGTAAGTAAACCACTATTTCCTTGGTGGACAAAACAACTGATTAGGAGAAAAGGGATATCTCGGAAGCTGCAATTGGACCTCGTAGTGTTGTTGCAACTAGTCCCGACAAGCTTGAAGAATGCAGGTGGGAGCTTGAAGCAGACACGGAGAAATTTATCAATGCTATTGAGGTATGCCTTGAAAGCACATCACAAATCCGGAAATATATGCTAATTTAATAATAGAAAATTGTTTATTCTTATGCATGGGGCGAGTATAATGTGCTGATTCTTCCTCCGAGTTTCCCATATGGAGGCATGGAGAACCCAATCTTCACCTTCGCGACACCAAGCATTATCTCAAAGGTATTTTTAATCTTCGTCCAACAGAAATCTATGACTGTACCATTGACTAAGCTGATAATAATCATTAAGGATCGAGAGAATGTCGATGTTATTGCGCATGAACTCGCTCATAGCTGGAGTGGTAATTTGGTCACCAACGCCTCGTGGGAGCATTTCTGGTTGAATGAAGGCTGGACTACGTATCTTGAGCGACGGGTTCGTTTCCCTTCTTTATTTTCACCTCATTGTCTTTCACTTTCAAAGAAGCTCTTGTATTTTTGCTGACTGAAATGAAGATCTTAGCTGCAGTGTGAGTATTTGATTCAAGGAATTTTGAGCCATACTCACTAGGTCATCCATAGTCACGGCGAAGCCTACCGTCACTTTTCGGCAATTATAGGTTGGAAGGCCCTTTCGGATTCCGTGGAGCATTTTGGCCTCGACCATGAGTTTACTAAACTCATCACCAATCTCAAGGGGAAGGACCCGGACGATGCATTCTCAAGTGTGCCTTATGAAAAGGGCTTCAACTTTCTGTTCCACTTGGAAACACTTGTGGGAAAGGAAAAGTTTGACAAGTTTATCCCTCATGTATGGTCCATGCTTCCTCCCCACGGCACGGTATATTGACTGTCCCCTTCAGTATTTTACCACATTCAAAGGAAAGTCTCTTGACTCCTACGAGTTCAAAGCCTCAATCTTGAGCTTCTTCGAGTTTGACCCAGAAGCCTCTAAGCTATTGAATGATCTTGATTGGGAGACTTGGTTTTATGGGCCTGGGTTACCCCCCAAGCCACAGTTTGACACATCGCTCGTTGACATTGTCTATGAACTTTCCAATAAATGGCAGTCTCTTCCAGATTCCAACTTTAAACCTCAGTCGAGCGATGTGCAAGACTTGACAGCGAACCAAACCGTGGTGTTTCTAGAACAAATCCTTCTCTTTGAGCGCCCTCTTACACCCGAGCTGTCGAGACTTATGGGCGAGGTTTACGGCTTCACGAGAAGCGAAAACATTGAAGTCGCCAATTTATATTTCCAAGTTGGTCTAAAGGCTGGCGATGAGAGTGTTCAAGGGCCGACTGCGAGCCTATTGGGTAAGATTGGAAGAATGAAATTCGTGCGTCCTTTGTAAGACTTCCCCAGTAACCCGTCACGTTTTGACAGTATATCAGCAAAACTAACGTGGGGAATACCAGGTATCGGAGTCTACAGAAGGTCGATCCCACACTCGCGGTTGAGACTTTCCAGAAGTACAAGGATTTCTATCACCCTATCTGTCGCGCCATGGTCGAGAAAGATCTCTTTGGAAAGAAGGATCAATGAGCAAGACCGACATCCAAGGCCTTGTGCCTTGAGCAAGTTATCAACCTTGCGTCACCATGAATCATAACACTTAACTATCATTGTAGACTGACAAATCGCAAGTCTTGGACATGGCTACCTAGATTTTATGTGTAAATGTGATATTCCAAGATCAAACTACTACATAATATATGTAAACGTCGCTTGTAATTATTATAATGCATTTATAGTTAGACACAAGTTGTTATTTTACTCACGTAAAATTATAATAATAATACAGCGAAGAAAGAAAAGAAAAAGAAAAAGAAAGCACGCTTGAGTTGATCCCGTCTCCTTTATTATGCAAACAGAGGTTATTGCAAGAGTAAATCTTTCGCCAGCTCCACAATTCATCGATTTGAATCAACCATCTTCTTATCCACTTCAGAATACCCGAAGATGCCGCGTTTGCCGTTACTTCCGCGTCCCAAGGTGAATATCAGATCAGCCTCGCTCACATTGGAAATCTCAGATAATACTCGTCGCATATACGCGACTACACGAGCTATCTTGGCCCAGTCAATGTCCTGACCCTCCGGGTCGGTGTGGCTAGCCTTCCAGAGGTTCCTCCAGATGGCAGCTCCTAGAACAGCATCACCCTTGACAAGGCCTTCGTCATATGCGGCGAGAACGCCTCGCCACTGGATAAAAAGATCTTTGAGGAACTTATTCCGGATCCCACGGCTAGCCAGACCATGAAGCACATCCATGCGATGTTCTGCGTTATGCGAGAAATGATCGATCAGGTGGCGAGAATATGTTTGAAGACTTTCATGCGATGGCAGGGCCCGTAGACGGACCGTCAATATGTACATATGTAAGAATGTAACCTGTGACCAGGTTGAAAATGTTGGAAGGAGGCCGAGATCTGCAGATTTCAATGGGCATTAGTCTCAAAAAAATAAAAATAAAAATACAATCTCAAATAGACATGGCCCCAATTGCATGAAGCATGTCATTTCGCCAGGAGAAAACAAACCTTCATACCACCAACCTTCCCCAACACCAATATCTTCACCAGCTTCGGTTTTGGGGACTTCTGCGCCCTGCTGCGACACTTGAGGGATTCGATAGTCGGCTTGGCTCGAGCAGGCCTCGAATAGTTTCTGGGTCATTCCATATGCAACATATGTCTCCGCGGCCGTTCCGGGCCGTGGTAAGATGGCTTTCGCAAGCCTGGAGGAAGGTCGGCGAGCTTGTGAATTGAGTCCAGAAAAAGGTGTCAATTTTTGGTGCAGTTCGCCGAAACGACAGCTCGAGGCAGGTAATGGGATGAGCGCTGAGTCGCGAGCATTGCCGATCAACAAGGTTTTGACAGGACGCTGTAACGATTTTGACGAGATAGATGCTCTGTTGATTGCATGTGGCTGTGATAACTAGTTGGTCAGTCTGGATGGTTTGGGCCTTCTTAAAAGAAAAAAAAAAAAGAGCGCGGCGGATGCATCGTCATACCTGAGGCCACGAATAGGGTTTGCGGAGCTCTCGCAACCACGAAGAATTCAAAGTCTTAGAAGGCATTTCTCATGGGCTGGCCTTGGGTTACGTTGGATTGTTGTGGAGCTTATGTTATAATTGCACCGTGTTGGTTGTCTTCAAATAAACCTGGTAAGGCGGTTGCAACTCTACGGCAAGATTCCAGTTTGCATTGTTTGCCGCTGTCTCAATATACAGCCATTCCCGATTGGTCGGCGGAATCCTCTCCCATTAAAGAACACTTGATATCTTGTACATCACATAGGATATTAGGTGTCTATATGGTGTTGCTAGCTCCACCGTACGCCTGTTCTAGTGCAGCTTCCCATAATGGGCACTTTACTCACGAAGCGGGTCAAACACGCTTGAGAGCAAAAACGCATCAATGCATCTTGCTTGTGACCCCCCTCCTTGTCTCAATGAAGGCAGTCGGCATTGTGACGGGCATATTTGAGAATGAAGTGGGTTTGAACCCAGACTTTCTTAATCAGGATTATCGGAGCCACTGGCCACCAATGGGGTATTTGGGAATTATTGGGGCTGGGAGGGCTCAAGTGGTCATGACTCCTAATTGATCTACTCTCCTAGGATGACTCGCTCTATACGCCTCTCTGCTAAAGGGAGAATTCCTGAAAGCCTGTTTGGGTCTCTCATAACGGCCGGAACGTCATCCCTCGTGGTTGCTAAGGTCTTGAAGTCGTCAGCTAATCGACCATGTCTTTTCACCCGAAACAGCATAATGTGCAGGTGCGGTAATACCTTTCTGACTGCTTCGTATTCGCATTCTTTGGACTGGTATTCTCTGATTACCTCCATGTTGTCAAAGTCAACATAGATTCTTGTATCCCGGAGTCGAAAGAGAACGTTATCAAGTCTCATAAATAACCTTGAGAGCAAGAGAAGCCTCGCCGGCATAACTCGGATTTTGCATGAGAACATAGTGATACCATTATCGGCAAGTTCATCCTCATATAATACGACGTCGTCAAAAAATAGAATAGGGTCAGGGCGTTTCAGTAACTCGATCGGAATTTCTTTTGTAGTCTCCTCAAAAGGGTGATCCTGGGAAGAAAGCGTTCCTTTGTAATCTGTAGTATATGACCAATCGAATGGCTTGACAATCTCTTTGATACCTTCGTGGGTTTTTTCTCTGGCACACGTCAACACCGAGGGTAAAGAATAGAAGGGATTCCGAAATGCTTCAAATACCTGCTTCTTTGCCACTCTTTCGAATATGCGACTTTGAGCATTGACTCGCCTGTTTTATCGACGCGGTCCAATGCATCAAACGCATTAAACACAATGCCCCAGCCGCTCTTCTCATGTTCAATAGCAATAAAGTTATCACCAAAAATCATTTCTGGTGGCGTAATCCCTAGTTTCTTTGTCATTTCTTCAATAGGATCAGATTTCAATATTGGTAACTTTTGAGTCGTGATTTTAAAGCCCTTGATTGAGATAGAACTGGGCTTCTGGGATGTAGGAGAGACAGCCGTCGGGTTGCCCATTGCAGGAACAGGCGTCACACAATGATTGGACGCCATATCAAGTCAAATATTGCTTAAGCTGTAATGAAAAATAAAGGGATTGGGTTATCAACCAGGGTTGATTTTACTTTAGATCACTTTTTTCCTTATCAATCATCATTGATTTCGATACCCCGCGGCGTTCGGAGAAAGAGGCGGTCCGATGCGTTGCTGGGGTGATGCGAAAGGGAACAGAACCCAAACAGCCGACAGCTAAAGCTCACCCTTCTACTGCTTCTCCTGCCAAATACACCACACACAAAACATTCTTACTCTTTCGACATTCAACCACAATTCAGCAATGATTGCCCTTGAGTAACGCTCCTAGTATTAGAGACCGACACCCTATCACTTTATTCTCTGCGAACCATCACCCCATCCCCTACCAATGGCTACTACCAAGGCATTAGAAGCTCGTTTCGAGCATCTGTCTGTCAAAGACGAAAATGAGAACGGCAACAACCGTTATCAACCAAAGACCAAGGTATCAATGGCAGATGATCTATCTGAGAACTCCTAACTGATCTTTACGCGTAGGGCTCTCTCTCGACTGTGTCTTCAGGTCTCGGCTCCACAGGACAGTTGGGCAATAACTCTAATAGGTCGAATCTCTTAAAGCTAGCCCTTCAAAATACCAACGAAAACAAGGTCAACGCAATTAATTCGAGTTCATCCCCCGCCAAAGCATCGCAAAATCCATTGCCGGCCCGCAATGCAGATGAGAACGGTGACCCCCGACTCGTTGGAGAGCAGGCGGGTCCCAAAAAATTACACCTCGGAATGTTCGAAATTGGCAAGCCATTGGGAAAGGGGAAATTTGGAAGAGTCTACCTGGCAAAGGAGCGATCTTCGGGCTTTGTTTGTGCTCTCAAGGTCCTGCATAAGTCTGAGCTGCAACAGGGCGGAGTGCAGAAGCAAGTCAGGCGGGAAATCGAGATCCAGAGCAACCTTCGTCATCCAAATGTCTTAAGGCTCTATGGGCATTTCCATGACAGCAAGCGGATCTTCCTGATCCTAGAATTCGCGGGCCGGGGAGAATTATACAAGCATCTTCGGAAGGAGCATCGATTCCCCGAGTGGAAGGCTGCGCAGTACATTGCACAAATGGCTGCAGCTCTCAAGTACTTGCATAAAAAGCATGTTATGCACCGTGATATCAAGCCCGAAAATATTCTTGTTGGAATCCACGGTGAAATCAAAATCAGTGATTTCGGTTGGAGTGTCCATGCGCCAAACAACAGAAGGCAGACCATGTGTGGAACCCTGGACTATCTTCCTCCCGAGATGCTCAAACCAGGCGCCCAGGACAACTTTTACAGTGAGAAGGTTGATTTGTGGAGTTTGGGTGTGTTGACATACGAATTTTTGGTCGGCGAGGCACCCTTTGAAGACACCCCAGTCATGACACAAAGACGAATCGCTAGGGCAGACATGGCAGTCCCTTCCTTTGTGAGCCCTGAGGCGAGGGACTTGATCAAAAGGGTAAGTAAAGGTCGACGTATTTTTCTGCTAGATTTACCCGCTTACTTTATGCAGCTGCTCGTCCTTGACCCTGAGAAACGTATTTCGCTTGATGAGATCCAGCGTCATCCCTGGATTCTCAAGCATTGCGCGAAGGATGCGAAGCGGAGCTCTGGCTCTTCGAAGGATGAAAAAGCATGACCCCAAGACCAAGCAATGAAGACGCATCCCTTAGGCGTTGCACTATTTTGATTTCTTTTCCATCAGCCTACATGGAGTTTAATGGGTTTCAGCCAGGGCGCTGGTGTTTTTTTGTCAAGCATTTTCGTCTCACAGGAGTTCAACGGGAATCTTTCGGGGAATGGTTTTTTTTTTTTGATATCTTGTTTTTATCTTCACTTTCGTCTCTTTTGATTCGATGTCTTAATTATAGTACATTCTAAACAGTTTCTATGCCTGTATATCCCAGTAAAAAAAAATGAAGAGAGGAAATCGTTTTACAAAGCTATGGATGGGTATATCATCGATAAATCTCATCAAAGGGCCGCGTGTCTCTGAAGCAACTATCCCAGACTTCATTGACAACTTTCTCAGCATGGGCTTCGTCTTTACAAGTAGGCCTTGCCCTGACCGACAGGATCGCCCTTCTCCTCACACACTCCTGGTGCTGTTGTGTAAACTTCCACTGGCCTCGCCGGAAGAACTCTCGTGCCCATCGGCACTCTCCACTAAGTGAACTTGCTCGAATCTGTTATTATAAGCATTAGCAAATTATCAAACAAGCACCACTATCGGCTCAATTTGCTCTCGTTTTTACCTCTGTGCAAGCTGCATGCCGCAAGTTTTCTGTCCAATTAACTTTAAATCGCAAATGGTCGTGGGCATGAACCATCTCATGTGCCATTGTGTCCTCCAAATGACCTTGGTCTCTCATCTCATTGGCACAAAGTAGTATGCCATACTCAGGGTCGAACCCTCCCGCTTTTCTATTTGTGCAGCGACGGCAATAAATGTTGTGGCTGGACAGATCGCCACCAAGTTGTCGAATACTATCGCTCAGAAAACGAATGACAGGGCCTTGAAACACATTTGTTAGTCTGGGCTTATAACAGCCATGACTAGGCAAGTTTTTTGAGGAATTCAAACTTACTGTATTGCAGGAGATAATCTCGCTGATCCTCGCAGCGCTTGCAGTCCGCAGCTTCATTTCGAATATCCCGCGCAACACGGAACTGTTCCTTCCCTTCGGCAGTCATCTTCCCCGACAAGATAGCGAAAATGTTGCGCCATTGTGTCCATGAGTCATCTCCCGGAACGTAACCAGTAGAATCGGCATTGTTCTCCTTATTCGAGGCAGTACTAGATTGTTGAGAGTCTGTCATTGTAGGAGTGTCGGCTTTTCAGAGAAGTTATATCCATTAAGTTGATTCGCTGAACGCAGCGGAAAGAGAGGTTTCGCCGGCGTTCCAATCTCCGCGTGGGCGGTAATGTATGGCAGAAAGAAGCGTCCCCAGAAACCCATAGTCTACGGAGTACGAGTCTTGTGAGAGCGAAAGATACACTTTGACAGGTTTGACTGCACACAAGAGCAGGAATTCTGTGGTGGAGAGTTGTATTCTGCTCAGTGTACCTTATTATATGGGAATTTTTGCTTTCTAGTAATCCACATCAATCAATTTCACATCATGAAGGATTCTCAGAGACTCACAATCGTTATCAAACTCGGTGCGGGGATACTCGATGATCTGCCATATATAACACTGACTCATTGGATTCCTTTTCTATAGGAACAAGTTCCATCGTTGACGAAAACACACACGAGCCCATCCTGTCGATCTTAACTTTAATTGTTGAAACTGCGGCCAGGCTTCATCGAGATGGTCACAATGTTGTCCTTGTTTCTTCGGGCGCTGTCGGTGTAGGGCTACGGCGAATGGATATAGATGAGAGGCCGAAACACCTACCTCGCATACAGGTATAGATACCGTGTTTATTCAACACACAAATAGATTCCATAATTAATTGGTCTCATTAGGCGCTGGCAGCTGTCGGGCAGTGCCGGCTTATGAGTTTGTGGGATGGTCTGTTTTCACATCTCCGTCTTCCTGTCGCACAAATTCTCTTGACGAGAAACGATATCGCAGATGTATGAGCTCACCAGCTCAAGATCTCAACTCAAATATCTAATATATGTCACAGAGAACCCAATACATCAATGCGCAAAACACCTTCTCGCAGCTTTTCGACATGGGGGTGATCCCTATAGTCAATGAGAACGACACATTGGCAGTTTCAGTAGGTTCATCTGGGTCGTATGTATTATATGCAATACTAACTCTAATTTTACAAGGAAATTAAATTCGGCGACAATGACACATTATCTGCCATCACAGCTGCCATGGTCAAAGCTGACTATTTGTTTCTAATGACGGATGTTGACTGCCTGTACACTGCTAACCCACGAACCAACCCTGATGCACGACCTATTGAGGTAGTTTCGGACATCTCTTCTTTGGAAGCTGATGTATCGTCTGCTGGTTCGTCCCTGGGAACTGGGGGTATGAGCACTAAGATTGTGGCTGCAAAGTTGGGGACTAGTGCTGGCGTGACAACTATTATTACCAAGAGTTCGAAGCCAGGAAACGTCCACGACATCGTGAAGTATCTCCAAAACATCGCTGAGAACTCTTCAATGCGCGCATCAGCGACTGATGAAGCTGCACCGCCACCATCAATGTCACCCCCCCTTCATACACGCTTTCTCCCTTCAGAAAGTCCAATCCAATCTCGATCTTTCTGGCTGCTTCATGGACTGAAGCCCCGCGGAACCATATTTATCGACCATGGTGCATACAATGCGCTTCAGACCAAAGCTGGCTTGTTACCAGCTGGCGTGGTTGGTGTTGATGGACACTTTGCACAACAAGAAGCCGTTCGACTGGTTGTGGTTGAAAGGATTTCTCCGTCTTCTCTTAACGGCGATTTCCTTCACCATGGACAGGAGCCGAAAGAAGTTGGGCGGGCTCTTGTCAATTACGGCAGCATCGAAGTTGCTCGCATCAAAGGGCACAGAAGTACCCAGATACAATCCCTTTTAGGATATGCCGATAGTGAATATGTTGCTTTCCGGGAAAACATATCCTTCTTTCGCCCTGACGATTCCCCGCGATGGTAAACCAAGTGGTTCACCCAGCGGCTATGCTCGATTGACTTAAATAGATACGGACCAACCCAACTTTGCATTTCTACCCATTCCGCACGATGATACGCATTTTCTTTCTTTACTTTTTTCTCTCAATAAATCACATTGGAGAATGGATATATATATACACAAGTTCTGCCGCTTCTGCTAACGAACTCTACATAGTCTTCGCTCTGTAAAAAAAAAAAAGAAACACACATCTTACGTTTTCTCTAATGTTACGCTGCTTGCGGTTTAAATTCGAAAACTGGCGTATTATTTTCCGGATCTAAGAAAATGTGTGCCGCGCTTTTCTTGTTGCATATACTGTAAATCTGATCAGGCTACCGAAAATGATTGAAATTCATGGCCGTTGGGAGTATATCAAAAGATTGAAACACTGGCTCTTATTATTAATTGACGTGACAAGCATAAATTAAGATGATTGTTTTTAATTCCAAAATGCCCCCCTAGAACTTCAAAAATACAGAAGGTAGAGAAGCTGGAAGTGAGCTATGGCAACCAGTTGCACTGAAGAATATCCCATCCCTAAACTCCGCCATGAACAAAAAGGCTCAGTCCTTCCATCTTTCTAAGAGCCATTAGTTATTCTTATCATGAGGGTGCGGCGCAGGAGATGCCTGTTACACGAAAACAATTTATTAGCACTCTGAAAGCCGAGCAAAGAGCAAGTAGGGAATATTGCAAGTACATACTGTGTTTTCAACACTAGAAACCGAGTAGGTTGCAGCGGCAGAAAGGGTTTGTTGAACAGTAGCTTCAGGAAGATATGTCGTAGCAATTGAATAGTGACTGGTTGGATATTGGGGTGTTGGAGACTTGGCCGGAATTGTACTCCCTGGCTGCTTAGCCATCGGCGCATATTTCGTTGGCCCAGTCTGTAAGCTGTACGGGATGGTATATGCTCCAACATTCTGTCTCTTTCGAAGTTCCTCCCGCTCATGTTCTTCTCCAATGGGTAAAGCATTAGAGTCAACGACAGAATTGATTCCATTCATGAGATGGGATGAAAAAGAGCCGCTCATGCCGGTGAGCGTGAAGCGACTTGAATAGTTGATAATAGAAGCTTCTGGGCCAGATGCAACCATTTTCAGGAAACTGCGGGAAAAACAAGAGTATCCTGTCAGTGCCCATAATATACAATCGCGGCGGAGCTCGATCGAAAATGCTCTTACTATGCATTCGTCTCATTACCACCCACATCTGAGTCAATCCTAAATGAAACCATATTCCCCCGAGGAAAAGCTGCTTCTGTCGCGAGAGTAGCTATTTCTTCCTGTATAAACCCTGACAGTCAATGAAAATCCCGTGACGTTGTATACAGACCCACAAAAGAGCGGAACGTACATAGGTATCTGTGGAGTCTCCACCTGCGCAAAGATATAGATTGTACTGTGAAAGCTCCGAAATCCTGGGGGATTTGCCAGAGTCCTTCCAGTAGGCTGTTATGACACCCCCACCCTTAATCGTAGAACCGACTGTGGGCACAGTGAATTCAACATCTGCGAGAGCCTGAGACAGCAAACCAAAGACAAAGGGTAACGAGTGTAAAAATCTCATACTGAAGGGATTCTCGAAAGTGACAAACGAAGGCGAGAAAAAAGAAAACTGGATGGGAAAATTGAGGTCTCTGGACTTCACACGCGCTGCTCCCCAAATTTGACTCCTGCCGTCGCCCCTGCGAACCAATGGTATGCAAACTAACTTCAACCCTCAAACATTGCATACTATGCGGCGGAGCACGTGAGAGCGGAAGCGGAGCCAAGACAGATACTTACGGTAATACCGCATGCCTACCGAGCGGCAGTGGGCTGATCAGTCCGCCGTTGATCATCCGATGAGACGCTAGGTAATATTAATGGCCAGCCAGCTAACTAGCTACACTTGGCTCTCTCTCTCTCTCTCTCTTTTTCCCAGACCCTCCTATAAAAAATCATCACCATTACCTCCATCTACTGGGCGTAGTAAGGATGGGGCTTCAACTAAACTGGCGCTCGGCTGAAGCCATTGCTACCAGTCTGCTCGATGGTAACCCTATCGCCATTGTGGTTACGGCCTTTATTGCCTTTGGCCTCCCTGTCTTACTGCATATTATCTTTTATCGCACAGTTGCATCTCCGCCATCTAGCAATTTTCTACTACTAGGACCCAGTGGTGCAGGCAAAACAACTCTTTTGTCGTTGGTAAGATTTGCTACTCTTGTGCTTGGGGGCTATCTGGGTTAAAAGATATGTTCTGACATGTTCTCTCCTGGCAGCTTGAAGCAAAATCGTCTCCAAGTTCCAAGAAATCCTCACTCACTCATACGTCCCAAACATCGACCTTGACCACGGTCAGCCTCCCTCCTTCAGTCCCGACAGCGTCTAACCGCTTTCGGTCTGTCAATGATCCCTCTTTGAAGGAAGCTTCAAGAAATCCTGTGAAGTACCGTGTCAGGGATACACCTGGTCATGGAAAGCTGCGTGGAGCTCAGGGAATTACACAGTTGCGGCTGATGTCAAATTCGACGGACATGAAAACAAAGTTACGTGGCATTATCTTTGTAGTGGATACTGCTGCTCTTTCCGATGATGGGACTTTGCGGGATGCGGCCACCTATTTACACGAAATTCTCTCAATTCTTCAGAAGCGAGCTTTGAAGAAGGGAAAGGCGGCATCCAAGGCCGCCATGGAGCTTCCGGTGCTTGTGGCGGCCAACAAACAAGATCTCTTCACTGCCTTGCCGCCTGGATCGGTGCGTGAGAAGCTCGAGGCCGAGATTGACCGAATCCGCAAATCCAGGAGCAAGGGTCTTATGGATGCAAGTGCCGATACTGGAGTGGACGAGGGGGATGACGACATCCTCGGCAATGACAATGCACAGGATACATTCAGCTTCAAGCTCTTGGAGGATGAAGTTGGCGTGAAAGTTGACGTCGTTGGGGGGGCTGTCAAGGGTGATGATAATGATGAAAGCTTTGGATCTGGTGTGAAAAGATGGGAAGAATGGGTTGGACAGTGTCTATGAACGGTATTTTTGTATTTCAATCCGAGCTACTGGCTAGCTACTGGTGTTTCGATATTTCTACATAATTTCTGGATTGGCTGTAGCTGGCTAATGAATATATATCCGAAGGCTTGTTTGGGAAAGCAGTTAAAGACAGCCCACAGCTCTACGAGGTTACATTTGGGACATGGTAGCGGAAGCGAAGCTGGCCTTGATCTCGCTATCTCGGAGACTGGAATACTTGAAACGGGCTGGGCAGAACAGCTGCTAGCCTCGTTTCAACTGGAGCTAATTGTCTCCGCGGATTTGGCATCAATCCAGTCCTGTACAGAAAAAGCATGGCTAATATGAGCAACAGAAATATGATCAATTGAAAAGAACGCAACTTAACCACAGTTCAAGAGCGAGTTTCATGTTCCTAGTAATATTATTTGTTGCATAGCATTTTAGCGATGGGAATGAAGTATTGACCGCCAGAGTCTTTCCCGGACTACCTCACTTCCAGCCAAATATAGAGCCGTTGTCCTCTGGAATTTGTCCAATGAATGAAAACACCGTTTTCAGGATGGAACCCACTAGGTAGCTTCCCAAAGTACAAGTTCCATCCGTCCCATTGCTCTGACAATGCTTCCCGGAAAGAAAGTATTGACATAGATATCCTTGCTTGTAGGAACCTTGTCCTGTTGAAGGTGGCGGGTGAGCTCCTTGGTAAAGAGAATATGACCGAGCTTAGAGCGATCGTACCGCCATAGGCCATCCAAAAACGCAGGCTTTGGTCGTGAATATCTGGTAGAGGGGTATTTGAACATATGAAAAGAAAGTCTTACCAGCATTGCATACCTATCACTATATGGATCTTATTTGTCCTGTCTTTTATCTGTTTGGCTGCCTCCTTGACAGCCTTTATATCTGCCAGATTACACCGGATGAACTCGACCCTTTCATCCCTCTCGCCAAGTGAAATTCCATCCCGGTGCCTCCATTCCTCTCGTGCGGCTGTATGCTTGGTCCTGCTCCGGGCAATGATGAATACCTTCTCTATATTATGTAGGAGGCGCTATGATGTAATTTCTGAGATAGGTTTTTATTTTTGATGCCAGTTACAAACCATAAATGATATAAAGAAAGATTGCGCCATGTGCACCGGATAGAACGGGTTAAGCATGCCTTGTCCTATGCCTGCTTGGCCACCTACCAAGGCAATAGAAAATAGTACATTATCAGTAACTTTCTTGCATATTATCGTCCTAAAGTTATGTTTATTCTTGCTTTGGTGCGTATTTAAGGTAAATACCCACTGTCACCACTGGCACT
Organism: Aspergillus wentii DTO 134E9; assembly: GCF_001890725.1. Classification (NCBI taxonomy): domain Eukaryota; kingdom Fungi; phylum Ascomycota; class Eurotiomycetes; order Eurotiales; family Aspergillaceae; genus Aspergillus; species Aspergillus wentii. The sequence goes on from NW_024467838.1 coordinate 261,943, forward strand.
TTGCCGTCTAGGGAAGATGTGTCATTTAAAGAGAAGTTTCGATATGTAAAAAGACTTGTCATCTTAAGGGATAACTGAGCTGTGAAATGATTCAACTTTACATTTTAAGACAACAGTGTAAGAAGTGGAGTTTATATTGATTTTAACTGGGATTAATCTCTACATTTAGTAGAGTGATGAATGTTTCCCAACAGAACATCATAGTTATAGAGAGTCAAAGATCAAGAGTAAAAAGTCTATTATCAATGATTGCTGAAATAATGTGGCAAGAATCACTTTAATATAGCTAAGGGAAATCAGTTTATGACATGCATAACTGTTATATAAGCAGAAAGATAAAGAATTGCTACTGGCCACTCTATAATGTTAAAATTAATCTATAAACACTTTTCCTATACACCTTGATAGAAGGACACTAAAGTGAAAGTGAAAGGAGAAACATGTAAAACGCCCCAACTAATCAGGAAGAAACTTAAACCAAAATAATAATAATAATAATAATAATAAACAGGGGAATAAACACATTGAAGCGTATTCTAAGCCATCAGTTAGAGGTTACTGGTTCATGAAACCGTTCATGGCCTTTTATGATGGACCATCCAGGTGAGCAGATCAACCTTTGTGGCTACTGCCAATGGCTTCACTACCCCATGCTCATCCCGTTCAGTAACAACTGCTGCGCTATTCCACTCGAAAAATCGATTCAGTACACTCAACGGAGTGTTCATTGTGATTTCGATGAACTTGCGGCCTTTAGTTTGGGACCGTAAAATATCTGTGCCACCGGGCTTGCCATCTGACTCGGAACTTGCCAAGCTCAGGTCCCTAGGGTCTGTTACAACCTCGGATATTTTGCTGAAATCGAACATGACCTCTGCGACGGGGCTCTTTCCAGTAGCGCGTCCATGAGTTAGTCGGCTCAGGATATTTCCCAAGGTAACAAGTCCAACAAGTTTCTTTCCAGAAAGTGCAAGCACAGGGAGTTGATCAAATCCCTTTTCACGCATAATTTCGATCGCTTTCTCACACGGATAATCGGACCGAATGGTAGTTACTGGCTTCAATCGAAGTGATTTTACCTTCGATCCAGCAAACTCGTCCCTCTGGCCTTGCGGCTGCAGAGTGGGAGATAACGGCGCGGCCTCGGCGGATAGTGACGGTAGGAGATCATTTGCTGCTAGCCAGTCGTCGTCGGCAAACTAAACCGGGTTAGAATAAACAACTCCAAGGAGAAAAACTAGAGAGTGGAGCGACAAAGTTGAAAGGACAGTCAGTGGCTTTACCTTTGTCAGATAGCTTCTGATACTGTCGGGCAAAACCACCACGACAATATCGTCTTTTCCAAAGCAATGGTCTTGGGCAGCCTGTGCCAAGGCAGAAATAGCACTTCCGCTGCTACCACCAACGAGGAGACCTTCTTCGGCTATTAAACGTCGAGAAAATTGAAACGACTCCTTATCGCCAGTTTTGTACCATTTGTCCACAACATGTTGGTCAAGCACCTGAGGGATAAAGTCATATCCAATTCCTTCGACCTTATAGGGCTCGTCGACATGCTCATCGTTCAATGAAGCAGGAAGAGCAAGGATAGATCCATGAGGATCTGCTGCGATGACCTGAACATCCGGGTTGTGCTTCTTAAGGCCTCGAGCCAATCCAGTGATTGTTCCACCAGTTCCTGCACCGGCTACAATGGCCTTGATCTGGCCCTTCGTCTGAGTCCAAATCTCCTCTGCTGTACCAAATTCGTGTGCCAATGGGTTATTTTCGTTCCCATATTGATCTAAGATATGCGCATTTGGCAGCTCCTTCTCGAGACGTTTGGCAACACCAATATGTGATTCGGGTGAGTCGTATGCAGCTTCGTTGGGAGTACGGATGATCGTAGCATTTAATGCGCGTAGTACAGACACCTTTTCAGCGGACATTTTCTCTGGGAGCGTAATGATCGTTTTATAACCTAAGGGTGTGGTGAGATGATATCAGTACAGTAATAATAGAAGCCATGTAGATAGGAACCGACCTTTGACGGCAGCAACCAGTGCCAATCCAATACCGCTACAACGAGGATTAGAAACATTAATTTAATGCAAATGGAAGTAGGGCAAAATGAGGAAGACCAACGTGTTGCCGCTGGTAGGCTCGATGAGAGTATCTCCAGGCTTTATACGGCCAGATCGCTCGGCCTCTTCGATCATCCGCAGGGCGATCCGGTCCTTCACACTGCCTCCTGCATTGAAATATTCCAATTTTGCATACACGGTTGCATCAATCCCGAGACTTTGTGGGAGTCTGTTCAACCGCACAAGAGGGGTATTCCCAATGTATTGTGTGATAGTGTCGAGAGCCACTGGTGGGATAGCGGGGGTAGTTATCGAGGACATGGTGATCGACAGCCCAAATCAAGCCAATGGAAATCAAAGATCAACTGTATAAGGGGAGGATATTCCGAAAGAACTGAGCTCCCAACGAATCGTCTTCGATGAAAATAGTATGAAAGCACAATACCAATGAGTTAGGAAGCCGCAAAGTGAAGAAATCTCATAAGACGCGATGGAACAAAGATTTCGCAAATCCCAAGAATAGCTCCCCTCCCGATGATAGCCGTTTGCAGCCACTTCACACGTTACATGTGATGATAACCTCTACCGTACAGTAGATTGACGCAAGGTGATGTATATTTAAATTAATTGTAGGTTGAATTATTGTATTATTTATTTTCGTTTTTTTTTTTTTTTTTTTTTTTTTTTTCAACACTAAATACTTTGTTCTCTTGTGTGGTGTTTCTGTGTTCAAAACGGTCTCATCTATGGGGTATTATTTATTTACCTAATAGAATGAAGACTTTGGTATGCCGGAAGATCTCGTCATCTCACCGGGCCACCATATATCTTGAGAGCTTTTCAAGTGCAGGGCTGATACTGGACTATTTATCCATTGCATTATCCATCGATATGGCCACAGCAATAATGGTTGGTCCTGAGCAAATTGCAGTCGTTGATCAGGATGAGCTCAATGCCCACCGCAAGTGGTTCTGGAAACAATCAAAGTATTTATATGATTGGACGCAGTGATGAACTCCCTAGTACATAGATCTCGGAGTATTTCCTCGTGATTCTTGTGACTGCGTGGAAAAGTCCATGTTTGGCTCAGTTGATGGCTCAGACATGCAAAATAACTGGGACAATCAACAAATTATATTTGAACTACTTCGTCTGGACGTCCGCACCCATTAACAGACGACTAAGGATCAGCTATGTTTTCTACGATGACAACACTATCTACCTCGGTATTACCTCAAGAGGTTGTCATTAGTTATTACAAGCTATTAGTATTATTATTAGTATTATCTATTATCTTATTATTATTTTTCAACGTGGCTGTGCTGGATGACATCTCCACTTTTTTTTGCCGTTTGGGCCAGAAACAACATCGACCACATCATTACTTCGTATTACAATTCCCTTGATGGTCGGCACAGAAACTCTGAAAATTCGCTTTAATCCAATTCCTGGTATATGGCATAGGGCATTGATTACCGCACTGTACACTAATAAGAAAGAATAAGACAAACAGCCAAATAATCTTGTTGGGGGGGGGGGGGAAGCGCCCAAACTGTCACAGATTGTCGATCAGAACCACCATTCAAAGCAAAATGCATCTCTTGAACATTGTCGATTGAAAACACGCACTGGCTTGGCTTAATTTGCCAAGACCTCGAGGCCGTGTGAGAGGCTCAGACTGACCAAAGCTGGTAAACTTTGAGAGTTGGTAGTGTACTCTGCTGTTTTGTTTTATTTTTCTCTCTCCTTCATCTGCATCTGCATCTTGATTTCCAGCGTTTGGTTCGTTTTGGTCGGTTTCACAAGCGTATAAACGAAGTTCCTTATTGATACAGTTTCTGGCCCTTTATCATTTTTACTGGTGTATATCTGTTGGCATCTCAAACATGCTTGTTGCTGCTTTATAAAGCGTCAAGCCTTACCCCCCCCCCCCCCCCCCCCCAGTTGAATATCTGGCTCTGGGTATTTCCTGGCCAGACGCTGGGTTTCATCACACATCGGACATTGCAAATAATAGCGAAAACGAAAGAATACTGGAGGAGGAATTCCGAGATGGCGAGTACCACAAAGATATCTCCGCAGGACACGAAATACCAACCGGCCTCGGCCAATGATTGTTCAATGGCCGTTGATCCCTCCCAACAACAGACAAACAGTGGCCAGGAGTATTCGATATTGCCCATGCACAATGAGAAAGCCTCCGTTCGCCGCCGTGGATTACTCCGTGTGAGTACTGCTGGCGAAAGTGGTCGACGAGGAATTCATCCGCTCCATTTTCTCTTCGTTTGCTTCAAGAGTACCTGTACGCTATCCATGCTGGTGAGCGTCCTCTGGCCCTTTGTCCCGGCAGCCATCGCCTTCCACTTTGCTCGCCCAGATCTACATGTTTGGGTGTTTACCCTCAATTACATTGCGATAGTCCCTTCAGCAAACTTGCTTGGGTTCGCAGGCGGCGAGCTCGCCAAAAAACTTCCCAAGGTGTTTGGTATATTGTTGGAGACGACGTTGAGCTCTGTTGTCGAAATAGTACTGTTCATGGTCCTCATCCACAATGACAATGGTGGAAATCTGATTCCCGTCATACAAGCTGCCATTCTTGGCTCCATTCTGGCGAACCTTTTGCTTTGCCTGGGTATGTGTTTCTTTTTTGGGGGTATTTTGCGCGAGGATCAAAAGTTCCACGAAACTATCAGCGAAGTAGGCTCCGGGTTATTGCTGGTCGCAGGTTTTGGCTTGATGATACCGAGCGCCTTCTATGCGGCCTTGAGCGGAAATTCGGCCAAGGTGCAGATCACGCCTGCCGACTTGTCTCGCTTCACTCTGAAGATCAGTAGAGCCACTGCTGTCATTCTCATCGTCGCTTTTATAATGTGAGTTGCACCCCGTTCTTTCTGCTTAATGATTCATCCGCTTATTTACCGCCCAAGGTTCTTAATTTACAACCTCCACAGTCATCATTCTATCTTCGACGAAGTTCTTGAGTTTGATGAAGCCCAGGATGAAGACCGGGACGAGGAACTCATGAGGTCCAAGCTAACACTGACAGAGTGCTTTGTAGCCATAGCAGTTTCGCTTGCATGTGTTTGCATGTCAGCCATTTTCCTAGTCCAGGAAATTGAGCATATCGTCGTCGAGAGGGGCGTGTCCGACAATTTCATGGGTCTGATATTAGTGCCCGTGGTTGAAAAGGCAGCAGAGCATCTGACTGCCATTGATGAGGCTTGGTAAGTACAAAATCATAAATGCTGAGCCAAGATCTTTGCCTGGCTAACCCTTAAATAGGGATAATCAAATCAACTTCGCTCTTTTTCATTGCCTCGGTCCTTCTATTCAAACCGCCTTGTTGAACGCACCCCTTGCAGTCCTCGTGGGCTGGGGCTTGGGGAAAGATATGGGGCTGGATTTTGAGGTATTCATGATTGCGCTGCTTGTACTATCGATTCTCGTTGTTGGGAATTTTCTGCGGGACGGAAAGTCCACTTGGCTTGAAGGTGGTCTTTGTGTGCTTGTCTATGTTATCATAGCAGTCACTACCTGGTACTATCCCAAGATTGAAGCTGCAGGGGGGCATGAGGCATAGATACAAAAGGCTTTGTACTAGCTGCTATGCTAGATTTGATTTCCTAGGGTTGATTGAAAGTGCTTTCAAATTGGAACTCTTTGCGTGTATATAAATCAAATATGAAGCGGCAGACAATGCCGGGGGAAGCACTTGGTAGTTTGAAGATCTATGACCAGTTGTTTTGGGAATCTCGCACAGAAACCTGACACCATAAGCCAGGTAATAAGTATTTCCGTTGGAATTTGGTTCAGCTGCTACACATAGGGACTAACTTCGGTGAAAGGTCTTTCCAGTCAATGTAGACATAGCGTTATGAGGCCAGGTTCTCAACTTCTTCGATGGTTTTTGGTGCCGTAGTCAAGTTTTCATATCCCTCTTTGGTGATATGAATGTTGTCCTCGATTCGCACACCACCAACACTCCAATACCGCTCCAGGACATTGATGTCGATGTATTTCTTCAAATCTTCGGAATTGAGGAATGGTTCAATGATGAATCGGCAAAAATAGATCTAACCAACAGAAAAATCAGCATCTAGAGATAACAAAAGGCCGGTTGGAATGCGAGGGTATGAATCTTACGCCCGGTTCAACAGTGATGACAGAGCCCGTAGGTAGGCGGCCTCTCACTCGAAGGTACCTAAACATTGTATCCTTATCTGCGTAGTTAGGATTACCGCCAGTGTCATGAGTGTCCATGCCAAGATAATGGCCGAGGCCGTGAGGAAAGAAAGCTACGCTGACTCTCTTTTCGAACAATTCATTCTCTGGGCCGCGAAGAATGCCCAATTTCAGCAAACCCTGGATTGCAATGCGGTGCGCCTTCTCATGCACATCCTCCCACTGGACACCATCTTTGAGCATTGCGATACATTCGTTTTGCATTTGCAGAACGATCTCGTAAATCTGGCGGGTTTCCGCTACGAATCTTCCATTCAAGGGGAAGACGCGTGTAATGTCAGCACAGTATGTTCGATACTCCCCACCAGCATCAATAAGCACATTGTTCTTTCTTTGCTTGGAAGCAGGTTCGACAAGTTCCTGGTCATTGTTTCCGTAGTGGAGAGTGGCACCTTTCTCACCGCTTGCAACGATGGGGTGATAGGACTGCTCCCGGCATCCATTAGCAATACAGGTGGCAATAAAAGCGGCCTCAATCTCGCGCTCATTTGTTGCTGCCTTTGATGCCTGAATAGCTGCGATGTGTGCTTTGGCGGATATGTCGTTCGCTTTTCTCAAAAGGGCAATTTCATATTCATCCTTGACAACGCGGGAGCTCTCGATGCCTGCTTTCAAAACAAATAAATTGGTCTCGGAAAAGCCTTCAAATTTGGTTTCTTTCGATATTTGGTCGGCGATCGCAAAAGCAACAGACTTCCCGTCATGTGCCGAACCAATAGAGCAAAGAGTAGCATTGACTTCAGTCGTCAACAACACCTGGTCAACGTCGTACTGGTCTAAAGCCTCGTCAGGGGACATCGGAAGGCCAGACCAAATCACCTCCTCAGGGTCGATTGGAGGTATGAAGAGAGTCAATGAATCGGCCTCAATGTCATATGTTAGGTATGAGTCCGGCAGCAAGCACCCTGAAAGATAGAAGAACGGGCGCCGTTGTCTGGGACGATGCCGGTTAGTTTGCAACTATGAGGACATATTGAGGCATTACATGTCATACCTAAAGGGCATCGCCTCATCATTATCCTCTATGAGACGAGTTTTCTGTGCTTCCAAGTATATGACTCCGGCATTGTCATATCCTCGAGCCTGTAGATATTCTGCCACTCGGCGCGCATGAGCTTTGGCCGGGTATTTCCCTGCTAAAATAGAGTCCGCCATAGTCCGTGTCTTTAATGTGCGAAAGCGAAAAAAGACTTGAATAGTAAAATTCAACTCACTATGTTGAGCAAGCAGAACAGTCTCTTGAAGTCGAGTTGAAAATCGCGGGGTTCAACCTCCTGCGGGGCTCAGGCATGCGGCACCGGTTACTGTCGGATTTATTGAACCTGAGAGCAGTCTTGCGAGAAATAAGCGAAAAGATAAATGGGTGCTACATTTCAATTTATTATTATCATTATTTCCTAGGCCTGAATCAATCCAATTGGTGATAGGCTAAATTGGCAAATTGCGGATATTATTGTGGTATCAGTGTTATTTATCTGCACGAACTGCCTTGACTGCCAGACGTAATTACATCTTCAAATTCCATTTGCCATTTGTCAACCTCGGCAAACTTCATCGCCTGTGACTTCAACTCTTCACTGAGGAAGTTTGTCGCAGGCCCCGAGTCTGACAGAGATGCATCAGATTCGAATGCATCAGAATCAAGAGGTGATGATAAAGGCGAGGACAAGTCGACAGGCTGGTTTGCTTTGTCAATAGAAACATCCGGTTGAGGACGAGTATATGTTTGCTTCAACGGTCTCGCAATCGGTATTGGTCTCCTGTTGCCGTCGTCTGTTCTGGCACTGTGGTCATTTTTTGTTCGGCCTTTCTTCTGCCTTTGTTCTCCCGCTGGCTTTGATTTGACTCGAGCATTGGATGACTTTGACTTGGCCGTCTGTTTTCGCCGTGATTGAGCCGGTTTCCCGGCGGGCAAGTAGCTTAATTCATCATCGTCTTGCTCGGATGAAGGGTAATCACGCTCGCTTTCCTTGGGTACATCAGTTCCTACTGCATCTCGGTGTTTGCGTTGCCGTTGGCGCCGCCGCGGAAGCAATTTATCTTGAAGAATTGCCGTGGAAAACTGAATCACATCATCAGGCGCATCCTTGGCAGGTCTTCTCAAAAGTTCTGTGGTAGCAGATGGTGGGTTGTCTCGATTGAGCGCTGACACGGTATGCGCGGGGCTTGGTGGCATGCTACTGCTCATGGGCGGTGCCATTGTTTGACTGCAGACTTCTGGTGATTCTAACGGCAGAGGCAGGTCTGTAGAATCGGCTACATCGCCCCCACGGCCCTCCGGAACTGGTGAGCTAGCTGGGGTGTTCTCCACAGCTTCCAAAAGTGAATTGGGTACTTGTAGTTCTTCTATAGCTCGTCTCCGCTTACGCGACCCACCACTTGATGGTAATGAAGACTCCGAGGGGGATGAAGGAGGATGTCTGGTTAAAATTGATTTCCCCCTGGAAAGATTCAGCGGCGTAGACTCGTCTTCTGGGCTCAACCCGCCAAGAAAATCATCGTCGTCGAGATCAGAGGATCCATCCTCTGCTTGCATCATCTGAAGAATGCTGGGCTGCCGGGGTCTTCTTCTGAAATTGCTCAGTATCGAGCTCTCAAAGGCCGGAGTTCCAGGGATCTTAGAGCTCATATCACCCTTTCTCCCTACAAGAGAGAGAGTTGATGAGTAACCACGAGCTCTCGTGGGTGGTCGACTTCCTGTAGCTATGCGTTCTCCCATAGGTGATGAATCGATTGCCTGCGCATGCGCCTTGCCAATGGGTGTTTGGCTCTTTAATTGGCGCCTAATACCTGACACCGAAGCATTTTCTCCTGGCTGTGAAGCGTTGTCCGCCTCCGGCCTTTCCCTTGAGGGTGGCCTGAAAGCATCTGCTGAGTCGACTTGCTCGCGACTCGTACTACTCACTTGTGAGTGTGCAATATTCTTGGTGGGCGCAGAGGGAGCCTTGGATGCCAGGCGATTCCGTTTCGTAGGTGGTCGTGGCATGGTTTTTATTGATCTAGATTTTGTATGGCAGTGTAAGGTCTATCGAGCGAAGTGTGAAGTACGGAGGGATTCCAAGAAATAATGAATCAATAAAATTCTATCATAATCAGCTAGTTGGCCGATATTAATGACTTCAGGCAAGACACAAAACTCACCTTTTGGAAGAAAAATAATAAAACCTGATTCAACTTGTATATGGTGCGTTACAACCGCCGCGTTCTTTCCATTTGTTTTGGTGATGGCGACGCGAAAAAGAGTTTGGCACGTGTTTTTTGGGGGATGGGGGCTATGAGCTCCATACGTAGCAGCCTGCCGCCCGTGGTAGATAACTACCTGATATAGTCTAGAGCCCTGTGTTACAGTGTATTATTACAGTAATAATCATCCAATCCGCCCTCCGATACCTAGGTAAGTACCTACAGTGGGAGGAATCTAGTTTGCACCCCCCAGCCAGACCGCCTCCGCAGACCGCCTACTTAGATAGAATTGTATTTTATATATAACCAACACATTAACTATATATTCTATATTATATCACTAATATAGCATAAAAAAGAGGCCTAGAACTATTACTATAAATATAATCTTAGATCTGTAAGCCCCATTCTATTAGCTAGGGTATGAAATAAATTTATATAAAGTATCTAGAGTAGTTAATTAATATAATTAAAATAACTCTACAGTATAAAGCTATTTAGGATAATAATAAAAATACAACTATGCTCTATCCCACTATTATATTTATATAGATAATGTAACCGGACACTGAGCTGCGCAGGACACCAAGCTGCGCCGCGGCGGCGGCGGCGGCCAACTCCGCACCTATGATTCTAATAAAATGCAGTCTTTTTTTTTAAAGCTTTTTACACCCATATAAATGTAATATATTAAAAAATAAAAGAATAACTATTTAATAGGGCATTTCAGCTAGTTATAACCTTCTTAGTTATAATTACTGTAGTATGTAGTATACTATAGCTTTAGTCCTAATAATAGACCTAGTTCTACTTCCCTCTCTCTCTCTCTCTCTCTCTCTCTCTCTCTCTCTCTACTATTTTTTAAGCAGCTTAAAGGCTTATTAAACTTCCTCTATCCTAAATATAATATTATAAGGTCTCTTTTCTCTTTTTTTAATACATTTTTAAAGCCTATAGCTAATGAAGTTCTTATTAAAATAGGATTATACTATATATAGTAATCTCTACCCCCTTTATTACCTTTTTAAGTACTACTTTGTCACACCCTGGGATCTCGCAATGGTACCTAACCTGTAACCTGTGAGTCAAGCCTGGGAATACTAACCTGTGACCCTAATCCAAGGACGTCGACAGTAACCGGGGTGCTCCTTCTGAGCCATGGTGCTTGAGAACGTGGTAAGATAGTCAAAGAGAGAAGCAAGGCCAAGAAGTACGTATGCTTCTTAAGCTAGAGATGTACAAACAAGTGGGTAGAACAATCAGAGTGGTGGTGGAGTAGTAGCTATGAGATGATGACTTGTATTAATCACATAGAACCTATCTAAGTACATAAAATGAGCGTCTTATATATCTTTCCTTTATCTCCATGGTCCCCTAGATGGTCCTCCGTATGGTATACCAGTGGTATACCATTCTATATACCAAGATGTATACCATCCGTACCTGGTATACCAAATGGTATGTTCGCCAAGACATGGTACCTGTATACCATATCACATTAGTGTGGCGGTGTCTGCCAGATGGTAGCCGTAAAGAGCGTCGTGGTAGCAAATCGTAATTCTCCGCCATAAGAATATCCTTTCCCCTTGACCGCCTGATTCTGCCTGATGCGGTTACTGATAAAGGTGCCGTAACATACTTCTACTATAATAGAGGATAGTAACTAGATTTATAGCTCTTTAAGCTACTTTTTCTATTAATTTAGTTAGTATAGATTAGTAGGTATATAGCTAAGATAGAAGGATTAGTTACTATTTAATATTAAGGGTAGAGGAGGTATTTTTAATTTAATATAAAGGTTTAATAGTACTCTCTTTACCTTTAAAGGAATAAGACTAGTTACTATAAATCCTAAAGCTATATTTAATATTAAGAAGGCCTAGTAATATACTTTCCTATATATTACTAGAAAATTACTCTTATTAATATAATCTATACTATACTAAGTAGCTTTCTAAATCTATTAGCTATATAGCTTCTTTAATAGCCTAAAATAGGCTATATCTAGTAGCTAAAGAAGATAAGATAAGTAAGAGGGTATATATAGAGAAATAATCTTCCTCTTTATATAAAATTAGTTAAATTTAGTAGTGGTATAACTACTATAGCTATTAAGGATTAAAAGGTAATACTAGCCTATAATTTTTAAAGCTATGTATAGTTTAAAGTCCTCTTAAAGCTATTTAAGACTTATACTATTAATATATTTATCTATTCTTACTAGTACTAATAGTCTAATCCTTTAGGATTAGTATTTAACCCCTATTCAATTCATGATTATGAAGCGCATGATTTGTAGTAACTACTAAAAATTGGGGGAAGTCTTCTGCTTCCCTAAACCATGGGCTGGAACTTGGAAATACTACAGACGAAATTACTCCATAGTTCTTCATCTTTTTTATTTGCCTGTTGATATTAAGATATCACTTCACTAAACGCTTACCTCTCCCAGTCCTTGAATACGGTGGTGGGGTGTCGTTCCCTGGTCCGTTTTGTTCACCAAACCCGAGAAGCCCGATTACGGCGGACGATAACCCGATGGGGTCTGGGGTTGATTTATCAATCCCGCATAATTGCATGTCTATATTTTTCACCATAGGTACCATATGTTTCTTGGGATGTAAAGATTGGCTTTTGGGCCTGGCCAATGTCACCTTAGATTGTAGCTATCCTCAGATCTAACCTGACTTGACCGCCGCCACTCCCAGTAATGGTCTCCAGGGAAGCACTGAAATTCGCCCAAACTCTGGTCTCTTTAAATATTCTGGAAACCAATCTACCGTTGCATAAGGTATACTGTATGGCTCTCTTCTATTTGCCTTTCGGGAATCGATTTGCCATGAGAACCACGGCGGTGCCAAATATGTCGCCCACGAGAGGTGCGATGCATTTCACGGTCTCAGTTTTGTACTGTCCTGGACGCAGATCACTCTGACTACAGAGAGCCCGTGATCAAACCAGGTGCCGGTGGTAAATCGATTCTTGAGTAGCTGGCGAGGATTGAGGCCATTGCAACCAAGCGTGGCTGGGCAAATGACCCTATGTTCCCTTTCAGCCTCGCGCACTGCAAGCAGTGATAGCCGATACTAATATAGGCAGCCATGATCCATATTCAAGACATCCCATCCTGCTACAGGAAGATGATCTGTTGTTGGACTTGTATCGTGAGCGAATCAGTCAACAAGCATCTCAACCATGTCCAAGGCAAGGTCCTCGGATCTGCTCATCTGTTCTATCTGCTCAGGCTACTAGGGGCATGATCTGCTCTCAAATGTTAACACAAACCTACAACTATTATTTGGAAATATTGACCGTGTTCCTATCCAGTGAAGGGAATTGGGCGTACGGTTTCATTGGAATGCTTTGGTATGAGGATGTCCTAGTAAGAAGCCATGGTATTCTTTGGCTGAAATTGCGTTGAGGAGATTACTCACAAGTCAACCGTACGATTTGAGAAAGATAAATCGCTTTGCCTTGATGTACTTTTGCCTATTTCCTCTACAATCTTTTCTTTTTCTCGTTTCTCAGCTTACAAAATAACACGAATGTCTTCCCAATCCGCCGCAAGCAGTGCCGAGGCTTTGCTATTTTGCGTGTTAAGTTTTCCTTTCAGACCTTACATACTAGTAGTCGTTGAAATGAACAAGCAGCAGCAGGCTACATGCTGCAGATGATGCCTGGATGTCGCTTTGCGCCAGCAAAAGGACATAAGCAGCCGTCACGGGGGCCATCTTCGGTGCCTATGGTCAGGTGCTCTCTTGATGGTGTCGCAGACATTGCTGATCATAGGAGTAATCATATCACCACACGTTGCGAGTTACAGCCTCCCGTCTCAACGGTAGACGCGATCATGTCCATTGTCATGATCAAAGTTGAAATCGTTCACCCAGTCGGAATCAATCTACTGATGTCATCAGGGATGCAGAGAAACCACGGCATACTAGTTCGATTATCCATTGTACACTAGGTAGTATGCAATTTCATACCATTTGTACGTTGGGTTTTCACTGCCACATACATAAGATAACCAAGTACTCCGTAGTAGTCTTAGTATTCTATACTCTGAATAAGCTTGATAGTATAATATTTTTCATTGCTTTATTCGCGAGCTATTCTTGATGTGCTTTTCTCAAGCTGCAGTATTAAAGGATCATTCCTACTTGAAAGAATAGAAAGAACGCATATATATATATACCAAAGCAACAATGGCCCTCTTAACAAGTAGATACGGGATGGATTGATATGTTCACAGTTGAAAAGATATCACGACAACCATAGTATGGTAAAGCATAAGATATATATGGTAGAAATGATAATATAACAGCAGAATAGCTGGTTTTTATGGCAATAAGATAGTGAAGAAAGGCATAAAAGGAGCTGGAATTGGGTATGTTCAACATGATGTCATGATAACTCCAACAACTGGTATCTCGAAAAGAAGGAAAATAGGAAAAAAAATAGAAAAGTGAACCCAAAGGGCGTAAGAAAAGGGGGTTTTGAACAGGGGTAAATTGAATATGGGGGTATCAAGGTACTGGAACTCGACGATTAAATAAGAACCCATTCACTGCCTCGTTTAATGAACTTATCAAGCATCACACTGATATCATTCAAAGCAAATCGGCATACGTAAAAACCGAAGAACTCTGCGGCATGGCGGGTACTCAGCTCCAACCCAACCAGGGTTGGTGAAGAATGTTTGAGCCCTGGGTCTTCAACTTGCTGGGCAATTTGATCTAACGGCAAGTCAATCATCGACACTCTAAGGGGGGTGGGGAAACCGTAGAATCGCATCAAGGGGTATGCAGCCTACCTAATACTTGAGCTGCATCACAAAGCCGCGCTAAAGCACCCATATAATTTGCATTGGGCCCATTAAATTGTAATTGTGTTACGTTGGGTCTTTCGGATTGTGAGACGGGAGTAGAAGTCATGGGGAGCGAGCTGATTGTCAAATTATCTTTGCTGGTTTCCTTGGAGCTGGTAATTGATGCTGCAGCACCAAATCCTGAATTCTTAGATCGCAATTTGCGCCAAGAAGTCAAATATGACTTGCTTGGTCCATTTGAACCTTTCGAGGGCGGGATTTCCGCAGTGGTGGCTGTATCATCCGAGGCTGCGGAGCTTCTGAAGAGCGGCATTGCCCCCTGCACACCAACTTCATTGCCTAACTTTTTTGACAAAGAAGCTTGGACTTGGTCGAGAACACTCTCAAGTGACTGCATTTCCTCTAGTACAGCATCAGCATCGTAGGTATCTACCTGAGATAATTTCAGCAATGCCGCCGTTAACAGGTCACAGTTAGACACTTTTTCTTCGACCGCTTTGATCTTGATATTTTTCACGCGCCAGACATCACGGGGAATAAATAGTTTGGTCGACAGGTAACCACCGCGAGGGTTAGTCACCGTTTGATAAAGGCATCTCATGAGCCAAAATGGGCGCAGAAGAAATGACTCGGGACACGGTTCTAATGGCATAGGGGCATTAGTAACCATGGGATTAGGGCATCCCGGGCTGGTGGGAGAGTGAATATGGCTATCGAAGAGATACAACCCGCCGCTGGGAAGACCATTCGGTGTAAAACTGGCACCGGTCGGCGTCGGTAGGATAGGAACTACGCCAGCTGCCATTCCCTTATGAAGATCCAAGGTTGGAAACGCGCTGCTCGACGGGGTTCCAGGGGAATCTGCAGATGGCTCAGGGATGGGTACCGATACATTTCTCGTCCGGAACGCTTTAAGACCTGGGTTTTGCTTGCCCAGGTTGTCAGGTGCAGAAGGCACTTTGCCAATTGGGCGCGCTGGCGGTGGTGACAGACCAGCGTCGTCGTCATCCTGAGTTAGGGCCTTGCTAAGATTCCCATTTGCCGCTGTGTCTTCGGCAAAGGAGCTAATGGAAGCATTGCGTTTGCTTGAGGGCATGGCGGATCGCAAGGCGGAAGTAGGATCTAACCCCTTACTTGCCTGGATAGGCAGGCTCGTCTGAGGCTCGTCCTTCGGAAGTGGCGGTGGCCGGCTGGTCAACTGGTCTGATGATTTTTCAGAACCGGAAGCATCAGAGCCAAGCCTTGGGCGAGAGCTAGTTTCGATCTTCAGTTCCTGTCCAGACATTCTCCGTGCTCTCACTGAACCTGCTGTCTGCCCGAGAGCCGAAGATTGCTTGGGTAACACAGAGGGATTGTCGGATGGGGCTATTGACACCGGTAAGGTCGAATCCGAGGACAGATGGGGCAGTGTATTCGGGCCTATCTTCGCTTCCGTTGATGGCAATACATCATCCTCTGCAAGTGTAGACAAGGCTGCGCCGGCCGTTGTGGTGTTAGAAGCAGCCGAGCTCTCCCAGGTCCTCCCAGAAAAGCTGCTAGAGTCCGATTGCCGAGGAAGAGCAGATTTGGACTGAATATCAAATTCAAAATCATCCATGACATACTCCCTGGTCATTTCCTCTAACAGGCGCTCCTCCTCTTCTGCTTCTTCGTCGAGGTAATCTGAATCGAATGTATATGGTTGTTCCTGATCTTGAAAACGACGCATCTCTCGGCCACGCGTCATTGCTACCTCTGCTTCTCGCTCCGCCTCTCTCACTTTTTGCTTTGCCAGCTCAACGTTTCGCCGAGCATTCGCCACGATATCATCATCTTTGTCGCTCAGCCCTACTGCCGGTTCTAAACCATCATCATAGGCAGCTTCAACAGCTGCATCAAGCGCAGCATCAAATTCAGCCTCTGTGCCGTGGCTGAAGTGATGGTTTTTCTTATGTCGCAAGTATACAGAAGATGTTTTAGAGCGCATAGAAGATGGGGATGAGGCACCGGATTCATCAATGGTGTCAAGCCATGAGGTTGATTCATTGGCATCCTTAACGTGGGTGCCAAGCAAGGACAACTCCGAATATTTGCCACCGTAAGAGAGATCTCCCCCTAGGTTCGATGCTTCGGGAGACTGCTCTCTGGGTGAAAGTGTTGGCGGCGAGCCACCATGCAGTGTACGGTTAGTGGCCTCTAAACGTTCATTTTGAAGGGTTTGCCAAGACAGCTCGGAGTGGGAACGATCATGCTGGCCTCTGAAATTTGGTGAAGCAGTAGCGTATCGTATTTCATCATCAAACGCCGAAGGCAATAATGATTGGCGTCTTGGTGGGATCCGGTGTGAAGCTAGTTCCTTCTGTCCTTCGGGCACCGTTTGATGACGGAAATCTGTAGTGGTCTGCAAAGGGCTCATACTTGTTCCTGAAAACGCCTCGTCCTCGTCATCCTCAAGTGGTCGGAACAGGTCACCATATGACTCCTGACTCAAGGGTCGTTCAGGCAGTGCTTTATGATCAGCTTCTTGAAATGAAAAGTCCATGCGCTGCAATTCAGTTATTCGAATCATATATGTATCACGCTAGACGGATTAGCCACTTAACGGACTACCAAGGCCAAAAAAAAAAAAAAAAGTTTTAGAGAAACTTACGATTTCTTGGAGCTTTAGCTTCTCATCATCGCCCCCATTACTACGGAGCATAACCAGCTGTAGTAAATGACAGGCATCATTGTAAGCTTCCATGGCACCTTCAAAATTCGCAGCATTATCAAGAAGAACGGCCGTGTTTGCCTTCTGTAACGCTTTCGAAAGCGTCGCTTTCTGGTAATGACCACGTTGCCGTTTCCCTCGGCTCTTTTCGTCTTTTCCGATAGATGGATATGGGCCTTCATCAATTGTATATCCGCCATCTTCCAAGACTCGATTCTGAAATTGTGGTACACAAGGAGCGCGATCCTCAATGGCAAATTGCTGGAGGTTCTCCATTTCGGAGCCCTGTCCCTTCCAGGGGTTTTGAAACATGTTGGCGGAGATCGATGAAGACTCAGGGGATACGAATCCAGGTTGCGACGGAACTTTGCCCATGATACCGGTTGAAAAAGTTGATAGCATGCCGATTTCCGGGAGAGCAATGGCAGGTAGTCCCACGGGGCTGGCCACAGTTGCGCTGTGGGGAATATGGTCTGCTTGTGACAGATGGGAGGTGACATTTGTTGTTATGGGGCTTTTGGAACGTTTGGGTGATGTATGATCGCCAGAATTAGACATTCTGGAGTAACTTCCCTGGCGGTAATCTATATGATTGGGAGGGCTCTTGCTGGATGCTGTGGACTGGGACCAGCGATTCAAGCTCCCAAGCCCTTCCTGAATAGCACCGCTATTACCTGAGCTGGCTGGAGGCGAGTTCGGAATTCGTGCTGAGACGGCCCCGATCACGGATGGCGTTACTACGCTGAAACTAGATGCATTTTCTAGCAAACTGGTCTCTGGCTGCTGGTGTAGATCGCTTCGTGATATAGGGCGTGGAGAACGAGAAGAAGCTCTGTCCATGGTGGCTGGGGGTGCAAACTCGGGCGATATGGGTCTAGAAGAACGCCTCTGGTGTGGAGGTAATGCGGGATCGACCGTGGTTGAGTGTAGCATTTCTAATCAGAGACAATGCTAGAGGGGTTGAATGCGTTGATTGTGCGAAGTATTTGCCGAGATGTCGGGGAAATGTATGTATGTCCCAGTAAAAGGCAGACGGTCGAAGCCAGGAGACCGCCGAACACTTGTTATCGAGGGGCGCAAGAAAGCAAGATACCAAACAATATAAACCATCAAAAAGCGAATTCAATTTTCGCGGGGCTTGAATCGCTTTGGAGAGTTTAAATAGACCACAGTCGTCGAGGATATCGCAGGTATAAGAGCAGGCAGTGGATTATCCTTGGTCATTCTCTAGAGATCGCCTAGAGTAATGCTAAACAAAGACACTTATTCCAAATGACCCTCGGTAATCTCGCGTAGAATATTGGAAGCTGAGTCTTCTAGTTCTCCTTTTTCATATCAACTTCGGCACATGGTCCTGCAATCCGGCGCAAATGTCGAGATGTTTCTAGCGAATACGCATTTCGTCATTGAGCAAAACGAAAAATGAAAAAACTTTGTTATTCCATGAGCATAAAAGCCGACTCGCTTGATGATCAATTCGAATGCTATCTGGCAGGAAGTAGGGCAAATGCGCTTCAGGAAGGGGTTAGGAAAGAGCCAGTGGGGTCTTTTATGTGTCGGTTCTATCGCGGAACATTCAATGAGAAAGTGGCGCCAAATTGGATGAGCCCGCAACAAGATATAAAACTCAGTGGATAGTGTCTTGCAAACCAATGGCTATAGGGCGTGGCTCAGCGTGCAGTGTTGGAAGAGCTCGGAAGAATAACAGTAAGGTACTCCGTATGGTGTATGATGGTGCTCAGGGGTGGTCCGTGGACAGAGACAGCGTACTGATCGGTATTGAGCCTGGGATTAGCCAATGCGGGGTCGAATTGAGCTTGTATCAAGATAGATATCACAGCAATACCCATAAATAATGGGAAAAGAGAAAGGACGGTCTGGGAAAAGTTGAAATTGGTGTTCAAAAGGTGAGATTGGTCATGAAAAAAGAAATGGGGTCCAGAATGGGGGTTGAGGTTCAATACTTCGTAGTCAACCACCAGCAAGAAAAGGGGGTGTCCTGCTTTCTTTTGTACGGAGGTACCATTACCAGTATCCATGGATGGATGTCCATCCATGTGGGCATCCGTATGTATGTATAGTACAATACACAGCTAGGGAGGTACAGTAAGGTACCTAACTACCTACCTTATTAGGTACCTTAATAGGTATCTACTCTGTACCTAGGTACCTACCTTACTACCTAGTGGAATATAAATGGGAGCATAGAGTATGTATTGCAGACCTTCATACATATATCCATGGTTGGTTGAAGGCATGCATAAAAAGCTCTCTCCATATCATGTGATATTTACTGTAGTGAAATCAAATAAATGTATTTACAATGTCACATGACATGCAGAGAACTTTTTACACACTAATACAACGGGAGGTAGGTAAGTACCAGGCTACTACCTAAATAATAGTTTGGGGTCTTAATAATTTCAAAAGAAAAATACGGAGTCAATACATAGATATCGGGGGGTCAAATTCGCGGTGTAATTTCGTACGTTACTATAGGTATAGGTAATTAGTTTTACAATTTTACATCCTTCAGGTTGTATTTTCAATGTATCGAAAATACCTGGTTTGGGGTAGGATAAAGTTCTACTGTTACGGCATCTTTATCAGCGACTGTATTAGGCAGAATCGGGCGGTCAGGCATTGACCCACGGAGACATATTCTTCATGTAATTTACCTATTGGGGCTGAAGGAGCCATTTTCCGATACCTCCGTACTCACGTGACCAGGAATACCATTTGGTATACCATAGATGGTATACAGGAAGGTATACAGGATCTACAGGGAACACCACCACATTAGGAGAATACCATTAGGAGTACCATGAATGGTATACTGATACAGAATGGTATAATTAGTGAAGGATATATAAGGACACACATTCCATGTACTTAGATAGTTCTTTGTGATTAATATAAGTCATCAATCCATAGTTACCTTTTCATTACTTATTCTGATTGTTCTACCTACTTGTTCGCACATCTCTAATCTTAATTAAGAAGTGTATGCACTTCTTGGCCCTGCTTCTCTCCTTGTATACCCTACTGCATTATCAAGCACTCTCAGCTTATAAGAGCATCCCAGTTACTGTTGACATCCTTGGATTAGGGTCACAGGTTAGTACTTCCCAGGCTTGACTCACAGATTCACAGGTTCGGTACCATTGTGAGATACCCAGGTGTGACATCTACCAGGTACTCTGTATTCTGTAACTTCCACATCATTCACTATGTAGTAAGGTAGACAGCATTAAGTATGCTGTATGTAGCACTTCAGCGCCTGTTACTACTCAGGTACTCCATAGTATTCATTATAAACTACAATTCATAGTTATAATAGAGATTAATACTGCATGAAATACTATATATCTAAATTGACAGTAATGACTAACCCAATCACCTGGAAATTTATTCTATATTACCTTGAATACCTATACTGAGGCTATATACTAGAGTGCCTAGGTAAGTACCTACCTATATAGTATATATGGTGAACTGTGAGGATTACTGACTGGGCAGACTTCTATATGTATTAGTAATACAATTCTTAGTACTGGGTTCTCCATATTCAGGCAGTTTATGGAATACAAAGTAAACTTATATTTATGTCAAATTCTCTATGATATTATAGGTTCTTTTTATTTACTAGTTTAAAAAATTATTACTCTAAATATACTGTTTGCTTAGCATAGCACCTTCACAGGGAGCCCTAACTTGGGCAACTGAGAGTCTAGGAAATGATATATCATATATGTGTAAGGAATTATCCTAGAGGTGCGTAGAAAGCGTTATAGAATGTATGGGTGGATTATAGTGAACTAATCAATGAGGTGCGGTATACTGCACTCAGCGTTGAAGATATTTACTGTGTGATCACATGACAGGCAGTGGGGTGACTCAGCACACCATTGAGCAGATTATATAAGATATCGCTGGGAACACTGCCATGCAGCCACTGGTCATAATAATAAGCCACTATAGTCTACCTAGCTCCCTATGGTTCTAAACTTCCAATATGAGCACCTTATAAAAACAATTGGTTTCTACATAGTTATATTTTCAGGCAGTTTCCGTAAAGACATAACCTGAAGGTGCATAGAAATTAGAAAGTGTGATAGAATGTATGGGTAGATTATTGGACTAGGTAGTTACTGAGGTATAGTACATTACACCCAGCATTAAAGATATTTACTATGTAATCACATAACATATAACTAGTTATATGACTTAGTTAGCACACCACTGAGCTGGTTATGTAAGATAATGACAGAGAACTGCCATTTACAGTGATGATCACATGACCACACTGGATCTGAGGTCAAACTGCCATGTCTCCACTGGTCATAACAGTTTTAATTATCTATAAGGACTAAGGAGGTCATCCTTAACAAAAAAAAAAAAAAAAAAAAAGGATACCAGATGTCTACCTAGCGGCCCAGCCTAGGTATAAGTAAAGGTGGTAAGGTATGATCTGTACAGGTATATTAAAAAAAAAATGGGCACCCCATAAATAGGAGTCCAATGAATACCATCTTATCAACCTGGAACTATTTTAACATAGGTAGTACAAGTATGGATACAGTATGGAGTACCTAGCTTGACTAAGATAATTTTTTACTGAAATGAGATGAATGGCTGGCTGCAAGCAGTCATGTACTTTGGGTATGATCCTCTAAGGAATATCTACAGTGCTTTATTTATACCTATGTATATTCTATTAAACCAAGAAAATGCGTATAATTTACTGCCCGGTGAGGTGTGAATCTAGAGGATTCTCCAGGTCTTCAACCCTTGGGAGTGTTGCTATGATAGGCAGTGGCTTCCAGCAGATTGAAATGTGAGTTCAGAACTGCAGAAATTCAAGATAACTATATACTTTGCATATAGACACAACTAGTGACTTTGCATTTAGATTTAGTGGATCGACTATTTCTAGCATGGTGTTTTATTTGCTGCTTGGCAAACAACATACGGATTAGAGAGCAAGTATTTAAATCATGCCTATTATAAAGCCCATGAGCAAATGTAAATATATGAAACCCTATGTACTTCATAATGCTGGTGATTTCTTGATGGCATTGAAACCAACTACCTATGAAGCTTCTGTATTTGAGGTATGAGATACAGTCATATGTTAGATCATGAATGTAAAGAAATGCTAAACACTAAGTTTAGTGCTTTTTTATATTACTACTCGTCACTGCCATCCTCTTCACTTGTTGTTTCGATATTTTGCTTCGCAGAAGCGGAGTCCTGGAGCTCGTTACCAGGGCTTTCCCGCCCTTCACTGCTGTTATCAACTGATTGGCCCATGCTACCAGTGTAATCTGGCCGAGGAATTGGCTCTCCATTTTCTCTGAGTGCAATCTCAATATCAGGTAGCAAGCTAATAAAGGAAGCGAATTGATCCATCGGCATGGAAATACCCTACATAAAAGATTAGATAGAGTCAGTAAGCCCTCTATGCAACATGCATACACATAAACCATTCAAAAATAAGACTGACCTTCTTTCCGGGAAGCTCTTGGCCATCTTTTTCATAATACTCTCTGATGTTGACCATTGTTTTTCCTCGGAAGGAGGAAACCGTAACACGCCGCATTTTCGATATTTCCCAGTATCGATCTCCATTGGAATCAAGCTTGCTATTTGATTTTAAATCTTCTTGCAGTTTGCTAGAGGGCATGGTCTTTGTTGAATTGGTCTTCGCTCTTTTTGCCGGAAGATGATCATCGTCATCACTAACGACGAAGTCATCGCCTGCGTTTGATGAACGCTTTCTGGATCCAGTAGCCATGGTACAAGCTAAATATAAAACAAGGGGTGTGACTGAAGAGACTACCAGATAATATGTCAATGATTTGCTTGGTAAGAGACAATGTATGTGAAAGGCATTGCCGAATGCGGGTTACGCGCCGTTCATAGACACGTTCAGTCACGTGGTGATAAGATCTCATCGAAATTGCGTCATTTGCAATCTTCATGGTACAAACATACCTAGCCATGACTTAACGTATATCAAATGATAGAGGTTGAAAGTTGTAGAAAACTCTTTGGATCTTATAATATACACATAATCCCGTATTTGATTTACACCATAAATATAACCGCCACAGCATGAGTTCCTCATCAGAGAATCACAGCCCTCAAAGCCTGTAGTAGAATAGAGAAAATAAGACCCCGGGCAATGGTTTCAACTTGCAGACAATCGAAAATCTTTTCGAGTGCCTCCCGACTGGCAGCTGCCCCCATGACACTTGTTAAGGCTTGAGGTAATCCTCTTTGAACAAGTAGCTTCCGTGCAGTTTCTTTCAGGCGCTCCTTTTCGACCTCGCCAGGGGATGGAGGCCAGGAATTCAATTCGGCTTCTGTTGGAAGACAATTTTCGCGTACCTTGGTTAGATACACTCCAATGGCTTCATCAGAAGTATGGGCATCGATCATTGAGTCTTGCAGGAGAGAGCGAATCGTCTCGAGATTTGGACTACCAGGACGTAGAATGTACGATTTTGCGGCATTCAGGAGCGTTCTGCGTATATTCCAAGCAGATGACAAAGTGTACAGTTCGTTTATGACGGCAAATATAAGTTCTACCGCCATATGAGTTTCCTCGTGCGTGATGGGGCTGTTTTGCTTTTCCGGGGCATTCAGTCCAGTGAATGTCGGGTGACAGGTCGCCTCAGCTTTCGTTTCACTACCCGGTGAAAGCAACGCAGATTTATCACCTAGACCTTTGGTATTCGAGAGTTTAGGAGAGAAAGGGCAAGGGTCGTCAGTGTCTAATCCAACTAAACTTCGTTCGGCCGCTGGGTTTGAACTGCTGCTTGCACTTCTGGAGGATTCATTTTGCGGGACTCCTGAGTCGTTTGGAGGTTTGCGATCAGAGCATGCGTCAAGGGATAAGATATTTTGTCTTGCGTGAGAGTCTGGCGAAGATAGATGTCCATTTGTGTTTGTATTTAGCCCTATCGAGGTTTCACGGCTTCTCAGGCCCTCCACCTCATCTGGTGCGCTTTGAAGAGGTTCATTTGACAAAGGGCGGCCTTTGAGATTTTGGTAATTTGCAGCTGAGGATGACCTCTTCTTGCCACTTCCCACACCCCCAAGAACTCCGGTTACACCGCCTAGAACAGCTTTGCCACCCCCGGCGACACCTTTGGGTGCATTCGTCAAAGCATCTAGAACACCCTTTCCCATGTTTTCGAAGGCAAACTGACTAGGGAAAGAAAAGCCGGTTTTCACAGAACCTCCCGCGGATTCGGGTCCCGGCGACCCATCTTTTTCAAGAAAACGTCTCATTCTTTCACATTCCGCGAGTGACTCATGTTGAAGGGCGTCGTGCAAATATAGCTCCAAGTTCTGTGTCAATAATGTTCTTGTTTGCCCTTTCCAAGGCGGTAAAGTAGGATATTGGTCTGTAAAGTCCCGGATTTTGTTTAATCGTGAGATCGTCTCCAGTGTTTCGTGGAGTGATTCGAAATCAGCATATTTTCTGAAAACCATCCAGCCGGTGGAACGCGATGACACCGGTTCTATTTGCAATAGGTAGTTCGACGTAGGCTTCGACCGTATCAACCCCCTTTCTCCCGGCTCCGAGCCATCATCCACTAACACAGAGGCACCGTGGAGAGTTAAAAGAGGAGATCCGTTAGTACTGTCAAACGATGACTTCGCTCCTTTCGGGAAGGAATCCATGGACACTGATGGTGACAAAGGTGACCTTACGGGATCCATTGACTCGGACCTCTTTTCAGACATGTGCTCAATTATATTTTGCATTTTCTCATCGTTGGGGTACTCTTTGCTTTGTAAATGTTTGCCCATAGGGCTTTGAATCATCTCCCCATTCGGGTGAGTTGGGGCAGCATCATCGCCACCAATGAGGGTACCCAGACCCCGCGGATCATTCTTTGCGTCTTTGAGGGAGGTCTGACTCTGTGCATCTTGGGCTGCAATCAAAACACTTAGGCGTTTCGTTTCCATAATCGCTTCTTCCGTTGCCTTATCCCCATCGAGGATCTGTTTCCCGCTGGTTTTGGAACCAGATTGTAGGTCAGGTCCGGTGTTATCTGCTGATACTAAAGCCACATTTGCTGAATCACTTGGTCCTTTTCTCATGGCCACGTCTTGCTTTCGCGCCCCTTCGACACCAGCATCAATTGCGCTCATGATCTCAGATTCACCCTCGCTGAAAATGTGGATTATCCAGCCATTGATGAACTCGGGGCGTGAAAGACTAGAGACCATGGATTCAAAAACAACACCAGCTAATACCTCTCGGAGAAAATCTCTGATTGCGGGACAGCTATACGCGCTTCTGTCGAGAAAGTTGGACAGGATATCATCTGCAGCCATGTTGAGCTTTTTTTGTTGTTGATGAACTGCCAAAACATTGGACAAACTGCTCTCAGGAAATAATTCTAAATAACGCTTGATGTTCTGTTCCGGTTCAATATACGTATCCGTGGCGTCGAAAGCTGTAGATAGCTCATTTAGAAATACGATGGTGATTGAGGAGGAGTTTGTAAGAAACTCTAGAAAGGTGTCCGTCGTCCGTTTACGCGCGAGGTGGAATGACACAGATGTAATAAAATCGGTTAATATTCGCCGACAGGACAGAGGGAACGACGTTTCGGATGGCAAAATTGGTTCATACCAATAACTTCATTGTCCTTGGGTGAGCTCATGATGTTTTATGGGAAAAGGGAGCTTACTTCACATAGTTCTGAATTACCGCATCGGTCAGCGACCTTAAAGCAGATGCTGTTTCTGGACGGAAAGCCGAATATTCGAGATCTATTTTTGAAGCTTGCGAAATAGCTTTTGGTTCGGGGTTGTCTTCAACATTGATATCGGTTGATTTGTATATGCGCCGGTCGATCAATCGTTTGACTACTTCCAGTGCAAGCTCCCTCTTTTTATTGGATTTCTTGGACACCATTTCGTTGGAAGCAGAACCATCACTTATCCCATCCCAAGACGCGTGCAAAACGATTCCCAATACAAAACCGATCAGGATTAACCCGACTCGTCCCAATACAATGTAGGTCACAGCGATCAGGCATAAGAAAACACAGAGCAGTGTTTCGTTATTAGATGTGGATAAAAAGTTGAGAATGAAGTCGACGATTTCCCTGGATTGCACAAGGTTTGGTATATTATTCTTGTGCTCATCACCGCGCTTCATTGAGTCTTCAATGGCAGATTTTCCCGTGTACTGGGACTTTTCTGATTGTGAAGGAGTTGCATCATTGGAATTGTCCATAGTGACTTCATGAGAAGATGCAATCATTTTCAAATCAATATTATCAATCCCCACGTCTTGGGTTGTCCATGGAAAAATGGTCTATAACAGATAAAGCTGATGTATTGCTCTTGTTGGCTCATGTACCCTCAATTCATACCACAAGTACCTAGGTAGATACTAGGTACTTAGTAGGTGAGGCGGTAGTAGGTTGATTAGTTAACTAGTTAGTTATTCATTAGTTAGTTGGTTCAGGTTATTACCTAAGGACTGTACCTAACAGTGCAGTTAATGTAAGTAGGTGGCCAACTTTAAATGTTTAGGTGTAGAAAACTGGTCTGTGCTTTACCCTAGGCAGGCTGAATGGGATGCCCAGTCTATGAAGCACCTTAGTACACAACACAGAACACATACTTATAACTAGGTATGTACCTATAGAGTACCTTAAACCTAAGTTCCAAGATTTGAAATGAAAGTATGTTTGTGTATAATAGATTACCTGAGGGTTCTTTAGTCTTCATTAGAATGCATACAGTATCACCCCACTGCCTAGGTTCCTTTCTCTTTTGATTTGGGTATTATTGTTAGTACTTAATGCTATTTAACTATGTAGGCATCAGTTATTATATCTTTAAGAGATTTTTATAACCAAACATCTATCATTGGTGGTATTGGTATAAATCCTAATATATAAATTGACATGCATCGTACTGCAGTTTACCCACCGCCTTTATTTCTGCCACCCACTTGATCAAAGACTACGCCTAAGGTCACCCAACGCAACGGGTGGCCGTTAGAACTTGTATGGACATATCTACCTGGGTATGTATCCATTCATGATTGCCTCATCCTCTATTTTAGATAACAAGGCATCTAAAGCAGATAGAATGGAATTATTCTCCGCTATCCGAGTGAATCTGGGCATTCAAAGAATATGCGCTTCATGCCAGATGCAAAGAAGATGGCGGTGATGTAAAGAACATCATACTATATTAGATACCCCCCATTTATCAAGCACAGATGAATTGAAATCAACGGGCTTTTATGTACTTTGTGTGTGACCCTTGGGCAACAATAGTTAATTCACCCAAGCCCGCCTTTTTTAAAATAGTTATTGTTGTAAAACCAAGGGTCTTCCCGACTTTGTCAGCACGGCCTTCAATCTCAAGCCAATCCCCGGTCGTTGCGGTAGAGAGGTAATTGACATGAATGTCTGTGCTGACGCCTGTGGATTCAAGGCCACAGGACGCGATGGCCAAACCTCCAGCCCAGTCTGTAACACAGGCAGAGAAAACACCATGCAAAGACCCTTTGGAGTTCAGGTGATTAGGAGCGACCCGGATTCGCGCACGAAAAACACCTTTCTCAGCGTGATAAACATCAATATCACCTAGTAGAAATGCGTATATAGGGCTGTTGGCGCGTATACGCTCCCAGACTTTGTGGACCTGTTCAAGCTCAGCATTCATGATGAACCGTTGTGCTTAACCGATGGTAGTGAGAGGATAATTGGTAGAGGAACCAGTAATGACAGTTGATATTAGCCCTCCAGGGTGGGAAAAAAAATATAATAAATAAATTGTGTCAAATTCAAAAAAGTAGAACAAGGAAGAGATTTTAAGGGCAAGTGTCTGCTCGGCTATCATTAGTCTCATTTTGGGGAGTAGTCAGCAATACATTCATAGTAGCCCTTATCGCCCGCTGATCAGTACCTAAGAGCTACCCTAATATTGACCTAATAATACTCTAACTCTAAGTTATCTAATGGATATAGGTAGGCACTCCTTTATGTTTTCCAGTTTTCAATAGCGATTATCTGTTTCTGTTAGGAAACTGGGGCTTTTTGAGTGTCATCTACAGAGCACCTGTGGTAGATCAGACATGTGGAGTATACCTAGCGAAAATATCAGGAACATATTATCATAAGCCTATAGTAGTAAGTGAACCGCAGGATTTACATCAAGAAAGCTCCATCTTATCTCCCTGTGCGACCCCTGAATTGATTTAAAAGCTCAGCATGATTTTCTGTTTTCCTGACAAAGTTCCATATACCCGTATATGTTCAATCCTCCGCGTTTGGGTAGAAGGCAGTGTTTTATATAACCGAGGGCTTTCACCTTAAGTCCTTCTGGATAGCATCTGGGACAGCATAAAATGATTAACATCCTCATCGGCCCAGTAGGTCAAGTGGCTAGCAATGCTAGCAATCAAGGAAATGTCAAACGCCCCCCTATGTTAAAACAATCAGCCTTTGCATGATCATGAGACATGGTCTGTATATAAACCTGCAGACAGGAATAATTGAAATGAATAGCAAAGAAAGGTGTCCTCACTCCTGAATGCTGTAATCCACCCGCCCATTTGAATTCAAAGCTCTGACTTTCGCATCTTCGATCTTCAGTTTCTTTAAGCGATCTTCGTGCTCTTGAGACTCGATGGTTTCCCCGCTAGCGGAAGAACACGCCGTGGCGTTTGTGTGATTGCTTCGAACTTTTTGAAAGCCATCATAAAGTGTTTCTAATTCAGGCTCTATTAAAGTCCGGGGTCGATCGTCATATCTACTTAAAAGCTCAGCATCGGGGCCAGAAAAACGAGGTTTCCTCTTAGGTAAATCGGCAGCGGGTGGCAGGTGTGTTTGTTGATGTTCGAAGCCAGCACCAGAAGCCCGGGGGGGTGTATCCTCGTGGCTCAAGCCTAGGCTACGGTTGAGTAAACTGCTTGCAACGCCAGATGTAAAATTTGTCCACAAAGATCCTACACTTTGGCCCACGCGACTACCAAGTATCGAAAGGCTTTGCCCAGATGTTGCCCAAAGACTCTTTTTAACCGATGGCAAAGGCTGTGGTTTAAGAGTTGACATTACAGGTGAGATGAGCGGTTCAATGCGATAGCTGACAGGGTCGGATGGATGGAATATGTTGTAGAGTTGTCGACAGTGTGGTGAAGACAATATCGCGGGCGCTTCCACTGTGGTTCCCACTCTAGCATTCACAGAATGGTGTGCACTTGAAGAGCCCGAAAATTCTGGGACGTCGATACTGCTGTTGATATTAGAACTTCTGGGATCCACAGTTGATCGACCAGCAATGGTTTTTCCCTTGAGCATCTGGAAAAGTGCGATGGGAGACCCTAAACAAAAAAGCTCTTCACACTGAAAATCTAGTGAATAGTCTCGATTTGGCATAGGTGTTTGATCCTCCTGGGGGGGCGGACGTTTTTTTTTAAGGTGCGAGTCAGACTGCTGGCGGCAAAGGATATCAAAAAGAATTGCGCTTCCAAGCGAATGCCCACAGAGGCTCACAGAGCCCTTGAACGATGGATTTCGCTCTTTAAAAAGCTTGAGAATCCGGTTGCATTCCTGCCGGACGATAGTCGAGATGTGCTCACAGTAAGCACTTTGATAGAGGAGCACATCCATTGCCAAGTCAGATATCAGGTTTCGAACGGCAGGGACACTTTCAAGCGTAATATCTGCCAAGCCGGGATACATATCGTCTTCAAGTATATCTGCATCAGCGAGGTCAAGTTCCTTGCGATTCTGCCGAACCCCACGATAAGGGAAGTCAAGCAGATGTCTCCAACACCTACTCAAATCAGCATGAGATCGTTCTATTGGAATATAAAAGGTTCATTTCAAAGTAGGCGGATTTTCAGGGATGTTGATGGTTTACTTACACAGGAAGGACCTGAACACGGCAATTCTTATTGCTGTCTGCAGATGCAGAGTTCAAAGCCTGGAGGTCTGGAGAAGCCTTATAAACACCCTTCATAGTTTTACGTAGGACATTCACATCATGAATAAAGTTGATGCTCTCTAAGCGCAGCCCAAGCCTTTGGCCAATGCCGTGTGTGACGAGAACCAGGTGGTCAATGTCCCGCTCTCTATCCTCATTTTCAACTTCCCTGGAATCCTCCATCTCCTTTTCCTCCTGCCTACGCGCCTGCTCTTCGAGTTCAGCAGCATTCTGGGGCTCGCCAGCAAGAGATGACATCTGTCGTTCTATTGTCGATTTTGGATTCTTTGCAGCAAAATTTTCACTATCCGACCCTTGGTTGACAGGGGAACCTGGTCGTGAATTTCCTGTTCCAGATTTGGTTTTAAAATCCATGGAAGCTCCCTGGGGAGCACTCGAGGGTGATCCTTGAAGTGGGTTCCGGTCAGGGCCTCTTGTATCTGGTGTTTCCTTCTGTTTTTTAGCCTCAGTGAAACCCCGCATTACTCTTGTGCCGGCTATGCCACCTAACTTTTGATAAACAGTGGTGCTCACTCGGGACATGAAATCATCGTTTGTCAACAATGCAGTGAAGGAATCTTGGTAGGTGACTATGCTGTTCATGTAAGCACCAAAAAGCCGATAGTTATGGGATTCATTGGCAGCCGCAGAAGTCGCATTCCCAGAATATTCGGAATGGCCGTGGAGAGAATCATGCCTCATTGTATCAGATGCACCCGGATTTGACTGTAAGCCTCTTATTGTGCTGGCTTTATCATATTCATCCATTTTAGAGACAGTTGGTGGTTGCAAGGGCTTCTGAGTGTCCTCGAATTGCCATGGCCTCACTTTAAGATAGCCTTCCTCAAGTTGAGTAGCAAGGTTTTCCTCACACGGCTTGAATGTAGAGCCCTCTTGAAAGAACCATGTTCCACGACGCACTTCATACACTGGGCCCACCCAGTAGGCCGGGCTGAGCTCCCTCTGTTCCACATCCACATCAAAGAGGTAGTCTTCGTTAACAGGGACTTTGACGGTATCATCCTGTGCCTTCCCTGTGAAATTCGTGGATTGAGATTGCTCACGTGCAGCTTCGAGGTCGGAAAGCCTTTGGAATGAGGTTTCAATAGACTGAGAATCTTTCAAGGAGAACGGGACAAATTTTTTTGGTGGGGGTAAGGGCTTTGAATCATCCTTTCTATAATCCGAAAGCATTGGTTTTCGCTTGGGTGAATCCACTGCGTAAAACCACCTCACTCTCAACAAAGGACAATCCTTGGGGTATTGACGCAGACTCAACCTATGTCGGCGTGTAACAGTATGGTCCTCCCCTTGTGACCGTTGAAGGACATCTTGCCCATCAATTTGGTTGGTGGCCGGCTGAGGGATTGAATTCCTGGAAGTGTTCCAGGGCGAAATCGCTCCCAAAAAAGACCCTTTTTGATCAGCTCGTGCCATTGGGCCCTGTTGAGCCTGAAGGCGTATGAGGCGAGCCAATGCGCTTTTGTTGGATTTAGTGAATTTGCTGGGGATTCAGACGGATGACGGCAGATAGACAGTATGAAACCGAGGTAGCGAAATAGAACAACCAGTTGGACAACTAGAGTAATACCCGCTAAATATGAAGGATACTACAAAGAGCATAATCCACTCTTAATATATCATTCCAGGAAGGGCAAAGGTGTAGGTATACATCACAGGGAGAAAAAGAAAACCATACCTGTTTATACCTTTCAAATAAGTTCATGATAATCAGCAATACTTTCCTAGCTAAAAGCTAGTACTCAAACACACGAGAAAAATACGTGTTTGAATAAAGAGGTACAAGCAGACCTGTTCATACAATAATAATGGTTTGCACTACCCTGTGCACTGAGTACTCAACAGCTGTGTGCTACCTATGGAATACATACGCAAAAATGGCCTTTCACCCCTTGGATGTCAGCCTGGACTTTTCGGTGGCTAAAATGGTGGGCCGACATCATCAGGCAGCGGCAGCCCGCACCGCATCATGCGTCATCGGAAAATAGTGAGGGACTACTAATCTATATTCCAGAAAGTAGGGTCTAGTTCAAGGAAAATAATACACTGAATTATTTACTGAGAAAAGTAGGCATGTGAGTCGAATTGCCAAATTGTGCTAGAAATTTTGGGCCTTTTCGATGTAATGAGAATGTGTCTGGACTCTGAGAGGTGAATGCCTGCCCGCCTCCCAACTTCCCAAGTCTCCCTCCCGACCCCACCCCGCTTCTCCATTCTGCCTTGGGGCAGAACCAACTAGTTAACCCAGCACCTAGGCTGCCTAGTTATTATAACTTCTTCGATTCATTCAAGTTTCAACCGCCTTTCCACTCCCAGACTTGAACACGAGTTTTGTCATAGGCAAGATACCCAACAGAATCCTCAAATATCTTGTATCAATTCCTGCTTTGGTAGTCCGGTACCTTTTCCCTGGAGTTTTACCTCCTGCCTTGTTTTTTAAGGGCATATTCCGCACTTACCAAGTGTCCCTCTACTCTCAAAATATCTGCAGCCAGTCATTTCGGGCACGGGAAAATGAATGTTCTCAAGCTTCAAAAGTAGGTTTCTCTACACAATCACATTCAAAGCGCTCTGTACTCTGCCTTGATCGAACGTCGTTCTCAGTCTTCTGCAGGAAATACCCGCAACTCGACCAAGGCGAAATCTTTTCCCTACAAGATGGATTCAGGAAGCTAGACATTGACGATAAGGGCTACTTGGATGAGGCCACCGTGATCAAGGCAACTCAACAATCAGAACGACAACCGTACGATGTTGTGCGTCAAGCTTTGAAGGAGGTTGAGCTTGATAGCTCCCGGCGTGTGGAGCTTGAAGACTATGTGGATGTTCGTTTCCCATTCCTAATATTTGCTTTCAGGGGCTTAATCAAGACCATTTTACAGCTTATCTCCAAGCTTCGTTCAACTTCGGTACAAGGAAAGGCTGCTGGGGGGTTAAATCCTGTTGCAGCTACGCAAGGAAACGGTGCTGGCGCGTCCCGGCACGTCTCCAAGGGCAGCATCGGAGGAAGGATTCACGTCCAGGGTTCTTCTTCGAATGTCACGCATACGATCAACGAGGATGAAAGAACTGAGTTTACTAGGCATATAAATGCCATCCTTGCTGGTGATCCGGACATTGGTCACCTTTTGCCATTCCCCACTGATACTTTCGAGATGTTTGATAAGTGCAAGGATGGTTTGGTTCTGACAAAGTTGATCAATGATAGCGTTCCAGACACAATCGATGAGCGTGTTCTGAATAAACCTGGGAAGAAGATCAAGGAACTGAATGCATTCCACATGACTGAGAATAACAACATTGTCATCAATTCAGCCAAAGGTATCGGTTGCTCCGTTGTGAACATTGGAAGCGGTGATATAATAGAAGTCCGTGAGCATCTCATTCTTGGTCTTATTTGGCAGATCATTCGCCGGGGCCTTTTGGGCAAGATTGACATTAAGCTTCATCCTGAACTCTACCGGCTTCTAGAAGAGGACGAAACTTTGGAGCAGTTCCTGCGTCTTCCTCCAGAACAAATATTACTGCGTTGGTTCAACTATCATCTGAAGAATGCCAAATGGGACAGAAGGTAAATATTGACCCCAGTTTCGCTCTTCTTCCTTTTATCTAATC
The DNA here is from genome assembly GCF_001890725.1 of Aspergillus wentii DTO 134E9. NCBI lineage: Eukaryota > Fungi > Ascomycota > Eurotiomycetes > Eurotiales > Aspergillaceae > Aspergillus > Aspergillus wentii. The sequence goes on from NW_024467838.1 coordinate 295,562, forward strand.
CCTAATGTACAATATCTACATTTGGAATAGGCGGTACAGGACAGACTTTGCTAACTGATTTCCTTCAGGGTGGCGAACTTCTCTACTGATGTGAAGGATGGTGAAAACTATACTGTTCTTCTGAATCAATTGGCGCCTGAGCTCTGCTCGCGGGACCCTCTCTACACTGGGGACCTGCTTCAACGAGCTGAACAGGTTTTAACAAATGCAGAGAAATTGGACTGCCGAAAGTTTTTGACTCCTACATCGCTTGTTGCTGGGAACCCGAAACTTAACCTCGCCTTCGTTGCCAACCTGTTCAACACTTGCCCAGGTCTCGACCCAATTACCGAGGAAGATAAGCTGGAGGTTGAAGACTTCGATGCTGAAGGAGAACGAGAGGCAAGGGTTTTCACCCTTTGGCTGAATTCGCTAGATGTGCAGCCCGCGGTTAACTCTTTGTTTGACGATCTCAGCGATGGAACTGTTTTGTTGCAGGCATACGACAAAGTTATTCCTGGAAGTGTTAACTGGAGACATGTTAACAAACCTCCTGCTTCGGGTGGTGACATGATGCGGTTCAAGGCAGTTGAAAACACAAACTATGCCATTGAGCTTGGGAAGCACATTGGCTTCTCTCTCGTCGGCGTGCAGGGTGCTGATATTACCGATGGCCAGCGGACTCTCACGCTTGGGTTGGTATGGCAATTGATGCGAAAGGATATCACCAACACTCTCTCTACCTTGGCAAAGCGCATGGGCAAGCGTGAAATTACAGATGCAGAGATGATTCGCTGGGCAAACGACATGTCCCAAAAAGGCGGCAGAACATCTACTATACGCAGTTTCAAGGACCAGTCCATTGGATCTGGCCTCTTCCTCCTTGATGTGCTTAGCGGCATGAAGAGCAGCTATGTTGACTACGACCTTGTGACTCTAGGCCGGACTGATGAAGAAGCATATGCGAATGCGAAGTTGAGCATTAGCATAGCAAGAAAACTGGGGGCGACTATTTGGTTGGTGCCTGAAGATATCTGCCAGGTCCGCTCTCGTTTGGTAACTACATTTATTGGTAAGTCCGGTTTCTTGATTATTGAATATTTTTTGAAGCAATATGAAGCTGACTATTTCTTGGCAGGCTCTTTGATGGCTACATACGAAAAAATGTAACAGGGGGAAACCTAACCTTGAAGATATATTACATTCTCATTAATGTGTGGCCATTACCGTTATGTCCTATATTAGTAGGTCAGTACTAGCATCAATTATGGTGCAGTCAGATTAGTTTACGTTTTATTGAAATGATTTGATATGGACGCTTTTAGTCTTGCACAAAAATCTAAATATGCATAATATCGTTTCATTGAATATTAGGTACTCTGTAAATAATTAGGAAATAAGTAATTGAATATTTCGCTGTCAATAACTTGGCACTTGAGTGAGTACTCTTTACACAGTGAACATGTTGGATACTTGGGTATTAGATCAATCATCAATGGATATCTAAACATTATAAATTGAGGGTTAAATCATTTCAGGCCAATGCCAGTGTATTTACTACAGGAAATTAATCATCATAAGTATTGATTATACTACGAAACAGCTTGATAGAAGGTATTCATTCCCTTTGTAACGCTGATCTTCGATTTGAAAGTATCGACTCGAACTGCGAACCCATGCTCTACCCCACTAAATACATAGGTTGGTTTTAGTATAGCTGGGCTGGCCAGCTTTCGATTGTATATACCTGTTCTGGCCCATGGCGTTTTGAGTCGAAAAAATAGAATCGGCCTCTTGGCAATGACAATGAATGCTCCTGTATGAGGCACCGATGATGATGGATCCTGGTGGTCATAGCACTGACTACCTAGTTAACTGCAGCTATCCATTAATGCCACCCAATCATGCACATCAATAAAACTAGGGAGAGTAACAGGCAACATTATAGCGACTGGGCTATAAAAAAAGTCAGTTTTTAGCATATTTAGCCTAGAATATGCGTCAGTTAACTCCCAGGGCCAGTTATTTTTCTGATTATATAGTTATCTTAGTATAAATTGGACAACTTGCCCTGAAGCAATGACCGAGCACATCTATTTTTTGATATTCTAGACTTCGCCCCATCTCTCTCAAGACTGACTTAATAACTGGGCCAACTCTATATGGTAGGTACATGTCTGTGGGCAGATTGGTTCAGCTTCACTGGATCGCCATGAAACAGATCAAGCATGACTACAAAATAGCCATTTGCAGTAGGCTGGTCTGCAATCAACTGGGAATCAATGGACTGATGCCCAATGACATCTGGGAGCAACAGAATAGCTTGCTTTGTGGATTTATCGGCAAGATAAGAAAAATCAGCTGTCACAGCAGCTAGCACCGGCTAGATAGAATAAGTTTTATTCAAAAGGTTCGGGTATCCGCATATCGGCATCTAATCCCATCCAAAACCCATCTAGTTTGGCTTGTGGAAAAGAGGCTGTTATGAATTGTCTCTTGTGATCACCTCTATGTGTTGCACCGACAATGTAACAAAGACCAGGCGGGTTCGATGCCATGGCTGGTACCTAGAGGCAAGAAAAAAATATGATAAGATAGAGCAGGTGAAGGAAGAAATTTGAACGGGAACTCGTAGATGGAAGAGGCCATTAACTCAAGGGACGGAAGGTACTTGGATATATTTATTACACGGATGCTTGTTAGATTTTTATTAGGTAGGCTATCTGACCTAGGTATCTCGAAAGACAAATGGTATAACCGACCCCTTCATAAGTATCCAGTGTTGCACTATTTCGAGTTTATTACTTATTACTTTGAAGCAAATTGGTGACTACCCCGCACTGTTCGAACCAATTCCTGGGAAAACGGAGCTTGATGGGAATGTATGTACATACGTCAAGTCAAATTGTTGGTCAGCAGTACATAGTCGGCAATGATGCCAAAAACACAGGCGCCTGGGTGCATACGACAGGGAGGGGGCGCGTTAATAGGGCATCCAATTGCTTTCAACTCAGTAAATACGCTGAAAAGTCTATTATGTACCCAGGGCAGTGTTTTGAGCGCAGAATTCAATTGACGATTTGATTGGCATGGACATAGGTATCTTCCGGAATGATACATCATTGATGATATAAGATCAATATCAAGCTACCCAGTTAGGTATTATTATCTGGTAGACTTTGACCTCGTACTAGTAAGATTGCTACGACCATAACCCGATTCTTCTGCCCATAGCAAGCCCCTACAATGAAAGCTTACGGCTACTTCTAGAATCAATACTACAATCCACTTCCGACACGACTTGGCAGACCTCGCAAAGCTCCGACCGGCCGCACGGGACGGGGAAGGGAAATGCTAATCGGTTTCATATTAAATTTGCGATTAAGGACGACGGACCGTTGTTCATCGAGAGGAACACAAGGACGACAAAGACTGGCGGTAATGAAAACGATCGCTCGACGTTCGTTCGGGTTGAATTCGAGCTGCTGACCAGGATAAATACCAAAACCAAGACAATAAACGAAATCTCCGGGCATAACACCCATTACCGCGACAGGTAGGGGAGGGGGAGGGGGAAACTTGGCAAGCTGCACGAGACGGAATGATAGATGAAAAATGAAAAAGAGAAGAAAAGAAAAGAAAAAGAGAGGGGGAAGGAAGGAGACGGAAAACACAGTACTGAGGTTCAATACCAGTCTGGAGAAGGCTGTGTTCCATCCTCAGTATTGTGTCCTTCACTAAGAAGTGACAAGGGACCGACCTATCGTTCCGAAAGTTTGGCAAGCGAAAGGATAGAGTGATGGTTCGATGGCATAGTACCATGTTGACCTACTCAGCAGTATCAAGCTCATCATGGGCAGAAGTCAGAGGATCTAAGGGAACTACCCTGGTCAGTGACGGGCAGATTATGGCTGGAGATAACCGACCTTTCCTATCATCGCCATTGGTTCCGTTTTCTCGTTCATCTTCGCGACGCTCCCGCTCATCATCACGGCGCTCCCTGTCATCCTTCAAGTCGCGATCTCTCTCATCGGGACTGCGGGAACGGTCACGAGAGCGCTCGCGATCCCGGCGGTCATAGTCACGATCCCGGCGGTCATAGTCGCGATCCCGGCGGTCATAATCACGGTCATGTCGGTCGTAATCCCGCTCATACCTGTCGTCTCTACGGGGAGAGTAGTCGCCACGGGCGCGACGTGGAGATGGCGAACGTCCACGGCGAGGAGGAGTACGATCACGACGACGGTCACGGCCTGAGTCAAAGCGCCAGGACGCCGAAGGGGGAGTCCGAGCCCACTAATGGTATAGGGATTAGCGAAAGGAGCTAACCGAAGACCAGTGGTTAAACTTACTTCAATCTTCAGGAGGTCATCACGGCCGATACGTTTATTGTGCATCTCGTGATATGCATCATCTGCGTCACGGCGGCTCTCGTACTCCACAAAAGCGAAGCTGAACAGCATGAGATAAGAGCACTCCAGGGGTGGAAGATTGACATCAACTTACAGTCGGCTGGAAGGCGTACGAGGCGCAGGAATATCGCATCGAACCAGACGTCCATATCTATAGTCAAAATTAGCATCATGGATACTTCTTTTCATAATGAGATCAGTGGCAATGATGGACGAATGGCGGATAAGATTGAATGTTTAGGATAACTGATGCACTTAGTTGGCAAAGCGCCCGAAAGTGACAGTCTTCAAAGCAGGCAGGCGGGATTTCCGTCATGGAAGTAGTCTCCCGTGGTTAACATGATGTGAGATGACTTCCAAATCAAAGATGCGAGGCTTAATCGATGAGGTTATTGCGTATATGAATATCAAAGCCGTGGGATTTTTGGTAGCGCGTAGGAACCGACGAGCGGCACGTACCGTTCGAATTCGTAGGCAAGGTCGCGAGCTCGAGTCCCGTGTCCGAAGCCAGTGACATAAAGTGTGGTACCTGGCCGAGACATTGTAATTGTAGGCTTTATTAGACGGCAATCTGATGACAAAATAGTAGATGGTATATTAGACTGGGTCAAGATAAGGTGTCAGCGGCCGAGCAGACTACCTAGAAGATGAAAAGTTGGGTCACAAGTCGGGAGGGAGCAAAGTGTGTAAAAGAGAGATACAGATAGGCACATGTGCCACATGTGCACTGAGGTGTAATACTGCATGTATTATAGACACATCTACTACGGGCAGTTATATATTCAGTGGATTATCTGTAAACTACCTACCTAGGTACAGACCCGACATGTAATAATGTAATTCATTACTGATTACAGATACAGCAGTGAACCTTACCTAGGTAGGTAGGTATGTGGAGCTACGTGCTCCGTACATAGGGTACTCAATCTACGTTTCATGAAGCTCTTAATGTCAACATTCTTTCTCCATCTTCATCCAGTACACTTAGAGTCTCCTTTCATCTTCAAGACCTGATAGAGCATACGCCTATTTTATTTCTATATTTATAAGAAGTAAAAACCGGCCTGTTTCATACTCAAAATTCAGACGACAGCCCACCCTACAAAGTCATTCATAGTCTGATTTCTATCTTTGTTGCGACGTCGTCTGAGCGATCCCGGATTTCTTCTCATCTTATTCTCACCCTTTCTAAAGACGCCTTTGCTTTCTTTTTCTTTTTATCTCTCATCATGGTATTTTGAATAACGGTGTGAAGTGAACCACCTTCATGGCCAGCAAACCACTAGCAGAACGAATTCTACATGTCTCTTGTATCGCCATTGATTCTCTGTCCAGACTTTCCAGAGGCACATTTCCCCCTTCACAATATTCGATATCGATTTGAGAGGCAGGGGGAGAAGAGAAATTACCCAACCCGATAAATATACTTCAACCTTGAACCAGCTTTAATTGTTGCGAGGAACTTCCAGCGGCTTGACGTAATATATAAATTACCAATGAACACTGCGTCAAAATGAGCCTGGAACGCCAAGAAACAACTCAAAATGATGAGTTGGAGGATACAGGGGAGAGTGCACTGCCGAAGCTCCCCCATTCATCAACATCTGGCTCTGGGCCATTCAAGGTAAGGTTTGACATACGTGTGTAGCCTTTGAAGTATGGCAAGACTCACTGCGCATCATTGTCAGGAAACCCTTCCAGAGAAAACGCCATCCTTCCTCGGAGAAGCTAAAGGCAAAATTTCTGAACCAGTTGTTGCCGCGTTCATAGGTGGAGGTGTAGCTGGAGCAGTCTCCAGGACAATAGTGTCACCCCTCGAACGTCTCAAAATACTCTTTCAAATTCAAAGTGTGGGGAGAGAAGAGTACAAACTATCAATATGGAAAGCTCTCGTGAAAATGGGGCGAGAGGAGGGATGGAGAGGATTCATGCGAGGAAACGGCACGAACTGTATTCGCATAATTCCTTATTCTGCAGTGCAATTTGGGAGCTATAACTTCTATAAAAATGTGAGTTACAGGCCCTCACCGTGTGAACTCGACAGTTTTGGGGTTGTTTTGACAGGGCTGAAAACATCTCAAGTTCGCAGAGCCTTCTCCAGGCACCGATCTGTCACCAGTGCGTCGTCTCATTTGCGGGGGAGCAGCTGGAATAACGTCAGTCACCATAACTTATCCCCTTGATATTGTGCGGACGCGACTTTCTATCCAGTCAGCCTCATTCTCTGCGCTCAGAGAAAGGGAAGCTGGCGAGAAATTGCCAGGCATGTTCCATACCATGGTATTAATGTATAAGAATGAGGGTGGCATTGTTGCTCTCTATCGCGGAATTGTCCCTACAGTCGTTGGCGTCGCCCCATACGTAAGTTCACGGTTTCTGATTTCAACACACCAACTGACACGTTCAGGTGGGCCTCAATTTTATGACGTACGAATCAGTCCGCAAATACCTGACACCTGAAGGTGACAAAAACCCTAGTCCTTTGCGAAAATTATTGGCAGGTGCCATTTCCGGGGCTGTGGCGCAAACATGCACATATCCATTGTAAGATCATAATTAACCATGGCTCACTTTTTGCCATGTATATTACATTTTTATTAACTAGTGCTTTAGCGATGTTCTTCGGCGGCGTTTCCAAATAAACACTATGTCTGGATTAGGCTATCAGTATGCATCTATTTGGGACGCCGTAAGAGTCATTGTGACCGAGGAAGGGGCACGTGGTCTTTTTAAAGGCATCGTGCCTAACCTTCTCAAAGTGGCTCCAAGCATGGCGAGCAGTTGGCTTAGCTTCGAGCTAACCCGAGATTTCCTCATCGGTCTGAATGAAGAGTAGGTAGCTTCAATTACCAATGCATAATGATGTTCTGTTTACTTCATCTGGCTATTCAACATAACCATGGGAATTTAATAAGCATATGATATTTCCAGTTCAAGGCATGTTGCCCTGGGATATGCTATACAAAAGGTTGGCAATACTTTTCAGTAGATTTCTGTACAATACTGCGTATGGGAAAATAAATGATGGTATCTCATAACACGTTGAATTATGCTATAAAAACTGGACACTGGAGCTAAGTATTTTGCTATTTTCATCTGGAATTCTTAACCATTCTGTGAAAACCTTTTCACTTTATTTTATATTTCTTTCTTCTAGGTTTTCTAGTACTGCTGAGTAGTAGGCAGACTTTGTGGCCTGAGGCATAAGGAAAGACAGCCTCCTGCCATGGAACGACCTTTCCGAATTTGTACTAGGGTAGGGCTCAGCCCGCACACACCGTCCATCTGAAAATCGTAGATCAAAAACCACACCAGCTTCACTTTGCATACGGGTGCGACAGCTAGCCAATTCCAAGGTGTCCCATCACTATCATCAGCCATGGGTATGTTGAATGCTAACAGTTAATTGCTACAGACCTCCTGTGATTTTGCTCTTCTTTCCTATTTGCATGGCGCAGCTACCAGTGGAAGTCACGGAGCACTAGAGGCTAATTTTTCATTGCAGGTATCGACTTGGACCGTCACCATGTGCGCAGCACCCACCGCAAGGCGCCAAAGAGCGAGAATGTCTACTTGCAGGTTTTGGTGAAACTTTACCGCTTCCTTGCCCGTATGATTGACCTTGGTTTTGCTTGGATTGAGAATACGCGAGAACATGAACCGCTGATGGATAATACTCTTTTTAGGCCGCACGGAGTCAAACTTCAACAAGGTTGTGTTGCGCCGCCTTTTTATGTCGAGAATCAACCGCCCGCCCGTTTCCCTCTCGCGTATCGCAGCGAATGTCAGCGAGTCGCACAAAGGCAAGACTGTCGTCGTCATTGGCTCAATTACAGACGACAACCGCCTCCTCACCGTCCCAAAACTGTCTGTGGCCGCTCTCCGCTTCACCGCTACCGCTAGAGCCAGGATCGAAAAGGCAGGTGGTGAGGCTCTGACTTTGGACCAGCTCGCTCTCCGAGCCCCTACTGGAGCCAACACCCTCCTTCTCCGTGGACCCAAGAACGCCAGAGAGGCCGTGAAGCACTTCGGCTTTGGCCCTCACAGCCACAAGGTTGGTCTTTTTCAATATCTGTTCGTTGTGGGAATTTTAAGGGTGCTGACCTCGACTAGAAACCTTATGTCCGAAGCAAGGGTCGGAAGTTTGAGAGAGCTCGTGGTCGGAGAAGGTCTAAGGGTTTCAAGGTCTAAAGAAGTATTTAGAATGGACTAATTGGAGTCCTGAGCCCGAGTTGAAGTCACTCATAAATGACGTGTTTTCCACGAAGATCTAGTCGTTGAGACTTCGAGTATGGCTAGTACCCATTTAAGGCTCATGAGCTAGTGCGGCAGCAAATCCTGTGGATCTGCTTAAAATGTTCTAGGAATGACAGTTTAAGTTTAAATCAAAATTTCATTTGAATTGAAGTGATGAGTTTAAATATACGCGATTTTACTTGCTATCTACTGGCAAGTGTTCATGTTTCCACCTTTTGCCTCCCTCGCCCTCAAAATAGTCGCCTGCTCTGTGACCATTTCCCCGGATTTTATACTTGTAGATGGTCAAGCCTTCCAACCCGACGGGCCCTCGTGTATGTATCTTGTTCGTACTGATGCCAACCTCTGTACCAAAACCATATCTCATGCCATCGGCGAACCTTGTAGATGCATTCCAAAAAACGCCGGCACTATCAATGCCGCTCATAAACAGTTCCGCCATTTCGTTTGATTCTGTCAAAATGATATCGGTATGTTTTGATGAGTGTGCGTTGATATGAGCGACAGCAGCCTCAACCGCAGAGATGGGCGACGACTGAGAAGGAACAGTCTTAACAGCCAGTATGAGATCCAAGAATTCGGTTTCATAATCAGAGTCGACTGCATCTTGCAATAGATTTCCCTGTATAGTTGGAAATTTCTGGAGCAACGCAGCTTTCGATACCGAGTCACAGCGAAGAGTTACTCCTTTGAGTAAAAGGGCTTCGGCAACTCCAAGAAAGACAGTTTCAAGAACATCCTGGTGTACAAGCAAAGTTTCCAAAGAATTGCAAGCTGCTGGATAATTGGTTTTCGAGTCCACGATCACCTTTCGACAAATCTCCAAGTTGGCATCTGCATGGATATATGCAGAGCAAAGGCCATCGGCATGTCCAAGCACGGGGATTTTTGTGTTATCCTTGACAAACCGAACAAGATCGTTTGATCCCCGCGGTATGACAAGATCAATCAACGAGTCTTGTTCCAACAGCGAAGAAACGGCATCCCGTGTCTTCACCAGTTGGACTGAAGACTTGGGGATTTGAGTGCTTGAGATTGCCTCTGATATCACTTTCGAAATTGCAATGAAGGATTCAGTAGACTCTTTTCCCCCTTTATATAAATCAGCCACGCATTCATGGTCAGTCATGACATGACACATACCCTTGAGAATTGCAGCGTTTCCTGATTTGATGGATAGAGCAGCAATGTTGGCAATGACCTCGGGGCGAGCCTCGAATATGATCAACAAAACCCCTATGGGGCAGCTAACTCTTTCGAGGGTAAGGCCATCGTCGAGCAGTGTCCTTAGACTCACCGTTCCCACTTCAACGTTGGTCAGCGCCAGTCAACAGAAAACATTTGAGATACCCACCTGGATCAGCCAAACTTCGAACATTCAATATACCTTGCAGCATATCGCTGTACTTTCCAGGCTTCGACAAGTCAAGTCTCTTGAGGACACTGTGGCTGAGAGTGCCATTTTCCGCGGCACGGGTTGCTACCTCTACATCTCTTGCATTTGCATTAAGAATCGCATTTTTATTTTTTAGAAGGGCATTGTAAAGAGCAGTCAATGCCTCATTGCGTGCAGCATTAGACAATGTTGCAAGACGACGAGATGCTTGAGATGCAGTCTTTGCAACATCAAATGCGGAAGATTCAGTGAGTGACATCTCAGCAATGGTTGGGAACAGAGGTCGGTGCTTAAATATATGCAGATGAGTACGAAAAGATAGAATAAAATATATCACTGATAGGAAGATTCTGGCTCAGGAAGGGGGGGGAGGTTAAGTACCTGGGGATAAAGTGACAGCAATATATTTGTATCTTCCATGAACTTTTGCTGGGACTATCTTAGTACAAACTGGTGTGGGGACAACTAACCCCTCCCCCGCCGCGAAGAAATCAACCTCATGTGCATATATATGATACTCTGGGCGTCAGATAGTACATATGGAGTACCTAGCTACATCCAACCAAGATGAACATCGGTAGCTACCTAAGGCATTATGTGGGAGAGTCGGTTATTATTAAATATTAAAACAGTGCACGCCCAAACACAGTTAGGTATTGTATGCCTGAGGTATCTTCGTAGAGGCAGCGGTGGTACTGCCTACCTAATTAGGTATGGTACCTAAACGGGTACTGATTGTAAGATAAGGTGCATAGCTCCCGTGTCCTCGAGTTGACACCACATCAAATACCTTCATGCATTACTCTACCCTTACCCCAGATATGGCAGAGATTCTTTCACATCTTTCTTCATTATCACCAGCACTGCATAATTTGAGTGGTGCATCAGATAATGATTATGACTGTCAACTGCGTGATCTCATCGCCTACCTGAGACAATCACTGGCTGATAAATCGTCCAGCACTATTTCTGAGGATCACTCCTTCCTAGATGTAAGCAATGCAGGTCTTATCAGCCACATTCTTTCGGGCACATGTGTCTTGGTCTTCGATCCAGAAACATCCCGTGCAGTCATATACTGATTTTAACTAATGATTGTGTGTCAGAGTATTGACCCTGCTGTAAACTCTCTTTCTTATTTGATCATACTCCATTTCCAGGTCAATACTATACGGAGTAAGACCAGCGAACAAATCCCCGGTGTCATACTCCCAGGTGGACAGCTATGGTCGAAAGCTTTAAGATTTCTGAGGAGCTTCGATCCCATTCAAGTCAGATATGCGGGAGAGGAGTGGCGTCATATTGTTGAATTTGTGGGCCAATCTGCACAAGAAGTTTCAAAGGCAAGACGGGTTTAATTGGCTAATGCTGTAAAATGATTCTCCAACTAACTTCAATAAGCCTTTGCTAGCTATTCGGCCTATCAGGGATGCCATGCTTCGTCTCGATTCAACATGTGCTGTCTTCACATCGACTCATCTCCTCCTCATAAGACTTTGTCTGCAAGCAAAGGAGTATGCCTACGTTTTACCAATCCTGGATAAACACATATGTAATTTCCCCCGGGACTCAGAACAGGCTTATGTGAATTATCATGAGCCTCTTCTCTTTGCGCAAGATGGGCCTAGTACCACATACATTACCAGATCTTCTGGACTTTCTGGCAAGATAGCATACGGTGACTATTTGCGGTATTTTCTTTACGGTGCTATGGTATACATGGCGCTTAAAGATTGGAGCAAAGCACATCACTTTCTGAGTATAGTCATTTCTTCCCCTGTGACCAACTCCATCAGCTTGATCATGGTGGAGGCATACAAAAAATGGATCTTGACAAGCTTGTTAGGAAATGGCAAGGTTGGTTCAATCCAGAGTCAATGACGGGTGATCGGTCAGTACTGATAAAGGGATGGGTCATCAGCTAATCACGCCCCCTCCAACAATCACTTCACATGCGATGAGAGTTTATCGATCACTTGCAAGACCCTATCTTGCTCTAGCTCGTGCGTTTGAGGAGGGTGATTTTCATAAGTTGAAATCTGAGGTAGAGATTGCGCGGTCGGTCTGGCATGTGGTAAGATGCGAATTTGTCTACCAAGCTTCTGATGAGATAGCTGGTCTAACAGGCGCTTCTAGGACAATAATGCAGGGCTTGTTTCCCAAGCAATGGGTGCATTTCATGTATTCACCATTTTGAGGTTGGGAAAAACCTTCGCTTCTATAATGATGGTGGATGTCACAGAACGAGTGATTTGCGCCATGACTACCAAGGAGATGGAAGCCTTTATCGCATCACTCATTATGACCGGCCCCATGAAAGCGACCTTGTTGCATCTACAACATAGTGCTGATCCTACGATGATCCGCTTTTTGAAATCAACTGAGGTTTCGAGCATATTGCAGGAAACTGAGATGAGAGCGCAGTTGGTTCAAACACGTGAGATGTTAAAATCATTTGCAGTTAACATAGGGGAAAGCAATCATGGATTGGAATTAAGTAATGAGCATATGGAGAGCATACAAAGGAGTCAGAAGAGGGTTGACAGTGCGTTGAAAAGTGGCATTAGTATGGTTAGTGAGTCAGGTGGTTTTGATCTTGATGAGGATATCATGGGTGACTTAGGCTAAGATGTATTAATATAATAATAACACTTACCTATGGGTATAATCTCTAGGATTATGTTAACTGCAAGGAACTCTTTTTATATGAGTTGAATTTTTATATCCTGCCATAGTGTCGTGGTATTCCCATGTGTTACTGCCTAGGCAGACAGTCTTCTCTATAATATATATATTACTAGGTGTGAGAACGTGCAGTAATATAATTACACAGGTTCAACATTAAATTTAGATAGTGTGGTAAATGTAGCAGTTAATTAGTAATAGAACTAATTACTAGTTTAGAAAGCCTTCTAGACCTATAATTAGAGATATATACCATAGGGTTATATACCTATCTAAGCTATAATCTTAGTATTAGACTCCTGTCACACCCTGGGATCTCACAATAGTACTGAACCTGTAACCAGTAAGTTAAGCCTGGGGAATACTAACCTATAACCCTAATCTAAGGGTACTAATAGTAACTGGGGTGCTTCTATAAGCTATAGTACCTAAGAATATAGTAAGGTAATTAAGGAGAGAAGTAAGGCTAAGAAGTATATATACTTTTAAATTAAGTAGGAGATATATAAATAAGTAGGTAGAATAATCTAAGAGTAATTATAAGGTAACTATAGATTAATAACTTATATTAATTATAAAGAACTATCTAAGTATATAAAATAAGTATCCTTATGTATCCTTTACTTAGTATACTATCTAATATAGTATATACTAGTATACTTAATAATATATAGAGGATATACTATATACAGTGAGGTGTAAGGAGTTTTCACCCCCCCCCTTTCTGCCTGCTATAGCTGTATTTAGATTAACTAATAAGATTTCATTTTTCTACCAGTATAAACCTCTACTATACTAATATTTAGTATACTAGCTATTAGCTTTAATAACTACTTATATATAATAAGGTATTATCTTTACTAACCTTCTTAAAATAAATAATTAAACTATCTACTAGGCTTCCTTAGCTACTTTAACTAATTATAGGTATATTTCTTCTATATTTAGTACTATCTTTAAGTCTAGAGTAAGTTTATAAATCTCCTACTTTATAATAATCTATAGATTCTTAATTAGGTTTAAATCTAATAAATATAGTAGCTAAATTATAACTTTAATATTTAAGTCTTAAAGAAGTACTTTAATTATATTAGCTTAATAGATACTAGTACTATTATATATATAAAAATATTACTAAATTAAAGGTAATCTAGAAGAAAAGTATAATAAAGCTTATATATAATAGACTTAGATATACTACCCTTTAAAGCTAATAAATTATTATCTAGAGGAACTAGACTTATATAAATCTTATCTCTAAAAGTAGCTTAAAATATCTACTTTATCTCTTTCTTATAATTAACTATCTTAATATTACCCTTTTATAATTATAGTTTAGGTAAGTTAAAGGTCTATATTAGATATATATTAGTACTATACTTAATAGAGTACTTATTAGACTATTAAATATATAAGAAGTTATCTATAGAATAGCCTATATATTATAAAGCCTATTTAAGGTATTTTTAGTATTCTTACTATATATTCTATCTATATTATATATAGAGTAGTATATATATAAAATAATTATTTAATTAGATAAGTAATAGAGGTAGGTAATTAAGAAAGGGGGTAAAAACTTATAGTATCCTATTATAAATAAAATATCTATAATATAGATAAGATAAGGTTTTAAATAATTATTACCTCTATAGCTAAGGTTATCTATAGATTAGAGATATAAAGATCCTAAATAAAGTAATTATAGTCTAATAATTAGGAGTAGATAATAGTAATTATTATAATAAATATTATAGATACTATTTTACCTCTATATTTTATTATTATAGGGTTTAAATATTAATCTTATTAATATAAAGAGATCCTAAAGGATTAGACTATTAATATTAGTAAGAATAAGTAGATAAATAATAATATTAATTTAAAATAGCTTAAAGAAGATAAACTATATATAGCTTTAAAAATTATAAGCTAGTATTACCTTTTAATCCTTAATAGCTATAGTAGTTATACTACTATTAAATTTAATTAATATTATATAAAAAGGAGGATTATTCCTTTATATATATTCCCTTATTCTTCTTATCTTTTTTAGCTATTAGATATAGCCTATTTTAGGCTATTAAAGAAGCTATATAGCTAATAGATTTAGGAAGCTATTTAATATAAGATAAACTATATTAATAAAAGTAATTTTCTAGAAATATATAGAAAAGTATACTACTAGATATTCTTAATATTAAATATAGCTTTAGGATTTATAGTAATTAGTCTTATTTCTTTAAAAATAAAGAGAGTACTTTTAAAGCTTTAAATTAAGTAAAATATATTTATTTTACTTTTAATAGCTAAAAGTAATTAATCCTTTTATCTTAGCTATACCCCTATTAATCTATATTAATTAAATTAATAGAAAAAAGTAACTTAAAGAGCTTTAAGCCTAGTCTCTATCCTTTATTATAATAGAAATAATACTTAAAAAGGTTATAAAGGGGGTAGTAATTATAATATAAAGTATAGTCCTACTTTAATAAGAACTCTATTAGCTTTAGGCTTTAAAAATATATTAAAAAAAGAAGTAAGAAGCCTTATAATAACTATATTTAAGATAAAGGAAGTTTAACTAGCCTTTAAGTAGCTTAAAAAATAGTAAAGAGAGAGAGAGAAGTAGAACTAGGTCTATTATTAGGACTAAAGCTATAGCATGCTATATACTATAGTAATTATAACTAAGAAGGTTATAACTAGTTAAAATACCCTATTAAATAGTTATTCTTTTATTTCTTAATATATTACATTTATATAGGTATAAAAAGCTTTAAAATAAGACTATATTTTATTAGAATTATAGGTATAGAGTTAGCTACTGCCTACTATGCAGCTTAGTATCCTGTATAGCTCAGTGTCTTATTATGTTATTATTATCTTTTTAGGTAAGTATACCTTTATTTTTAGTTTAGAATTAATTTTATTCATTAGATTTACCTTTATTTTATAATTTATAATTATTTTTAACCCCGTATAATATTATTTTATAATATTATAGTCTAGCTATTATAAATAATAGTATTAATATTACTTAATATTAATTTATTAATCTACTTTTAAATTATCTTTTTCCTTATTAAAAATTAGAATTTAGCTTTATTTTAGCTTCTTTTATATACTCTATTTTTTATAACTCTTTCTTATAAGTTTTAGTTATATTATAATAGTATTTTATTTTATTATTATTACTTCTTTATCTAGTTTATAATATAATATAATATTATTTTACCTATAATATACCTTTATTAATCCCTTTTAATACTTAGAATTATATATCTTAGCCTTATTTACTACATTCCTTTTATCTTTAGATTAAAAATATATTATTTTTTAATTTTTTTTAAAGGGTTATTATTATACTTTAATAATTAATATAAAGCCTTAATATCTTACTTATACTATAATAAATCTACCTATATAATTTTATTAATAGTTATTATAATAATATACCTTTTAATACTATACCCTTCTTATACTCTTATCTAGGCTTAGCTAATAATATTAATATAGCCTACTTTATATCTCTTTATTAAGTATAGAGTAGGCCATATTAGTCCTTAAAGTATAGTTATTATTATTATTATATTAATATATACTATAAGTATTAGTTAGTAAGTATTTAATAATATTAATTAAGATTAAGGCTAACTATAATAGATTCCTTAAGACCTCTTAGGAATTACTTATATAATAGTATTTATTATTATTAAAGCTAAGGAAGACTAAGTATTATATATAATATACCCTTCTTTAATAAAAGTAATAATATTCTATAATATATATTATTATCTTTAAGCCTATTATTATATTATTATTATTAATATTGATATTATCATCTAATTTATAGCCAAGTCTATAACTATAGCCCTATTATCTTTAGGTAATAAAAATTTATAAAGTTTAACCCCTTTATTTACTTTCTTTAGCTCCTTAAAACTTATATTAATAAATGTATTACTAATAAAGAACTTAGGTATTATCCTTAACTAGTATATAATACTATATATATATTTTTATAAATGTATAATTACTAATGTCTTATAGCCTAGATATTTAAATGATATTTTTTTTATGGCTTTTAAGTATTTTTTAGTTTTTTTTTTTTAAATAAAACAGTTTATTATATCCTTCAAGTTTCGTTAAGTCTTTTTTATTATAAAGCCATACTTCTTATAGCTATTTTAATATATATATATAGCTCTTAATAATGAGAAAGGCTGGAATTCTTTAATATGCTTAATTATCGGACTACACCAATATTATCACTTTAAATATATAAGGTTATTTATACTACTCCTAAGTAACTCTTTCTCTCTATAAATGAAGTAAGTTATCAGCTATAATATTAATTAGGATAACTATTTATTTATATAGCCCCTATAATTACTACCTAAGATAAATAAATAATTATTCTATTAGATAGCCTCTTTATAGTAAGGCTTTAATATAGTATAGTAGAGAGGTCTATCTTTAATATATCCCTTAGGTAATAACTATAGGGTTAGAGTATTAAATTATTATAATAGCTAATATATTAGGTATAGAAGGTAGGAACTAGTCTTATATACTAGTAATAGTAATATTAGTATTTTTATTTATTAGTTTAATAGTATTATTTATATTACCTTCTTTTTTTTTCTAGGTTAAGGCCTAATCTTATAATAAAGCTATTAAACATCCTCTTATTAAGGGCCTTTAAAAGGCTATTAATAACTAGTGGTTTACCTAGAGTATAAATAAATTAAATATAGTATAAGTATCATTATAAAGTTAATAATATCTAATATTAATATACTTAGTCTATTTATAAAAGATAGAGTTTTTAATAAGTAAGATAGTAGCTTTACTATTACTTTAAATATAAATTAGTATAAACTTTAATTACTATATATCTATAATAGGTTATAGATTAGTATTATATTTAATCTCTCTCTTGTAATGAAAATAAGAGTAGGTCCTGGCTGTGATTAGTCAGATAAATTCAGCTGTTAATTATTAATTATTATATAAGATAAAATATATTATAGTCTACTACCTAGTTTTTACCCCTTTTATAGCTATAAAAGAAAACCCTATATAGTATTTATAGCTATAGAAATCCCTACTATATTTCTATATATACCTTTAATTACTTTTTTATATATATCCTTTCCCTTTCTCTCCCCTATATTATTAGATTTATAAGTATTAGTAACCACTATAGGTATTTTCTATCTATAATTAAATATATAATACCTATTAAGTAAGTTCTTTTAGTTATTCTACCTATATAATTACTTACTTATAATAATTAGTTAGATAAATTCAGTATTTAGTTAATTCTTAATTATTATATAAGATAAAATATATTACTACCTACTCCCTTACCAGCTCCCCTGCTATATTAAAAAAAGTAATTAATCTTAACTAGATATTAAACTTGATTTTCCCTTTAATATATACTTAGATATAGTGCTTGAATACAGACTACATTTAAGAAAGAGGTGGTGAGGGCTCAAGTCTGAGCCCCCTTCTAAAAGCTGCTGTGAGCGAAGCAAACGCTAGAGCGGCTTGTAGGGTATAGTAAATTAAAGATCTAGATAGCTTCTTTACCTACTTCTGTTATAGTAATATATTTAGCTTTAGTAGATAATAGGTTAATAAATAGTTGCCGTCCCTTTATCAGCAGACCCACATGACCTTCATCATGTTAGTGTGCCACACCTATATGATAAATCCCATGTAAATAATAAATTTAAAGCTATTTAGCCTCCTATATACCACCACCATGGCTAAACTTAATACTAAAGAAGAGAAATATATCTCTAAAGCTATATAAATCACTAGAACCTAAGAAAAGCCTAATATTAGTATATTAGCTAGGGATTTTTATATAAATTATTAAAAACTCTAGGTATATTTTAATAACTATATTAACCTTATCTTATACCCATTACTTACTAATAAGACCCTTAATAATTTATAAGAGAAGGCTCTAATTTACTAGATTTAATATTTAGATAGACTTTATTCTCCTCCTATACTACTAGGCCTTATTATATATATAGCTAATTAGATCTTAAAGTAGAATATAGAGAGTAGTAGAGGCTATATAGTTAAAAAGAACTAGGGTTACTAATTTATTTAATACTATCCTAAATTCTAATTAATTAAGTAGAAGCTAAAGAAGCAGTATCTTAATTTAAAGGATATTAATCCTATTTAGTACTAGTATAATATATTAGAGCTATTTATTATTAGGATTCCTACTTAAAATATCTATAACTTTAATAAAACTAGCTTCTAAATAGGCTAGGGAAAGGATTAAAGGGTAGTAATAATAAGGCCTAATTAGGCTAAATAAGGTAATCTAATAATAGAGATAGAAGAGCTAATCTTTATAATTAAATATATTATTATAAATAGTTTTACCTTAATACTATATTTATCTTTAAAGGGAAAGAATATATAGAGTAGTAGTATAATTTTAATATCCGAGGCTAATATTAAATAGCTATATCTCTAAAGGGCTATTCTATAGATTATATTAATCTTAACTAGATTTAATACTTTAATTATTATATAAAGAGCTATCTCTTAAAGAAGAATAAACCCTAATTACTACTATATAATAGTTTTAGATCTTATCTTATATTTAAATTCCTCTAGTACTACAGTGAGGTGTACTGGGTTTACAAACCCCCCCCCCCCCCCCCTTTTTTTTGCCCATGGGAGCTGCTTTTAATTAACTAATAATATTTTATTATTCTACTGGTCTAAACCTCTAAAATTACCTTTACCCTAGTATTTTATATACCAGCTATCTACCTTAATAATTACTTATATATAATAAGGTATTATCTCTATTAAATATCTTAAAATTAGTAATTTAATTACTTACTAGGCTTCCTTAACTACTTTAACTAATCTTAGGTATATTTCCTCTATATTTAGTATATTCTCTAGGTTAAGATATAGCTTATAAATCTCCTACTTTATAATTACCTATAGATTCTTAATTAGATTTAAATCTAGTAAATATAGTGGCTAAAGTATAACTTTAATACCTAAGTCTTTAAGAAGTACTTTAATAATATTAGCCTTATAAATACTAGTACTATTATATATAAAAATATTACTAGATTAGAGGTAATCTAGTAAAAAAGTAAAGTAAAGCTTATAAATAATAAATCTAGATATACTACCCTTTAGAGCTAATAGATTACTATCTAAAGGTATTAAACCTATATAGATCTCTTCTTAAAAAGTAGCTTAAAATATCTACTTAACTCCTTTTCTATAGTTAACCATCTTAATATCCCCCTTCTATAGTTAATTCTTTAGTAAGTTAAAGGTCTAGATTAGATATATACTAGTACCTTACTTAATAGAATACTTATTAGACTATTAGATATATAGCTAGTCTTCTAGAGTATAATATATATAAAAAAAGTGCTTATTTAAGGCACTTTTTAATATAGATTTTATAGAGAAATAGGTATTTAAGTTACTTCTATTTATAATATCCTATCTTATATAAAAGCTTCTAGATTAAGTGCTTTTTAATAATATAATCTATCTTATCTAGTAGTTCTACCTATTTTATATAGGGATTAGAGACTATATAATTATATAAATAATCTCTCTACTCTTTAGAGAGCTTATATAGGGGGCTAGAGTATAGTTATATTTTATTATTATCTTAAATAGCTTTATACTATAGAGTTATTTTAATTATATTAATTAACTACTCTAGATACTTTATATAAATTCATCTCATACCCTAGTTAATAGGGTAAAGCTTATAGATTTAAGATTATATTTATAGTAATAGTTCTAGGCCTCTTTTTCATACTATATTAGTGATATAATATAGAATATATAATCAAGGTATTAGTTATATATAGAATATAATTCTATCTAAGTAGGCAGTCTAGCAGGGGGGTGCAAACTAGATTCCTCCCACTGTATAGGAAGAATTATATTATTCCTTATTATCATCTATCTTATATAATATATCTCTATTAGCTATTAGATAGGTAGCCTTTTTAAGTCTATAAGTACTTTTATTACTAAAGAAATAATTACCTTACCTATATTAAAGCTAATATTAATAATAAGAGTAATTTCTTAGGAGAAGTTAATCATATTTATTAGGTGTCACGCCCTGGGATCTTGCAATGGTACTGAATCTGTAACCTATAAGTCAAGCCTAGGAAATACTAATCTATAACCCTAATCTAAGGATATTAATAGTAACTGGGGTACTCTATAAATTATAAATACTTAAGAATATAGTAGGGTAGTTAAGAGAGAAGTAAGGCTAAGAAGTATATATACTTCTTAATTAAGAGATATATAAATAAGTAGGTAGAATAATTAAGGTAAGTAATTAAAAGGTAATTATAGTATTATAGACTATATTAATTATAAAGAACTATCTAAGTATATAAAATAAGTGTCCCTATATATCTTTTTTAAATATCTATAGTACCCTAGATAGTCCTTTAAATAGTATATAAAAGATATATACTAAATAGTATATTTATTAAGATATAGTACTATATACTTTATCATATGAGGGTATACCTAATAGTGGCTATAAAGAGTATTATTATAGTAAATTATAATTCTCTATAATAAGAATATCCATTTCCCTTGACCACCTGTGTTACGGCACCTTTATCAGTGACCATATCAGGCAGAATAAGGCGGTCATGGAGGAAAGGATATTCTTATTATAGAGAATTATGATTTGCTATTATGACTCTTTATGGCCACCATTTTATAAACACAGCCACACCCACATGATCTACTACTATCTACTATTGCTAAGATATGGTATATAGTATATAACTACCATCAGGACTACCATTAAGATAGTATATAGAATAGTATATTAGAAAAGGGATATATAAGGACACTTATTTTATATACTTAGTTCTTTATAATTAATATAAGTTATTAATCTATAGTTACCTTTTAATCACTTAACATAATCAGACAACGAGCCGCCGGCGGTTGACCGCCGCTACCACCAAAATACGCGAGATTCAACAATCCCGTTAAAATTAAAGCTTTTCAAAGCGCTATTTTTAGTATGGAAGCTCTATCTAGAGATAAGAGATTAAGGTTTACTGTTAAGGCTTTTAATAAGGGCTAATTCTCTTTAAAACAGGCATGTACTGATGCTTTTAATATTAAGATAAGCACCTTTAAAGGCTGCTTAAAAGAGGCCAAATCCTATAGTATTTTAGAGGCTAATTTAAGAAAGCTTTCTAATATAGATAAATTAGTTTTAAAGTAAAAGATTCTAGATATAGA
>NW_024467838.1:318342-363013 GCF_001890725.1 Aspergillus wentii DTO 134E9
GTATTAAAAAGTAGAGCTTAAAAGCTTTAAAGATTAAGGCCTCTTATCTTTTATTATAGACTAAACTCTTAAAAAGGTTATAAAAGGTATAGAAATAGTAATAGAAAATACTATTATACTTTAATAAGAGATATATTAGCTTTATATAACTAATAAGTGCAAGCAGAATAAGAAAAAAGCCTTATAATAGTATATTTAAGAAGGAGGCACCTTAATAGGCTAAGAAGGTTAAGATAAAGCTTAAAAATTAGCTTAAGAAAGAGAAGAGGAGTTAAATTAGGCATCTTAATAGGTATATTTAGTGTGCTAGCCACCATACTACAGTCACTGTGGTAAAGAAGGTCATAATCATTTAAAATATCCAGCTAGATTAAACACCTAGCCAAGCTGTATATATTTCATTTATATAGTGCTGAAAAGCTTCAATTTTAATTTATTCATTGTTAATACATGCATTTCAGTGGTGGTGGCGGTCAACCGCCGGCGGCTCGTTGTCCCGGCGGTTCGTTGTCCGATTACGTTACCCTAATTATTCTACCCACTTATTTATATATCTCTTACTTAATTAAGGAAGTATATATACTTACTTAGCCTTACTTCTCTCTCTAACTATCTTACTATATTCTTAAGTAATTATAGCTTATAGGAGCACCCCAGTTACTATTAACATCCTTGGATTAGGGTCACAGGTTACAGGTTAGGTACCATTACGAGATCCCAGGGTGTGACAACCTGATCCTGCCTAAAACAGTCACTGATAAAGGTGCCGTAACATTAGGATACCTTTAAATAATAGATAGTTTAAGATACCCTTATCTCTTTAATCTAGATAAGGTAATAAAGCCTTTACTAGCTATAAGAGAACTAACTCTAGAGCTTTAAATATTTATAATATTATCTTTATTATAAATAGGAAGCTCTTTACCTCTATCTACTATATAGAGGCTTTATTAAAGTATTAGTAAGGACTTTATTAGTAATATTCCTAGGCTTAATTAGAGCTTTAAATAATATCTTAACTATATATTCTAGAAATCTCTTAAAATAATTAAATTAGCTAGTTAACTTTAAAGTAATTTAGCTTATTATCTATATTACTAGAAGCCTTAATTCTACAAAAAGTTAAAGAAGAGGATCTTATATTCTGGGCTATTAATTATATAAGATATTAGCTATTTAATTAAAGCCTATTTAAAGATTAAAAAAGAGGAGGACTAGTAATAGGTATAAAAATTAAGGACTTTAATTAGTAACTACCTACTAGAACTAAGTAATATAGAGAATTTAAGAAGTAAGGATAATAGCTAGAGTACTAAAGAAGACTCTCTACCCCTTTTTTTCCTGGATAGCTAGGGTAATATTATATAATTAGTTAAAGAGCTTTAAATTTATTATATGCATGGGATTTATTATATGGGTGTGGGTCTGCTGACTTAAGAGACGGCTTATGGTTTTAATTTCTAGGAGATTAGACTACTATTAAGAAAGAAGATATATCTAGAAGTTAACCTTCTAGTATTAGAATAGAATATAAGGTATATAAAGTATTATAGTAATTAACTAATCTATAACTATATTCTCCCAGCCTAGTTATAATTAGTAGGCTAAAGATAATTTGATAATTATTAAAGTTTTATAGATATCTAAGAGCTCTATTAAAAATATTAAAATATAGAGTTACTAGATTAGTTAAGGATTAGGTTAAGAGACTTATTATAAAGTTATAGTTAGGTTATAAGGTAATTATATTATATATTAATAATCTAATATTTAATTAAAGTTCTTTAATTTACTTTATAGGTATAGGATTAAGTAATTTCTATAGATTATATTTCTGAAGTATAGGGGTATTATATCTTTATTTAAATAAATAATATTAAAGAAGTACCTTATAAAAACATACTTTTTATAAGATTAAAAGTAATATTATCCCTTTTTTATTAAATATTTATTATATAGAGAATTATAAGAGCTTAATTAATTATATTCTTTTATAGTACTTAAGGAACTAATTATAAGTAGATTGTTTTAATCTATATAAGGATAGTAGGATAAGCTCTGTAGGGTAGCCCCTATTAGGATTATTAAATAGGCTAGATAGGCCTGGGGTATAGTAGCTAAGAAGTCTAGTAGTTCCCCCCTTATAGTATTAGGATTTATTACTATATATCTAGTAGCTATAAATTAGTATACTTAAGGTAAAGATATTAAGATCCTCTATATAAGATAGTTAATAAAGCCATAAAAATATAAAAGAGAGGGCTTATTAATAATAGAATTTACTAATCTTATTATTATAAATTAGGCTATTAATTAGGGGATTATTTAGGAGGCCTAAGTCTATAATATAATAATCTTTTATTAAGATAGATATTTAAAGCTATACTAAAAGTATTAGAAACTAGGATATATATATACTTAGTACCCTAATAATAGATATGTATATAGGACCCATATAGAAAGATATCCTACCTAGAAATACCTAAGTATATAAGGTAGATAGTAATAATGAAGTATACTAACTATTATAAAGGATATTAAATAGTTAGTTTAATATATCCTATAAAGAGTTAGTATACTTTATTATTATATTCTAGAGTATTTCCTATAAAAGGATAATACTAGGAAGGGTAATAACTAATAACCTCTTATAATAGGGGTAAGTAAGTAGATTGTATTAGTAATAACTAACTTATTAGTTACCCTAGTAGCTAATAGGCTAAGTAGTAATAAGAAGATGATTTAATTTAAAGATATAATAAAAAGGGGGAGGGATTAGCTATACTTTAGGACCTAAAGATATAAAATATATATTATATCTAGAGTATTAAGTAGTTATCCTTAATAGCCTAATTATTATTAAGACTATTAAGATTAATCTATTAGTCTTCTATAGCTACTATATTATTCTAAACTACTTTATTAATATAGACTAGAGTAGAGTTAGAGGTATTATCTACTATTAAATCTATAGTATTAAATAGTAGTAGAACTATAGTAAGCTATTATATCTATAATTTAATCAGTAGTTAAAGATATAGTTCTTAATACTAGCTATATATACTATATAGAAAAAGAATTAGATATACTAATAGATAATAAGTAAGATAATTAGGATTAACCTTATTAAAGTTATTAAATAGATCTATACTAGGATAGTATTATAACTAAATATCCTAAAATATTCTTCTATTAAAATCTAGTCTAATATTAGGGATAATAGCTATAATCTTAAAGATAGTTAGTAGATTTTTCTACTATTAATCTATATCTTCCTCTATAATTAGGTATAACTATAGGGATAATATAATAGTAGATAAAGTTTAATAGTTCTTATTTATAAGTAACTATTCTTTAGTAATCTAATAAATAAAGATTTAGTAATTATAATATAATAAGTTATAGATTATCTTTAATAGAGTTACCTATATTATTTATAGATTATAATTTAAGTAGTATTCCTTTATTAACTCTAGGTTATAAAACTATAATTATATATAGGCTAGAGTAGAAGTATCTTTATTCTCTAATAATCCTTATAAATAATATAAATTATTATAAATCTAGAAAGGGATAAAGCTTCTAGTCTAAATATACTAGTCTATTTTATAATTAATAGATATAAAAGCTAAAGTAGTATTATATTTATAAATTATAATATAAAAGTTCTTAATATCTAGGTCTTAATAATTTAGTAAACCTATAATTATAGATATAGAATTAGGAAATAGATTTAACTATACCTTCTTACTTATATAGTACTTACTAAAATATAGCTATACCTTTAAAGAGTTAGAAATATACTCCTTAATCTAATATTTTATATAATAATACTTATAAAGTATATTTATTAGGCTAAGGTAGTATAGCTACTAATAATAAGATTTAGACTAGAAACTAACTAGTAAATAAATAGGAGGAGCTATAGCTAGGGCTAGAGTTATTATAAGGCTAAGTAGGTAACCTATTAAAAGAGGAATAGAGATAGATTAAGGAGGAGTAAAGAGGTAACCCTATTCTTATAGAGAAGTAATAGCTATAGGATAGCTTTAAGAATCTTATAAATAATAGTAGTATCTTTAAGGAGGAGAAGTAGAATTATAAAGTAATTAATATATAGACCTAATTCCCTATAAATAATCTAAATAATAGTATAAAGAAGAGGGTAGAATAGCTACCTATAGGTAGCTATAAGTATATAATTAAGTTATAGAAAGTAAAATTATTATAAAGGCTTAAACTTCCTAGAAAAGAGGCTATAAGTAAGTAATTATAAAGATAAAATAATTAAAAGAACTTAATAAGTATTATATATTTAACTATAGACTAAAAATACCTATAGTAGTTATTAATACTTATAAATCTAATAATAGGGGGGAGAGAAAGGGAAAGGATCTATATAAAAAAGTAATTAGAGGTATATATAGAAATATAGTAGGGCTTCTTACAGCTGTAAATACTATATAGGGTTTTCTTTTATAGCTATAAAAGGAGTGAAAACTAGGTAGCAGACTATAATATATTTTATCTTATATAACAATTAATAATTAACAGCTAAATTTATCTGACTAATCACAGCCAGGACCCACCTTTATTTTCATTACAACAAGAGAGAGATAATTTGATTAAGAATTATATAGAAGAAGAGTAGATAACTACTAATAAGTAGATTAATAATATATATATATACCAACTATAAGAATAGATAAGAGAACTACTATTTCTAGACTCTAAAAGGTATATTAAATAGTAGTAAATTAGGCCTTAAAGTATACCTTAAGATTTAATATTAAGAAATATAAGCTTATCCATTTTATTAATCTAAAGTTAGATACCTAGTTAAAGTACTTACTACTCCCTGTAATTAAAAGAGATATTATTATAAAGGTAAGCTAGTCTTCTAAGTAATATCTAGAGATTTAATTTAATTTAAAGCTAATATTTAAGTAATACTATAAGTATATAGTAATAAAAGTAAAGAAAAACCTTATAATATTATAGGGGATAGTAAGGTTAACGTAAGGGATATTATTAATAATAATAAGGTAGATATATTAAGTAGATATATTAAGTAGATATTAAGGATATATAGGTATAATAATAATTATTCTAAAGATAAGAGCTAAGGCTAGTTACTATATAGGCCTAGAGATAGTAGTAATAATATATATAGTAAAGCTCTAGAGGGTCTATCTAGCTCTATTAATAGTTAAATAATAGGGAGAGGTCTTAGGGTAGTAAGATTATATTTTAAAAAGAGTAATTATCTTTTTAAATAGCTAAGTAGTATTAAAAGTAGTCCTCTACCTCTAAATAACCTCTAGATAAATATATTAATAAGAATATTTTTAAATACTAGATTAGTATATTAGATAGAAGATCTTAGTAGCTATTTAATAGATTCTAGCCTATAAAGATATACTAAGTAATAAGGCTATAGATTAGGCTATAAAGGAAGTAGTAATAGAGGGTTAATTCAATAAGAAGATAATATAACTAGTAATAATAACTAAATAAAGAATTTAAAATAATATTAAAAAGAAATAGGAAGTAATATAGAAAAAAATATTAATAAATAAGTTAATAAAGTAATTAATAGAGATACTAATAAGGAAGGCTGTTAATTATTAAAAAGGCCTATAAAAAGTAATAGTATTATTATAATATAAATATAACTTAGGTAATTAAATATTATAATATATACTACTTGAGTACCTACTACTAGTTAATCTATAAAATAATATATAGAGGAAGCTATAGGATAAGATATCTTAAGTAATATAATTTAATAAACTACTTTTAGAGCTAAAGGTATTAGTAATAATTACTAGTTTTATAATATAAATAGGCCTACTCTCTTAATTTAATATAATAAATAAGGAGATAATAGGTTCTACTAAAAAAATAATAATATATAGGGAAACTAAGTATAGGAAATAAAGAATAATATATATAATAGCTATTATATTAAGTTAATAGTAATTATAAGAGGAGACTTAGTAGATATAAGAATTATTATGAAGGTAGGTAATAGAATTAGAGGTATATAGAGTTAGAAATATAAGCAATAAGTTAATAAGGTAATAATCTAAGTATAATAAAGCTATAAAGATAGCCTAGTAAGAGAGATATTAGTAATTAATGATAAGATATATATAGCTAGGTATCTAGTATAGTATTTAAAGCTATAGAGCTTTTATATAAGGTTTATTAAGAGTTAGTAAGTATATATTTTTCTATTCTTCTATAGGGGTAGCTCTAAAAGGTAGAATAATAATAATAATAAATATAGAGGTATACCTAATATCTAGCCTTATAATAAATATATTAATAGGTATTAATACTCTAGGGCTAAATAGTTATATAATTAACTTTAGAAAGTAAATAGTAAAGATTAGCTTTTATAAGAATATAGTTATACTAATAATAGTAATATTAAATGTTAATTACTAAGTAAGGCTATATCTAATATAATAGAATAGAAAGTAATAATCTAGCTATACTCTTAAGTGAAAGTTTTAATTTAATATCTAATATTATTACTTACTAATAGAGATTTTCTCTTTAAATTAGAGTAGTATAAGGAATTATTAATATATATAGTTAATATATATTTTACTTATATATTAGCTATTAACTAGTTAGATAAACTAGTAGTTATTATAAAGAAGAGTAGACTAAGATAGCTTATAAAGTTTAATATAATTAAAGTCTACTATATTAACAAAGAGGCTACTAATCTAGTAATAATATTATTACTTAAAGATAATATTAAATAAAAATTACTCTTAAGCTAGATAAAGATAAAAATACTGTCCTACCTAATAGTATAACCATTTATAGTATAGAAGATATTATTTAGTAATTAGCTAAAATTACTATAAAATACTTAAAGGTATAGAATAATAAGGACTTTATTAGAATCTTTAAGAATAATTAAATAAAAATACCTATAGTTAATAACTAGGAAATAAAGATAAGGTATTAAAATAAGGTATACCTACTTATATTAAAGAATTATATTAAAGTTAATAAGGTTTTCAATAAGCTATATAAATAGGGATAGATAGAATAGATAATAAATTGTACCCTATTTAGTTACTAGTTTTTATAGTTAAAGATATTAAGTAAAATATATAATTATTTAAAAGCTATATATAGTTATTAATATTTAAAATATAAACTTAGAAGTAGTACCTAATATATACCTAGTATTATTATAATAAGAAATTATATCTAAATTAATAGATTACCGGATGTATTTTAGTAATAGATAGATATATCTACCTTTTTCTACTAATAATAGCTATACTTAAAGTTATATAATTATATTATTATAATATTATACTATAGCTAGGAGTACTTTAAAGTTTTTTTAATAAGGTTTAAGAATAGTATAATATATAGCTTAAGGTAAATTAATAACTTATTCTAGAATAGATACTAATTTTACTAGGTATATATTAATAACTTTATAATCTTAAAAACACTAGAGGAATATTTATGATACTTAAATAAGATTTTTTTAATAATATAAGGAATTAAATATTACTTTAAGTATAAAGAAATTATTCCTTAATTTCTTATTAATTAAACTACTAGGCTAAACAGTTAACTCCCTTAATATAATTATATTAAAGAAATAATTAGAGGTATTATTAAAAATTAAGTTCTCAGATTTACTAGTAGGCTTATCTATATAGCTTAGTATAATAGGCTTTTTAAGAAATTATATACCTTAATATATTAGAAAGGTTTAACTATTATAGGATTATAAGACTTTTTCTTATATACTAAGGTCTAGTTAAGGGAAGAGTATAAAAATATTACTTATCTAAGATACTATTAGATTAACTATCCTTTAATAAATAAGAGGCCTTTAATATAATCTAAGGTTATTTTAAGACTAATAATATTAATATACTAAAATATAGACTAAGACTTATTTCTTAATATTAATTTATTAAAAAAGTAATGAGTAGGAGTAATACTTTTCTATATTAATTATAATAATCTATATAGTGAATTATATAGACTAGATTAAGATTACTCTATACCTCTAATATTAATAGTAGTTAAACTAATTATATTTCTTAGTTATTTACTAAGTAAGGTTAAGAAAAACTATTAGCTAATAGAATTAGAGATCTTAAGTTTTATCTAGGCTTTAAAAAATCTTAGATATATAGTTAAAGTATTAAAAATAGAAATAGTTATATTAGTAAGAAATGCTATATTATTAATAATAGTAATAGACTATTAGAATCTATATTTATACTATACCTTAGCTTATATATAATAGTTCTAGCTAAAGCTCTTTTATAAGCCTAGAAAGATATATATAATATTAAATACTCTATCTTAACTACCTAGCTTTATAAAAGGATAAGCTAGAGGATTCTTTAGATATATTCTATCTAATAATTAATAAGATCTATATAATAGGTGCTTTTATATATAGTATATTTATAGTAGAAATATTAGATAAATAGAAAAGGATTATTAAGAATTACTAGTTTAATTAAAGGTAATCTTGGTGCTTAAAATAATTAATAAAAATAATAGGAGTATTTACCTAATAGAATTACTATATCAAGTATATAATAATTTATTATATTTATAGGTAAAGGGATCTAATATAATAGATAATTTATATATTTTATAATTACTACTAAAAGAGATATTTAAATTAATATATAATAATACTAGATACCTAAGTATTAGTAGGATATTAAAGAATCTAGCTAGTCTAATTATTAGTTAGTCTAAGAAGTAAGTAGAAAAATATATAAAATACTACCTAGAATATTAGCTAAAATAGACCCTATAATACTAGTAATTTAAGGCTTTATAATTTATCTTATTACTAATAATTCCTTACTATATAATAATAATTAACTTTATTCTAGTATTACTAGATATAGGGGGCTTTAATATAGTAATAAGTATTATAGATAAGTTTATAAAGTATATTACTATAATTATAGATTAACTAATTAGTTAGTAAAGTAGTAAGCTACTTAAAAGGCTTACTATTAGTAATTAAGGTTACCTAAAAGGAATCATTTCTAATTAAGATAGTAAATTCCTGAGTATATTCTAGAAGTAATTCTTTAAAGTATAGTATATAGACTTACTAGTAATATATAACTATATAATATCCTTAAGCTAATAGTTAGTTAAAATAGAAAAACTAAATAATTAAGATCTTTTTATATTATACTATTAGTTTAATAATTAAACTATAGGAATAGCTAAAAGTATTACTATAATTATAAGTAAGGTTAAATTTATTTAAGAATACCTTAACTAGCTTTAGTCTATATAAACTTATATATAAGATAGTTATATAATTACTAATAATAATTAAGTTATAAGGTTTAGAGGCTATATAAAGCTTTTACTACTAAGTTAATATAGATAAAGTAATAAAGTATATTAATATATTAATAAAGGAGTAGTATAATATATAATATAAGCTAATTATATTTAATAAGGATAATGTAGTGCTTCTGTAGTTATACTAGAGATATATAATAAATTAAGTCCTTTCTAAGAAATATATAAATTAGGTTACTAGACTATTTAGAATTATTAAAACGGTTAGTAATCTAGTATATTAATTAGAATTATCTAAGGTATAGGGTATATATCTAATAATTTTAATTATTTATCTAGAACTAATTCTACTAGATAATAATCTATTTAATAGGACTTAACCTAATATACTAAGAGCTATCTAAATAGAAGATAGTAAGAAAGACTATTTTAAGGTAGAGAAAATACTTATATAGTATAGATAATAAAAGTATAATTATATTATATAGTAGTTTCTTATAAAATAGAAAGGATATCCTAATTATAATAACAAGTAGATTGATAAGAAAGACAAGCTATAATAAGCCTCTTAATAAGTTTAAGAAATAATAGTAGAGCTAATAGTATAACTATTAAGCTATATATCTTTCATTTATTTTATTATATTAATATCTAGAAGCTCCTATATTATTTACTATATTTTAATAATTATATTATATTATTACTTTAATATTTACTTATCTTTTACTTCTTATCTCTTACTTCCTATCTCTTACTTTCTATTTCTTTTTTCTTATTCTCTTATCCTCTTATATATATATCTCCTATCTTTATATATCTTAATATAATTATCTTACCCTATTCTATCCTCTAGATTAAATACTTAGATTTAGAGGAGCTCTTATACTTATAATAGTATATTATATAGTTTTAGATATTACTAGTAGTTATTATATAATAAGATTTATATTATAAAATAATCTTAATATAGTCTTACTATATATATACCTAGCTCTCTAATATATAATATTAAGTTAATAGAGAGGTTTAAACCCTCTATCTATAACTAGATCTAAATACCTATTATAGAATATTATAGTAGCTAGTAAATTAGATAATAGATCTAATAAGTATAATACTTACTATAATAATATTAATAGTAGTACTAAAGCTAGTAAGGATAATAAGCCTAATAATTATAATACTTATAGTAAGGGTAAGGAATATAACTCTAATAATTTATCTAAGAAGGATAATAACTAATCCTATATAAATAATAATATTAAAGATAATAGGGATACTAATAATAAGACTACTATAAATATTAATAGTAATAGTATTTAAATAGTTAATACCCTTATGAATAAAGTAGAAGGGTTAGGCAGCTATAAGGCCTAGTTAATATAATTTAAGATAGGGAGTGCTATAGTTAAACTATAGGATATTTAATTACCTCTAGCTATATATACTAAAATTATAATCTTATATTTTATATAGTTAAGCCTATAGTCTTAGTAATAGGAATTAATAGTATTAGATACTAAGAGTATTTAATAGATAAACTATAAGGAGATACTAAAAGATAAGGAAATGAAATATATAAAGAAGTTATAGAAAATATATACCTTAATAAAGTAGTACTAGTATATTAATAAACTATATATAAAGGGAAGGAATAAAATAAAAATTAAATAAGCTAAGTATAGATATATAGAAAATATAATTACCTAGTCTAAGGCTAATATAAATAAATTATAGTAATATAATTAAACTAGGAATAAGGACTTATATAATATTTAGCTAGTTAGACTAGAGTCTTAAAAGAGATTAAAGGTAGATAATTTAGATAGTTTTTTTTTATAATAGATTTAGGAATATCCTAAATTCTAGATTAGGGTTTTACTTCTTAGTTAGACTATTAAGATTTTTTATTAACCTTAATATATTATTTATAATACTACTATTACTAATTTATACTATTTTTAATAAGTCTTATATACTTAAGCGGCTAAAGTAATAGGTTAATAAGATTAATTTATAGGTTATACTAAAATATATAAAGGAAGGTACTATAACTAAATAAGTAGGAAAGCTATATTATAGCACCTTTATTAGTGACTATATTAAGTAGAATCAGGCTGTTAGGCTGTAGCCTATAGAGATATATTCTTTATATAACTTACCTTTTAGGGCTGAAGGAGCTATTTCCCAATACCTTATTACTTATATAACTAGGAATACTATTTAATATACTATAGATAGTATTTAGGAAGGTATATAGAATTTATAGATAAGATTATTATATAGGGATAATACTATTTATTATACTATAAATAGTATATAAGATAGTATACTTAATAAAGGATATATAAGGATACTTATTTTATATACTTAAATAGTTCTCTATAATTAATATAAGTTATTAATCTATAGTTACCTTTTATTACTCTAAATTATTCTATATATACTTATTTATATATCTCTTATTTAATTAAAGAAGTATATATACATGTTTAGCCTTACTTCTCTCTTTAATTACTTTATTTTCTTAAGTACCCTTAGCTTATAGGAGCATTCCAGTTACTATTAATATCCTTGAATTAGGGCTATAGGTTAGTATTCCAGGCTTAACTTATAGGTTATAGATTTAGTACCATTATAAGATCTTAGGGTATGATAAGCTAGTCTTTCTTAAAGTATAACTAGCTTCTATAATAATATATTTTAAAGTAGGGTTCTATTACACTAGATAACTTATAATTAAGTAAGAATATAGTACTCTAATATAACCTAGGTTTAATAAAGATATAGACTTTAAGGTACTAAGCTAGGAGCTATTAAATAACTATATAGTATACTTAGAACCTTAAAGAAGGTATATAATAAATAAATAATAGCATAGGTAGTCCTTTAAAAGAACTAGGAATAGTCTATATTTAAAAAGGCCTAATAGCACTTTAATAAGGTTAAATAGCCTAGATATATAACTTTATAAGTATTAATATATAAAATATTAGATTAAGAAGTATATTTTAAATCCTTTAAAAGTATAGCTATATTTTAGTAAGTACTATATAGGTAGGAAGGTATAGTTAAATCTATTTCCTAATCCTATACCTATAATTATAGGTTTACTAAACTATTAAGATTTAGATATTAAGAACTTTTACTCTATAATTTATAGATATAATACTACTTTAGCTTTTATATCTATTAATTATAAAATAGACTAATATATTTAGATTAGTAGGTTTATCCTCTTTTAGATTTATAATAAACTATACTATCTATAAAGATTATTAGAGAATAAAGATACTTTTAATCTAGCCTATATATAGCTATAGTTTTATAACCTAGAGTTAGTAAAGGAATACTACTTAGATTATAATCTATAAATAATATAGGTAATACTACTAAAGATAATCTATAACTTATTATATTATAATTATTAGATCTTTATTTACTTAGACTACTAGAGAATAGCTACTTATAAATAAAAATTATTAAACTTTATCTACTATTATATTATCCCTATAGTTATACCTTATTATAAAGGAAAGTATAGACTAATAATAGAAAAATTTACTAACTACCTTTTAAGGTTATAGCTATTATCCCTAATATTAAACTAGATTTTAATATAAGAATATTTTAGGATATTTAGCTATAGTATTATTTTAGTATAGATCTATTTAATAACTTTAATAGAATTAATCCTAGTTATCTTACTATCTATTAGTATATCTAATTCTTTTTCTATATAATATATATAGCTAGTATTAAGAACTATATCTTTAGCTATTAGTTAAATTGTAGGTATAATAGCTTATTATAGTTCTATTACTACTTAATATTATAGATTTAATAGTAGATAATACCTCTAACTCTACTCTAGTCTATATTTATAAAGTAGTTTAGAATAATATAGTAATTATAAAAGACTAGTAGATTAATCTTAATAGTCTTAATAATAATTAGGCTATTATAGATAACTACTTAATACTCTAGATATAATATATATTTTATATTTATCTTTACTTAATCTAATACCTTTAATATAGCCTATAAAGTAGCCTATCTATTTTAGTAGTTCTTAATTAATACTAGTACTATAATTAAATAGGTATAACTAGTATAGTTTATATAAAACTGACTATATTTATATAAACCTTTATAATAGTTTATAGGATACTATTATAGCTAATAAGGATAGTAATAATAAGATATTATCCTATTTATACTTAAGAAAGATAGAAGTCTATAACTCTATATAGACTATTAACTACTAAAATAATACTATTATTAAGGATTAATATCTACTACCTCTTATTTTAGAAATCTAGGATAGGATTAGAGGAGTAAAGTAGTTTATAAAACTTAATATTATAGATATATATAATTAAATTAGAATTATATATAGTAAAGAATAGATAGTATTTTAGACTAAATATAGATACTATAAATACTTAGTTGTATCTTTTAGATTAATTAATATATTAAGTATTATTTTAATAATTTATTAATAATGTTCTAGTAGAATATCTTAATATCTTTATTATTATATACCTTGGTAATATTCTAGTATTCTTAAATAACTTTAATAAGTATATTAAGTATATAATAAAGGTACTTATAAAACTTTAGAATATAAAATTATAATTAAAACTTAAAAAATATAAATTTTATATATAAGAAATAGACTTTCTAGGCTATTAGATCTCTGTAGAGGGTATTTATATATAGATAAAGGTATAACGTAGTCGGACAACGAACCGCCGGGACAACGAGCCGCCGGCGGTTAACCGCCGCTACCACCGAAATACACGAGATTCAACAATCCCGTTAAAATTGAAGCTTTTCAAAGCACTATTTTCAGTATGGAAGCTCTATCTAGAGATAAGAGATTAAGGCTTGCTGTTAAGGCTTTTAATAAGGGCTAATTCTCTTTAAAACAGGCGTGTGCTAATGCTTTTAATATTAAGATAAGCACCTTTAAAGGCTGCTTAAAAGGGGCTAAGTCCTACAGTATTTTAGAGGCTAGTTTAAGAAAGCTTTCTAATATAGATAAATTAGTTTTAAAGTAAAAGATTCTAGATATAGACTCTTAAGGCTATCCCCTTATTATTACTAAAGTATACTACCTTACTAAGCTTCTTTTTACTATAAAATTAAAGCTATCTAAAGCTAAAAATATATTTATTAGTAAGAAATAGATTAACTAATTTATATACTACTATAAAACTAAATTAAAGTTAAAATATATAAGAAGATATAACTATTAATATATAAAATATAAAGATTTAAAGATTATAAACCTATAATTTAAATTAGTTTAAAAGACTATATAAAAATATAGTATTCTTAAATAGGATATATATAATATAGATAAAACTAGCTTTTAAATAGGAATAACTTTAACTATAAAGGTTATCTATAGTTTAGAGTCTAGAGAAATATATACTAGAGTAATTTAGCTAGGGAATTAAGAGTGGGTAACCTTAATTATTATAATTAATACTACTAGCACTATTTTACCTCTATAGATTATTTTTACTAGAAAAATATAGTAAGAGAAGTAGTTTAAAGCTATTCCTAGTAACTATTAGCTTAGTATAAGTAAAAATAGCTAACTAATAGATAAAGTTAGCTTTAAATAGCTTTAAGCTTTTAATAAAAATATAGCTTTAAAAATTATAAGCTAATATCACCTTCTTATTCTTAATATCTATAGAAGTCATTTAATACTTAAACTTAACTAATTTTATAAAGAAAGGAATATTATTCTATTATATATACCTCCCTATTTATCTTATAAGCTTTAACTATTAGATATAGGCTGTTTTATACTATTAAAACAGCTATATAGCTAGTAGATCCATGATACTATTTAGAATAGTATTAAATTCATTAATAAAGTTAATTTTTTATATCATTATTAGTATATATACTATAGAGCTTTCTCTATAGTAAATATTCTCAGCAGCTTTAAAGTAGCTAGTCTTATTCTATATAATCTAGAAAGAGTGCTTTTAAAGCTTTAACTTAAGATAAAAATATTAACACCACTATCCACTGTATTATCTAGCTTAAAGTCTTTCTATCTTAGAAAAATACTAATAAATCTTTACTAGCTTAAGTATTAAAAAGTAGAGCTTAAAAGCTTTAAAGATTAAGGCCTCTTATCTTTTATTATAGACTAAACTCTTAAAAAGGTTATAAAAGGTATAGAAATAGTAATAGAAAATACTATTATACTTTAATAAGAGATATATTAGCTTTATATAACTAATAAGTGCAAGCAGAATAAGAAAAAAGCCTTATAATAGTATATTTAAGAAGGAGGCACCTTAATAGGCTAAGAAGGTTAAGATAAAGCTTAAAAATTAGCTTAAGAAAGAGAAGAGGAGTTAAATTAGGCATCTTAATAGGTATATTTAGTATGCCAGCCACTATACTGCAGTTACTATAGTAAAGAAGGTCATAATTATTTAAAATATCTAGTTAGATTAAATATCTAGCTAAGCTATATATATTTTATTTATATGGTGCTGAAAAGCTTTAATTTTAATTTATTTATTATTAATATATATATTTTAGTAGTGGTGGTGGTTAACTGCTGGTAGCTTATTATCCCAGTAGTTCATTATCTGATTATATTAAAAGTTACCTTTAAGATATAGAGAGTCTATCTAAAAGGGGCTTAATATTAAATTCTTGTTAAAATAGACTATAAAAGAGTTAATATAAAGATAGGTAAGATAGTTAGAAGTACTTCTAGAATATAACCTTTATATCATATATTATAAGGGAATAGAAAATAGAAATAGATATACTTAATTAATAACTAGACTATATACTTAATAGAAAATATTATAAATTAGTAGTTCTAAAATAAAATAAAGATAGTAGTTTTAGTTATAATTACTAATATTAGATTATAGTACCTATAGAAATTAGATTAGATAAATTTAGATAAAAATTTATTATAGAAACTAAAAAGGATTAAATAATTTATACTTAAAAAAACTTAAAGATAATACTAGATTTATATACTTAAAAGGACTTATCTATATACCTAAGAGTATATAGGCTAAAGTTATTATAATATATTATAATACTCCTATATTCAGATATATAGGAGTAGAATAGATAATAGTATATATTATTAAGAGCCTTTATATTCTATACCTTAAAGTAAACATGTATATATATATAATAAGGTATAAAATATATATTTAAGATAAACTAGTAAGATATAAGCCTTATAGGAATAGGTTATAATAGACTTTATTACTTAGTTGCTACCCTAAAGTAATTAGGATACTACTATAGTTTTTACTAAATTACTAAATAGCATACTTAATATAAAATAAATAGTATTTATCTTTTTAAAAGAAATTATTATAAACTATAGATTACCTAAAAATATTATATTAGATGGAGATAAACTATTTGCCTTAAAATTCTAGATATCCCTTATAAGGATAATAGGAGTATATCACTATTTAATTATTACCTACTACCTATAGATAGATAGATAAATTAAATAAACTAATTAGATAATTAAGTAATATTTATAGTACTATATTAACTATTAATAAAATAGCTATTATATAATCCTACCTTCTTCTTATATAAATAGTAACTATTTTATAAATTCTTTATACTATAATATAATAATAATTATATAATATTATAGAAAGGTAACCTTCTTTATTATATTTATAACTAATCTAGCTTAGAATAAAATTATATAATAGCTCAAGCTAAGGCTAGAATGTAGTTAATAGGCCTAATCTAATAGCTTAGGTTTTTAAACTTAAGAAGTAATAGCTAATTAATAATATCTATAAGAAAGGAGTTTTTAGCCTATTATAGGCCTATATCTAAATAAGTAAGTATTAGAAATATAGCCTACTATATATATACTTATTAGCTTTTATATATAATTATTAGGCCTTTCTAGACCTAATTATAATTAACTAGATTATTAGTGCTTACCTTTCTATAGTTAAAGAGGATCTAAAGTTATAGGATATTATAGGTTATACTATATTATATAGGCCTTATAAGTATCTATATCTAGAGGCTTTATATATAGAAATATATAAAGAGATAGGCTAAAGAAGATATATAAAGTTATTCCTAAAGCTCTTTATATCTAAGACTATAGTTTCTCTAGATAGGTATCTACTATATTATAGACTAGGTAACCTATTAATAGTCTTTTAAAGATTTATAAATAGTAAGGAGTTTTAGCTAGATAACTATTAAATAGTTCTATATAGCTTATATCTCT
Organism: Aspergillus wentii DTO 134E9; assembly: GCF_001890725.1. Classification (NCBI taxonomy): domain Eukaryota; kingdom Fungi; phylum Ascomycota; class Eurotiomycetes; order Eurotiales; family Aspergillaceae; genus Aspergillus; species Aspergillus wentii. The sequence goes on from NW_024467838.1 coordinate 335,960, forward strand.
TAAGGTAGTTTTATACTTATATTAATTATAAATTTTATAACTCTATTAATATAATCTATTATATCTTTAAGTATATTTATAAAGGAGGTAACTAGACTATAGTAGAGGTATATATAAAATAAGATAAAGTAAAGGAATTCTTAAAGGGCTATTATCTTAGGCCTATAAAGGCTATCTAGTAATTACTTTTTTTCTATTTTTATAAGGAGTTTCTAATAGTCTATTATCTTATAATCTATATGGAAGGCTAATAGCCTATTTTCTTTCTAAAGGATATTACCTAGGATAAGGTTTAGATATATAATTATATAGTAAATATATAGTTAATATTAATAGTATTTTTTTATTATAATATAATTATAGAATAGGCTACTCTATAATATCTATATATAGATATACCTTAGTAGTTTAGCTAGAATATAAAAATAAAGCTCTAGTAGATATATTAATATAGTTTTATATATAGGTATCTTTATTTTTATACTTTAATAGTTAATAAAAAATACTACCTTTACCTACTCCTAATTTATAAGGTTAGTCTAACTAGCTTTAAGAAGTACTCTATATAGTAAATATAACTAATATTAACTATTAATATAGAAGAAAAATAATTATTATTTATACCCTCTATTATACTATTATATACTATAATATTATAGTAATTAAAAACTATTCTTATACTATTAAAAGAAGAAGAAGAAGAAGAAATATCTAGCTATTATTATATAGCTTAAAAGAAGATTATATCTATACTCTTTAATAAAAGGAAGAAAAGATAGCTACTTATATAATATAATAATACTTCCTACTTAATATTACAGAAATTTAGTAAGTTACTTTATTATCTAGTATTAAGTAATACTAGAGATATCTCTATATACTTTAATATAACCCTTATTATATCTATATCTTAAATAATACTAATTCTATAAAATATTACTATTACTATAAGTAGGGCTAGGGGGTAGGCCTTAATAATAAGAATCTATATTATCTAGTAAGATCCCCTCTTATAATATTTACATTTATATTATGGTCTAAGTGTATATTAAGATAGGTTCTTAAGAGTATTATAATCTTACTATAATAGCTTTAAATAAGTAGTCTATTTATAATCTAGTAATATTAATAGTATATTTTTAAAATAGATCCCCCCCTCTTATTATTATACTACTTATAGTTTTTTATATCTACATATTTATTTTATAGCCTAGTTAAGTTAAGGAGGGGTAGTTAGCTAAGGCTATTAAGATTTATAATTATATTATATAAGTTAAGGTACCTTAACTAGTATTTTAATTAGTATAGCCCTTATTAAGAAGGAGAAGAAGGAAGGAAAAAAAAATAATAATAATTATAATTATAATAGTAATATATAGCCTTTATAGATTACAGCTATTTTTCTTTAAGATAGATATTAAGTATATAAGAGTTATTAATATACTTTAATAATTCTTATATAATATCTTCTTTAACTTAATCTTATTACTTTACTAGGTATTCCTTTTAATAATAGATAGTATAATTATTTAAGATATATTTTATAATCTACTATTTATTATTATTATTAATTATTACTTTATTATAATATATATTAGGATTCTCTAACTCCTAGATTAGTTTAAGAGGAGAGATATAAAAGGTAGGATATAGTAGTCAATATTTAGGCCTTATATAATATATAAGCTTATTTACTAATATAATTTATAATCTAGAAAGAACTAATTTATTTATTATTAATTTTCTTAATAAAGTAGCTAGTATTAATATTTTTTATATAGACTATAACCTAGTTAGTAATCTTAAAGGTATATTTAAGATATCTCTTATTATATCATCTTTTTATAGCTTCCTTACTTTAATAAAGGTATTTCTATAAGAAGTATATATTCTAAAGATCTTTAGCTCTTTCTACTATATCTAGTTTAGTATCCTTAATAATAGTATTAATATTAATCCTAGAGTTACCTTAAAAGTTTATAAGTATCTTATTAGGTGTTATATTAATAGTATTATATAGGGAGTTAATATAACTATTCTATATTATTAATAGCTATTATACCTAGTTATCCTATTACTAATTTATATATATATAAAGAAAGTACTTTAATATCTAATTTTAATACTTAGTCTAACTATTAGTCTATGAATAAAAAGAGGTTAATAATTAATATTTAACTATTAAAAAGTAATATAATATAGATTAATATTTATTAGTAAAAAGGGAACCTCTATTACTTATAAGGTTATTAGGTATACTAATAAGATTATAAATATATTTATAAAATAACTTAATAAATTTATATGCCTTAAGATCCTTCCTAGGTAGGATATATTATATAAACTTAATAAATATATTAATTATAATAAGGATTTTTATTATAGATAATTCCTTGCTATGTATATAATAGTAAGCCTATAATAAAGCTTAAGCTTATTTAGTCTAATAAATATATAGATAGTAATAATTATTTAAGAAATCTATATAGTCTATACTAATATATAATAATATATAAGTACTTTTAATACTTCTAAATATTATCCTAGATACTATATTATATATAAGCCGTTCACCCCTCACTGTGCTTGGGTGGCTTAGAGTGGGGCTGACTTAGTAATACTAGACAGTCTACTAAATCATACTAAATAGAGATAATAATAGTAAAGAATAATAAAAAAAATTTCTATAGCTATATTATAAATAGAATAGATAGAGAATAATATAGCTTAATTAGAAAAGGGAATTTATATATAGAATTTTTTATAAACCTATATACTATTCTTAATACTACTATTAATATTAAATTATTAAATCTATTAACTATAATAACCTTATATCCTTAAGTAAAATTAATATTAGAATATTATCTAATAGTGCTAGTACTATTAATAATAGTATATAGCAGTCTAGAACCTCCCTATCTAATAATTAATAGGTAGATAATATATAGCCTTACTATAGATAACTAATAGCCTACTTATCCTTTAGATAGTTAATAGCCTCTCCCTCCTCCTTTATATAATCTTCCTTCTATCTATTTTAAGGCCCCTACAGCTGCTAAGGTACTTAATATATTAAATCTTTAGAAACTATCTAAGTATATAGATAAGATCTATAGTTACCTAGTAGTCTATAAGGCTAAACTATAGTTTAGTATTACTTATACCCTAAACTTTAAATAGGGTATTAACTATAAGGTACTTATAATATAATATATTAGGCCTATTACTATAGATTCATATATATACTATAATACTAGGAATGGCCTATTTACTATTATCTATATCTATAATTAATAAAAAGGTATAATATACTGCTACTAATACTACTATTAAAGCTACTAAAGCTGCTAAAACCACTACTATAGCTAAAGGTAAGGCTACGAAGAAGGCTACTAAGAAGAAAGTAGCTAGAAAAAATAGTATAGAGAAGGAAATAGGCTATAAGAATAAATATAATAAAGGTAGTAAAAGCTCTAGGATAAAATATAAGGCCTTTAGTAAGTTATTTAGTAAGTTATTAAAGAGGGCTAAGATAGGTAAGGTAGGCTATAAAACTATAAGTAGTCTAAATCTTAGTTACCTTCTAATCTATCTAGGTTACTATCTAGATTATTATCTAGATTATTAAATTCTAATTCTAGCTCTAGATCTAACTCTAATAGTAGTAATAAGGAGGATAAGTAAGTTAGTTATATAAAAGTATATTAAAAAGCTCTATAGTTTATTAAAGGATACTATATATTACCTAAATCTTTCTAAACTATTTACTAATTATTACAGCCTATAGTATAGTAATAATAAAGGTAATAATTTAAAAGGTAAAGGTAAGAAGGCTAATAAGAAGAGCTATAAGAATAATAAGGATAGCTATTATAATTATAAGTAGATACCTCTATAGTAACTATATAGCTAAATATAGCTATAAATAATATATACTTAATAGTTCTAAATAAATAAATAATAATCTTATTAAAAATTAATCTAAAAATAGCTATAAGACCTCTAGAAATATAGGGTTTTTTATAGTTATTTATTACTATAGTAATAGCACTAATAGCTAATAAATATCTATATACTAAAATAAGATAATATATAGTTAGCTATATAAGAAAGTAGATTACTATAAATTTAAACTAATAATTTATAATAACTATCCCTAGGACTTATTAACTATTATTATAAGATACTAGTAGCCTAGAAACTAATACTATTTTTAAGATAAATAGTAGATTACTAGGGGATATATAAAGATTAATTTAAGGAATTAGATATATATTATTATTAGTTTTATCTATACTAATCTTATAGGCCTTAATAATATAGTAGTATAGCCTAATAACTACTAGGTATATCTTATTATAAAGGCTATCCTATATCTATAAATTCTATAGAAGTATTACTAGTATACTAACCTTAAGCTATAAAGTTAATAGTAGTAGCCTTATATAATCCTTAGAATTTAGAAACTCTAGAGAATATAGCTCTTTTATATATTAAGTACTAATATTATTTAGCTTTATAGAGTTAATAGCTAGATAATTATAGAATATACTAAAGAAGTAATTAGTAATATAATTATTAAACTCTAGTAGCTATTTATTATATATTAATAATATTATATATTAATAATATTATATATTAATAATATTATATATTAATAATATTATATACCCTATAAAGTAGTTATTTAGCTTTAATATAAGTAGTTTAGCTATAGGAAAGACTTATTTATAAAGATTATTTAAAATATAGAGTATATTAATATAAAAAGGTAGTATAACTAGACTTAATAATTATAGATTATAAGATAGAGCCCTTAACTAAGTTATATACTAAGTATTAATACTAGTATTTTATAGTTATATATTTTACTATAGCTATAGAATCTTTAAATAATACTAGATAAAGGACTATTATAGGTAGGTAAATATAATCTAGGGCTATAAGGTATATTATATAACTAAAAGAGTCTATATAAAGTTATTATTAAGAAAGATAAGGATACTATTAAAGAGATAGGGAGTGGAATAATTTAAGATAAAATAAGTAATAAATCTAAAATTAACTTATTAAAGAAAGTATTAACTAAATCGCCTAAATTTTAGTAAAGGTTAGTTATTTAAATAATAATAATTTCTTAAAGAGTATAGTAATAAAATATTAGATTATAATACTATTATAATAGATTAATTAGATAAGGAGAATTCCTTAAGTATTAAAGATCTCTAAGAGCTAGACTATCTTATTAATAAGTAAGAGGCTACTTAGCTTACTACTATATTAAATAACCTTAATCTAACTTAAATACTAAATTCCTTTTCCTTCTAGGCTAACTTTAATCTATTTACTAGTAGAATTCTTTTACTAAGGGTAACCTATTAAGTTTAAGATAGATTCCTATAAATTTTTTAAGGTAATATAACCTTTCTATTTTACTATATAAAGTAGTTTACTGCTAAATTTTTAATATCCTAAGTTTTTTTTAATATTATATTCTTATTTATTATTATTAATTTATATTTTCTATAAGTTTAGTATTAGCTGGTGCTAGTTCTAATAATAAGATATAAAAAACTAGGTATATATATTTTATTAATTTAAGTAGTTATAAATAATAATAATTAACTAATCTTATTTTTTCTTTAATTATAAATAATCCTAATTTTTAATAGTTAAGTTTTATACTTATTTATTTTATTTTAATATTTCTATAGAGTAGGAATACTTCCCCCCCCCCTGTTTAAGATCTAGTCCTTTATTATATTTCTTATTATAGTAAGTAGCTATTTATAAATTTATAAACTCTAAATCTATTAAGGGCTATTAATAATACTACTTAATTATTAATACTAGCTATTATACTTCTTTAGAGTTTAATTCTTATTAAATTAGTTTTCTAATAATATTTAGGTATCTATAATAATATATATAAAATAGTATTTATTTTATAATTAAGTATACTAAGTTATTAGATATAAATTATATTATAGGTAATAATTTACTACTTATTAATAATTTTAATAGTTAAATAGTTCCTTTTATTAATTATTTATTAATATATTCCTTAAGTATTTATAATACCTTATCTAATATTTAGTAGATTTTTTTATATATAAGTTCCTTCCCCTCTTAGATAGGAATTTTATAATTATAAGGTCTATAATCTAATATTTATAATTTTCATAGTTATTTAAATAGTTCTTAAGAATTAGTTACTAATTCTTTAGTATATAAGTACTTCTATAAGCTATTATCTTAATCTAAGGATTACTATATTAATATATTAAAGTAATATTCCTTATCTTATAGCCTATTAATTATATTCTTAATAATTATTCTCTTATAATACTTTACTATAATCTTATTATTAATACCTAATTTAGTGTATAGTATCCCTAAGGTAAAGTGCTTATAATCCCTTAAAATAGTAGAGCTATATTCTATTGGCCTTATTATTAATCCTAGACCTAGAAAGCTTTCTACTATACTACTAAATTAGAGTCTTACTTAAAACTAATAATTTTAAGCTCCTTTCTTTAAGATATATAGTATTATTCTAGATTTTCTCTAGTATATTATAGATATTTACTAAGGAATTAGAATTTTTATACCTATTTTTATTCTAGGTACCTATTATAAAGTCTTCTACCCCCTAAATAAAGCTAAGTAGCTTAATATTCTAGAGAGACTTATTCTTATAACTTTCTATATACTAATATACTTACTATATACTTTTTATATATCCTTTATACTAGTAAAGTAGTATTATAGTCCTTTTAGAGCTATTATAATAATAGTCTATACTATTACTAGAGGAGTTATCTCCTTATTTTCTGCTATTATTATTAGTAGTCCTAATAAAATTAGTCTCTACTAGTAGCAGCTAGAGTTAAATATAGTTAAATAAATTCTGAGCCAATTCTGGCTTGTGGTTGTGAAATTTCAAAAATTTGATTCATGTAGAAAGAGTTGTTTTCTTATTTATAACTATCTAAATTAATCAAATATCTTATTATTAGAACTAGTACTAGCTAATACTAAACTTATAAAAAATATAGAAATTAATAATAATAAATAAGAATATAAAGTTTAAAAAATCCTAGAATATTAGAAATTTAGTAATAAACTACTTTATCTAGTAGAGTAGAAGGGTTATAGTACCTTAAAAAAATATATAAAAACCTATCTTAAACTTAATAAATTACCTTTAGTTAATGAAAGAATTCTACTAGTAAATAAATTAAAATTAGCCTAGAAGGAAGGGAAATTTAATATTTAAGTTAGACTAAGATTATTTAATATAGTAGTAAGCTAAGTAGCCTCTTACTTATTAATAAGATAGTCTAATTCTTAAAGATTCTTAATACTTAAAGGATCCTTCTTATCAAATACTTTAAAAATATTAGAATTATATTCTAATATCTAACTATTATACTCTTTAAGAAACTTTTAATATTTTTATAAATATATTAATTTTATAAATATCTTAGCTAAAGCTTTCTTAATCTTCTAAATTTCTTAATTAGTATACTCTTATTTTTATTATATACCACTTCTACTTATTATAAAACTAATATTTATACTTATAATTATAATAAGTATATAAAGTATAATTCTTACTTTTTAAATCTATAATATAGGAATATTATGAGAAGGATAATAGAGATAAGGAGTACTAGAAGGAATACTATTTTTAAGAATTTAATCTACCTATAGAGTATATTTATAGTAATAATTATAGTTTAATATAATAAATTATTAGGAAAATAAGAAAAGAAGTTAATAGGAAAAACTTATATAAAGGGGGGAGTAATAAATTTATAATTAAAAGATAATAATCCTAGAAGAGGGGGATTATATTATAGTATCCTTATTAGTAACTATACTAGGTAGAATTAGGTAGTCAAGAAAATAGATATTCTTATTATAGAGAATTATAATTTACTATATTAATACTCTTTATAGCCACTAGTAGGTATATACTTATATAATATAGTATATAGTACTATATCTTAGCAAATATACTATCTAGTATACTATGTAGGATAGTATATACTTAGGTATACATCTTAGTATACCTTATACATACTATTTAAAGGACTATCTAGGATAGTATAAATATTTAGGAAGGATATATAAGGATACTTATTTTATATACTTAGATAGTTCTTTATAATTAATACAAGTTATTAACCTATGGTTACCCTTTAATCACTTATCTAATTATTCTACTTATTTATATATCTCTTAAAGAAATATATATACTTCTTTAGCCTTACTTCTCCCTTTAGATACCCTATTATATTCTTAAGTATTATTAGCTCCTTAAAGCAATCCAGTTACTATTAATATCCTTGGATTAGGGTTATAGGTTAGTATTCCCAGGCTTGGCTTACAGGTTCGGTACCATTCCAAGATCCCAGGGTGTGACAAGTAGAGGCTTGAAACCCCTTTATTAAATATTTAACAAGATAAAGAGACTTATAAGATTAAAGAAACCTACAATAATGTTAATTATAGATAAAAATTATATCATTAGTAATATAAGTTTTAAAGCTTTTAATATTATAAAAGTAGATAAAGGATACTTTATCCTTTAAAATGATATACTTTATAAATATAAGATTACCTATATTAGAACTACTATATATTACTTAATAAGTTAATAAGTTTTATTAAATAATAATATATAATTAGGGGTTTAAATATAAGGGAGCTAAGTAATTTATCTTAAAGTATAATAAAAGATAAAATCTTATATTATAAGAATATAGATATATTAAAGCTAATAGATATCTTTCTAGAATAAATAATTATATATTAGAGAGTCCCTAAGAATCTTATAAATAATTAAGGAAGCTTATTTAAAAGTACCTTTTAATCTATATTATATTATTATATTAATATATATTAAGAAGTATTAACTATATATTATTTATAAATTAATAGTTAAATAGAGCATTGAATCAAACCCTAAAAGTATTATTTATATACTTATATAAACCAGTATTAAAATAATTAGGTAAAATTCTTACTAATTATATAATTAATATATAATAACTTTAAATATAGTACTTTAAAAATAAGTCTGAATAATATAATATTATTATTTAATATAAATCTAGAATAGAATATTAAGAAGCTAGAGAATAGGTAAGCCTTAGTAATACATAGAGTATAAACTATTTAAGAAAAGAGATAAGCCTTAATAAATCTATTATAAAAAGCTAAAGATATTATAAAATACTATTATAATAAAAAATATAGCTACAAGACCTTTATAGTTAATAATTATATTATATTATATATAAAGAATATTACTAATATATACTTAAATTAAAAGTTAAGTAGCTATTACCTTAGCTAAACCTTTTAAAATAATTAATATATAAGGAAAGTAGTTATATAAGCTATAACTACTACTAAGTCTTTGAAATATAATAATATATTCTATATCTCCTTACTAAAGCTATATTATAGTAAGAGTAATATAACCCTATAAGCTGCTCTAGTATTTACTTCACTCACAGCAGCTTTAGGAAAGGGGGCTTAGACTTATACCCTTACCACCTTTATTTAAAAAATTTAGTCTATATTTAAGCACTATATTTAAGCACTATATTCAAGTTTAATATTTAGTTAAGATTAATTAATTTTTTTTAGATATAGTAGGGGAGTAGGTAGTAATATATTTAATCTTATATAATAATCAAGAATTAAATACTAAATTTATCTAACTAATCATAGGAACAAACCATCCTTATTTTCATTATAATAAGAGGGAATATCTAGGACCTATTTAAATTAATAAAGATAAATAGGAAGTTACTATAATTCTAGATAGGTATAATTAATATAGTAAGGTATAATACCTAATATAATAAGTTAGCTAAGAGGATAAGTATAATATAAAATATTAAAGATAGACCTCTCCACTACACTAGATAGCAGTAAGAAAGTGGCTATCTACTATATTAAAGCCTCACTGCGGAGAGGTTTATCTAATAGGATAATTATTTATTTATCTTAGGTAGTAATTATAGGGGCTATATAAATAAATAGTTATCCTAGTTAATATTATAGCTAATAACTTACTTTATTTATATAGAGAGAAAGGGTCACTTAATAGTAGTATAAATAACCTTATTTTAAGTAATAATATCACTATGGTTAGATAATTAAGTATATTAAAGAATATAAGCCTTTCTTATTATTTAAGTGGTTATAAGCCTAAATTACTAATTTAAGTAATTAATTACCTCTTCCAGAAATCTTAAAGCTATATATAGCTACCTTTATTACTTACTTACCTTTCTATTTCCCCTTTTATTATTTTTAAAGCTATTTATACCTACTAAAAACTATATATACTCTTCTAGATTATAATAGTAAATCTAGTTTTTATTAATTAGTACTAGGTAAAAGAGTATTTAGCTAATATAAATAGCTTAGTATAGGATTAAGTAGAGACTTTTAAAGTAATTAATATAGTATTTTATAAAATTATTCTTAGCTTTCCCTAGCTGAACGCTATTAACCCTAATATATATTAATTAAAATATAAGTAATATTACTATTTTAAGAATAATAGGGATTAGGTTAAGATTCTCTTACTATAAGCTTATATAGCTATAGTTATATATAGTACTCTTATATATATCCTCTATACTTAATAACTTATAAAAGATAAGCTAATTATATTTTTTGATATTATAATAAGTAATTTAAGAGTTTTAAAGAAGTATTTATTTAAACTTATTTAATATCTTTAAAGAGGAAGCTAAGATCTTAACTTCATATTAAGATTATAATTATATTATTAATATATAACTTAGTATAGCTCCTCTATATTACTTAATTTATATACTAAGACTAAATTATATAAACTTAAAATACTAAGCTAACCTTTAATATACTAGAGGTAGGATATTAAGATATATTAAGTATTCTAATAAAGGTAATTATATAGATACTCTATTATCTTAATTATATATATTCTCTTAAGGTATTTTACTAGAGTAATCTTACCTATTTATATCTAGATAACTACTAAGCTAGTAGCCTATTAAAGGTAGCTATAAAGCTAGAGAATAGCCTAAGTAGATTTCTAATAGAGGTACAATAGTTTAATACTATAGTTATTAATAGTCTAATCTTATTTTTATTACCTACTAGTGATTATATCAAGGCTATGGTAGACTATTCTAGAGAAGTATCTTAATATATTAATAATTTCTTTAATAGCTATATTAGCTCTCTTATTCCTATAGATATCTTTATAACTAGGGATTTATTAAATATATATCTACTAGCTAGTCTCTTAAAGATAATCTATTAGGTAGATAATATATATAATAATATATTAGCTAAAGATTATATTTAATAAGTAATAAACTTAAATAGCTATCTAATTATATTAAAATATAAACTCTATAGAGCCCTATAACTAGATAAGCATTAATTAAGACTATTAATATCTACTGGTTTCTATAAGGCTATTTAGATATTAATAAGCTCTACTATATATACTATACTAGTAATAGACAGATTAGGCTTAGTCTTAATTAATATTAGAGATTATTATAGCTTCTACTTCCTTCTTAATAATACGACTATTAATATATACTACTATTATAACTAGGCTATATTAATCTTAAAGAATAGCTTTATAGGCCTCTAGTATTTCCCCTTAAGCATTATAGATTTAGATTTATAGACGTTCCTACTATAAGGATATATATAATATAGGGCTAAATAATCTTTAATTAATTAGAGCTAGTAAATAGCTAGAGCTTTAAGTAATAAAGTAATAAGGTTAGTAAGTTATCTTAAGGGTTATTATATTAATAATTAATAGCTTAAATTAAGGTAGGTTATTAGTTAGATTATTATATTAGGCTTTATATAATATAGTCTATAGTAGAGAGGTAACTACCTAGAGGTAGGACTCCATAATTTAAGCTAATATAATAGATATAAAGAGAATATAAAGATAGACCTCTAATATAGCTTAAAATATTATTTAAAAGGTATCTATAATTTAATATAGTAGTTAATATTAAATAAATTTTATTACTTATATTATAATAGTAGTAATATACTTAAAATTATAGATATTTATATAAAGCTACTAGGTAGAGTAAGTATATAAATTTATAACTAAAGAATTATAATATATAAATATTAAAGTTATAGTATAATATATTAATTATTTTAGACTAGTAAGGTACTTATCTAGCTATACTCTAAGATAATATAATATATTAATAAGCTTAATCTCTACCGTTTAGATTTTTAAGATTATATTAATAGGCCTAATAGCTTTAATATAATATAGTAATATTAATAGTGGTAAATTAAACTATATTTTATAAGAGTAAATTAGGAAGTATAATAGGACTCCTATTATTTAATAATATAATAGATTCCCTCTAGTTAGGAGTAATTAACTATAATAGACCTATTTTATATTAGGATATAGATATTATTAATAAGATTAGTATTATAAAATAGATAGAGGATTAGGGATAGTAAGGAATCTTAAGGAATCCTTATAATCTTAGTAATTAGAGTATCTAGAGTAATATCTAGAGTAACCCCTAAATAACTAATAATATAAAGCTACTCTAGTAATAGGTCTTAATCTTATAATAGTTATAATACTTATTAAGCTATTCTAGAGCCTCCCTAGTAAGAAGTAAGAGGGACTTAAGATATTTAAACCTAAATTTTATATAATAAAGAATACTTAGTAGCTATAAACCTTCTTATAAGACTTAAAGTCTATACTAAGGATAATTATAAAGGTATATATATATCTAACTATCTATAAGGTAATATTAAATAGGTATAAAGAGAATATAATAATAGTATTAAGACCTCTTTTACCTATAATAAATTTATAGAATTTCTCTAGAACTATCTTAAACCTAAGGAGGACTATAGCTAGATAATAATATATTAGCTACTTAAGGTTAAGTAATAACTTAGATAAGAAGTATACTAGTTCTTCTCCTAGATTAGGGAATATCTTACTATTATTAACTATTCTATAATACTTAAGAAATAATAGATTAATATAGTTATAGTAAAACTATAACCTAAGATATAATATAATATTTATTAGGACCCTAGTAGGCTAATAATAATAATTAAGCTAGAAGAAGTTACTATAATATATAAGATATTATAATAGAAAAATATATTAACCTCTAAACTACCTCTAGTATAATAACAATATTAAATATAGTTTATAAGAAGTAACTTATAGCTAAGCTGAAGTATAAGATAAATAATAATAAAAAGATTTTAACTAATAACTAAGGAAACCTTAAGAAGTTCTAGAAAAAAGGATAAGTAAAGTTATAAGACTAATAAAGTTAACTATAATACTCTTAAAAAGAAAGGTAGATATTTTATCTACTATAAATAAGGATATATATAAGATGCCTACCTAAAGGTAAAGAGTAGGGGGATAAAGCTTTTATAAAAAAGATATCCTATAATTAATAAGGACTTTAGCTCTATAAGATTAATATCCTATATTATATAAATAAGGAGCTACCTAATCCTTTTCTTACTTATATTAAGGTAAAGGTTAGTAATTAAGAAGTATTAACTAAAGTATTAATTAATATTAAAATAGGACTAGATTTTATATTATAATAGTTTCTATAGAAATATAGCTATCCCTTTAATAAAGAGCTACTAACTTATTACTCTCTTATAAATAGTATACTTACCCTTAGTTATAGAAAGCCTAGATTAATATATATAACCACTAATTAGAATAGGAATACTAGGGTCTTTAAAATACTATTTAAGATCTTAAACTTTACTTATTATAATATTATTTTAAGATAAGTCTAGCTATAAGATATATACCTAGACTTAAACTATATAATAAGTACCTAATATTACTAATATAACTTACTAAAGTTTAAAATTAAAGAACCTAAAGAGTTCTATAAGATAATAAAGAAGGGGGAATAAAGTAAGATATATCCTTATAAAAATTATTAGGGATAATTCTTAGAATAAGATACCTATAATCTACTATATATATATATATATATTCTTAGAAAAGGAAGCTAGTATACTTATATTAAAGGAGACTTTATATAAGATATAATTAATTAAGGGATAGATATCTTTATATAGGCCCTTATACCCCTTATCTCTAATAAAGCTCTTAATTCTATAAGAATATAAAAAAGATAAATAGAAAAAGGGGTAAATCTAAAAAAGTATTAAGCCTATAGTAGCTCCTATTATCTTTATAAAGAAGCCTAATAGCTCTCTATATTTATATATAAGTTATTAAGGGCTAAATATTATTACTATAAAAGATTAATATCTACTTCTATAGATTAATAAGCTAATAGATTAGCTTATAAGATCTAAGATCTTTATTAAATTAGATCTTTAAGATATATATCACTATATATATATTTAATAAGGTAATAAGTAGAAGATAGTATTTTAAACCTAATATAGTTAGTTTAAGTATATAGTAATACTATTTAGTCTATATAATATTCTCTTAATCTTTTAGGTATATATTAATAATACCTTAAAAGGGATTCTTAATATCTTCTATATAGCTTATTTAGATAGTATCCTTATCTATTCTAATAATAAAGAGGACTATATTTACTATATAAATAAAGTATTAATATATCTTAAGAAGGTAAATCTATATATAAAACTATTAAAGTATAACTTCTATTTACTTAAGGTTAAATTTCTAGAATATATTATAAGATATAATAGGATAAAGCTAGATCTAAGTAGATTAGATACTATTAAAGATTAGCTAGAGCCTTAATCTTAATATAATATCTAGGTCCTCTTAGGATTTATAAGATTCTTCTAATAATTTATATATAAATACTCTAGTATTATAGCCCCCTTAACTAACTTATTATAAGGGGCTAATAATAAGAAGAAGAGGTAATAATATTTTAAGATAATAATAATATTAAGCTATTAGATATTTTAAGAGCTAAAAAAAATATTCCTTAATCCCTTAATATTAAATTATTCTAATCTTAAAAAGGAAATCCTACTTACTATAGATATATTAAGTTATATTATTATAGGTATACTCTTATAACCTAATAGTAAAGTAAAAGAGAAGAGTAAGGGACTATTTTAATAACTTATTATATTCTTCTTATAAAATCTTAATAATACTAAATTAAGGTAGGAAATATATAACTAAGAGCTCCTAACTATTATTAAATACTTTAAGTATTAGAGGTATTATCTAGTAAGTAGCTAGTATTTTATTAAGGTTTAAATCTCTCTCTTATTATAATAAAAATAAGGGTGGGTCCTAGCCATGATTAGTCAGATAAATTCAGCTGTTAATTATTAATTATTATATAAGATAAAATATATTACTACTTACTCCCCTACCAGCTCCCCTACTATATTAAAAAAAGTAATTTATCTTAACTAGATATTAAACTTAATTTTCCCTTTAATATACACTTAGATATAGTGCTTAAATATAGACTATATTTAAGAAAGAGGTGGCAAGGGCTCAAGTCTGAGCCCCCTTCTAAAAGCCACTATGAGCAAAGTGAATGCTAGAGCAGCTTATAGACCATATAAACTTAAGGTACTTCTTTACTATAAAGATACTTAACTAGTAATAAGTATATTAAGTAGATCTATTAATTATATATAACTTTATAATAGAATACTAGCCTAGCTATTAGAACCTTATTAATGTAGTATCAAGATACTAGGACTATAAGCCTATATATAAAGATAAAGTAAATATTAGAATACTACTTATACTATAGAGGAAACTTAGTAATAGTATTTAAATAATTTAATTAAAGAGGCCTTTAGTTCTTTAGAAGTTCCTTAATTAGGGGGATTAGGAGGATTAGAACTCTTAGTCTTATAATTACTAGCTATTAAGATAGTTAATAATAACACTACTTAGGAAGTATTATCTACCTTACTTTAATTAATAATTTTATAATTATAGGATAGGGATGCCTATTCTTATAAAATTAAGAAGAAGGTAATAGCTAACTCCTTAAGGACTTTTTTATAAAAAAGGATAGTAAATTAAGAATAATAAACTCCTTTAATTTAGGGGTACTATCCTTATACCTTATAACTCTATAACAAAGTATAAGATTATAAGGATTTATTATAATAATCCTTATATTAGGTACTATAGTATTAATAAGATAGTAGCTCTACTTTAAGGGAAGTTCTACTAGGTAGGGCTTTAAATAATATTAAAGAATATATTAGTAGTTATACTATATATTAAAATATAAAGATTCTATAAAATAGGCTATATAAGAAGTTATCTTTATTTCTTATATTAGATAGGCTCTAGAAGGGTTTATTAATAAACTTTATTACTAGCTTATTACTATTAGTAGTCTATAATACTATTTTAATTATTATAGATTACTTTTTTAAGATACTATAATATCTTCTAGTTTATAAAGATATTAAAGTTAAAGAACTTACTAATACCTTTATAGAATATATTATTATTAAATAGGGCCTACTATAAAGCCTAGTAAGTAATAAAGATATACTATTTATAAGTAGGTACTAGATTAAGTTCTATTAAGTATTATAAATAAAATAGTAAATAAGTTTATATTATATCTTTAGACTAATAGTTAGATAAAGTATTAGAACTAAATATTAGAGATATATCTATACCTATTTATAAATTATTATTAAGATAATTAGGTATAATAGCTAAGTATAGCTAAGTTTTTATATAATAATATTAAGAATATTTTTATAAAGTATTTACCTTTTTAGATAGTCTATAGCTACTTACTACTATTACCTTAAATAATTAACCTAAATAAAGACCTTACTATAATATTAGTTAAAGACTAAATAAAGTATATATATAATGTATAAAAGATAGTAAGAAGAAATCTATAGATTATAGTTAAAATATAGGCTAAGTATTATAATAAATAGAATAATAATATTTCTTTTTTAATAGAAGAAAAGGTTTTTCTATCTATCTAGAATCTAAAGCTCTAATACCTAAAGAAAAAGCTAATTCTAAAGTTTATAGGACTATTAGAGGTTATAGCTATTATTAGTAAATAGGTATATACTCTATAATTACCTAAGTCCTTTAAATAAATCTATCTAATATTTTATATTATTTTACTTTAACCCTAGAGGAATTAAAAAGGTGAAATATTACCTAAGGATATTCTCTCTATTCTAATTAATAATAAGGAGTAGAAGGTAGAGGAAGTCCTTAATAAAAGGATATACTATTAGAAGAAGTAATATTTAATAAAGTAGAAAGGATTCCTAGAGTATAAAAACTCCTAGTAACTAATAGAATACCTAGAAAATACTAGTAATATACTAGCTAAATTTAAAGAAAGATAGAAGAATTATCCTTATTAAAGGTAATTATAATAGAAATATTAAGGCTTTTTATCTATAGGGTTCTTATATAATAACTTTATATTACTAGGTAACTACTATAATTATATTAATAATATTTCCCTTCCTTTATTTACCTAATATAGGTTTTAGAGGTTTAATAGGGATATATCTTAAGACTATACTATATATTTATTAAAATAATATTCTAATTAGAAAGGCTTCTTATTCTCTTATTTCTTAACTAATTATATAATATTTATTCCTCTATCTTACTAGTAAAGAGGTTATTAAAGTCCTCTATCTTAGAGGTATCTACTAATAGTATACCCTAGTACTTATATAGGGTATTTATTAATAAGAAGATATTATAATTAAGGGACTATAGGGCCTATATTTAATAAGCCTTATCTAACTTATTATTTACCTTATTATAAAAGGTATATATATCTTTTATTATCTTATTAATAGCCTTTTTTTTAGTTACTAATACCTTACCTAAGGGTACTAGTAATTATAATATATAAGGGGAATAATACTAGTAAGTATACTTTCTTTAAATAAGTATAGTACTTATATTTTATTATAGTATAGGGGTATATATAAATAAAATCCTTATTTTTAGCTAATTAGCTAAGGTAATATATATATATTAAATAACTACTAAAGGGTATAATAGGTATAGTAGTAGTAGAAAGTAAGTAAGAGGTAGGCATAGTAATATCTTAAAAGGGTAATATAAGCCTAGGACTATTATTATAAAGACTAGTAATAAAATAGTTTAATATAGAAATAGGGGACCCTAAAGGGGAAATAAAATAATAATAGTAGGGGGGTAATATAGCAATAGTAAAGGTTAATATAAAAATAAAGCTATTAAGAGCCTGGGAGAACTAATCTCTAATAAAGAAGAAATAAGGCTAAAGCCTATTAAACCTTATAAGAAGATATATAACTATTAACTTACTAGCTAAATAAATACTACCTAAAGCTATTATAAAAGGGGTTACTTATTAAGCTATTAGCTTTAGCTAATTAATAATATTTATCCTTAGTAACCTAAGTAATAGTACTAACTAAAGGATATTTTACTATCTCTATAATATTAAAATAATAACTAGATAAGTAGGAAATAAAGATACTTATATTAAAAGATAAAGGTAATAAATAAAGGTAAAAATAACTATATAAAGGAACTAAACTAGTATTTTTATAAAGGAGACTAAATAACTTAACCTTTATATAAAGTAGAAGAAATTTATATATTTATATTTAATAATAATAATACTAAGCCTAAGTAATATATAAGTGAAGCTATTTAGAGGCTATTATAAATAGGAGATAATAGGAATAATCCTATTTAATATATTAAATAAATACTAGATAATAGGAGAGTATATTAATATTACTTAATAAAACTAATATAATAAAATCCTAAAATAACTAATAAAATAATAATAATAGTAATAATACTATAATACTATAATACTATTAATAATAAGATAAAATAATAGGATAATAATCACTATTCTTAAATAATAAAAGAAGCCTTTATTATATAAAATAATTAAAAGAAGTGGTAGAATAAGGAATAATTTAAGTAGTACTATAGCATTATATTAATCTAATAGCTTTATTACTCCTAATTAAGCTTAGTATAGGACTTATATATAAGCCCCCTATAAGAGGGGGGTAGTTATTATACCCTAGAACCTAGTAATAACCTAATAGTAATCTTATAGTAAGGTCTAGGTAGGTTCCCTAAACTATATAACTATAGCTAAATAAGACTGTATTTAGAAGACTATATAATAGCTAACTATAAGGTAAGTAATTAATTCTAAGTAATACTACCCATACATTTAACCATGCAGTGTTCTTACTTATAGTATGCAGGTGACTCACAACCAAAATTACCAATCCAAGCACCTCCGGCTCCCGGTGCTTTACAGATTAGTATTCTTAAAATTAATTACTCTAATATCTCTTAGTAGGTTTATTAGCCTTAGCTAGTATAGTTAGCTTAATTTAAGTATTGGTTTAAGTAATATATCTCTTTATTTTCCTAACCTTAGAGGTCTCTATAGGGGTTAGTTTCTAGGAATATCTTTAAGAGAAGGTACCTTAGTAATAGTTTTAATTTAGGATAATACCTTATAGAGAATAGGCCTAATTAGCTAGTTTTAATAAGCTTTAGTAAGTTATTCTTATTAGATTAGGTAGGTCTAGTTAAAGGTAAAATAATTAATAATATATCTCTTCTCTTTCTCATAGTTTACATAATAAAAATAATTATAATCTCTAATATTTAAGTACTTCTTAATATTATATTCCTGTATATAATATAATAATAGGTTAATAATCTCTCTAGTAATTATATAGATATATAGTTTAAAGTCTTCCTATAATAAGAGAACTAAGGTAGGGCTTATAAAGAATAAAAATAAGCTAAAGAACTAATTACTTAAGATTAAGGTACTTACCAGAATATATTTCCTCTACCTAAAGATTAGAGATAACTTAATAGATAATATATAAGCTATTAGTTAATTCTAATATAATATACCCTATAAAGCTATTACTAGAGAGGCTTTAATAGCTATTCTAATTATATTAGTAATATACTTTAGGAGGCTATTTAGTATAGCTTTTATTTATATAATCTCTTTTTTTTAAAGATATAATAGTAGTAGCTATAATAGTAATATTATCTAAATTACCTTAATACTATTATTATATTTATAAAGCTAGTAAAAGTACCTATAATAAGAATTATACCATTATTCTTAGTAGATTACTTTGACTAACCTATTATGTAATAGCAATATCCTATATTAATATATTAATTATTATCTATTAGAAGTATATATTTAGGACCTATATTATTACTATTTAAGTAATTAGCTATCTTAATAGAAGTGCATTTCTTCTTTTTACCTACTATACTTAGCTATTATATAGTAAAAAGAAGGTAAATATAGGCTTAATTGATCTAGTATAAAGTTAAATATATGTTTTTAATAACTGTGAGATATAGGAACCACTATAAAGGTAGGGGGGGGTCCGCCAGTGAGTAGTTGTTTTCACCATATTTTATAGGTTAAACACTCCTCCCTAGTTAGTAAAATAATTAATAATTTCTAACTCCCTAGCTTTAACTACTTATTCTTATACTAATACTAAATATAGTGAGATTACTTATTTAATAGTCTTTATACTTAAATATAAGGTAGAGAATTATCTAATTAAGATATAAGAAGGCCTATTTTAGTATATTTTTACTTATTATAGTAGGAATCTACCCTATATTTAAATAACTATTAATATAACTACTAGTAGAACTAATACTACTTTATAGTAGGAAGCTTTTACTCTTATCTCTAAATATAGCTTATTCTATATATATTAAAGTATAGTATTAATAATCTAGTAAAAAAGAGGCTACTAGAACTAGAATATTAGCTAATTAGTAATATACTTTATATATAACTAGTTAATAATATTAATACTATCCATATAGTATTTATAATTATTAATTAGAGTTAGAATTTTAAGCTTTTTTTTAGCTAATTATTAAAAGGTACTCTAGTAAGTACTATACTTATACTAGTCTTTATTAGATACTTCCTCTCTCTTTTAATAAGTTTAGATATCTTATTAATAGTATATATAATTAATAGGCTAGTAATAATATTATTATCCTATTATATAAAGTAAAGAATATCATTTTTAGTACTATATAAAGTATATTCTGCCTCATTTTAATACCTTATTCTTTTAATTGCCTAATTAGGCTAGGAAAATCATTACCCTAGGCCTAAGTAGTACTATAGGAACTAATCTTATACAGATATTCTTATTATAGAGAATTATAATTTACTATAATAATGCTCTTTATAGCCACTATCTAGTAACTACCTATATTATATAATAAATTACTATTTAATATACTATAGATAGTATATAATATAGTATATAGGTACCTAGTATAATACTATAAGTAGTATATAAGATAGTATAATTAGTAAAGGATATATAAGGATACTTCTTTTATATACTTAGATAGTTCTTTATAATTAATAAAGTTATTAATTCTATAGCTACCTTTTATTACTTACCTTAATTATTCTATATATACTTATTTATATATCTCTTACTTAATTAAAGAGGTATATATACTTCTTTAGCCTTACTTCTCCTATTAACTACCTTATATATTCTTAAGTACCCTTAGCTTATAAGGGTATTCAGTTACTATTAATATCCTTAGATTAGGGTTATAGGTTAGTATCTCCTAAGCTTAACTTATAAATTTATAGGTTTAGTACTATTATAAGATCCTAGGATATAATATATTAATTACCTATCTATATAAGTATATAAATAATATCTAATATTAATACTAGTCTATCTTAAAGTAATTAACTTAAAAATATTATAATAAATAACTTAAATACTAGGGTACTAATTATATTACTATTATAGTAATTATTACTACTAATAATTAAAGAGTTAATAGGTGAAGTAAGCTAGCTTTAAAAAACTATTATCTAACTTTAAGGAAGAATATTTATAAAGTTAGTTAAGATTAGACTACCTAAACTATTTAATAGTACTAGGAATAAGCTTTAACTATTCCTTATATAGATAGAAACCTACCTTACTATTAATAGTAATAAATTAGTAAATAATATAGATAAAGTTCTCTTTATATTAACCTATCTTACTAGGAATATATTTAATTAGTTTAAGCTAATACTATATAATAATTAGGATATAGTAATAGAAGATTAAGATAATATTATAAGAGCTTTTAGATATTACTATTAATTTAAGACACTAATAAATACTTTTAAAGATATTAATATAGAATATAATACTAAATAAAAAATTATAAGATTATAATAAACTAGATTATCTATAAAATTAGCTTTAGAATTTATATAACTTATATTATACCTTAATTAGAGTAAAGGAGTATTAATTATAACACTGGAATAATATACTAAATTAGAAATTTAAGAAAGAATAATTTAGTAAGACTAATGAATAACTATAGCTAAATATATTAAAATAGTAATAAAGATTAATAATACCCTATATAACTTTTAGATAAGGTAGAAGGGTGTCACACCCTGGGATCTCACAATGGTACCTAACCTGTAACCTGTGAGTCAAGCCTGGAAATACTAACCTATAACCCTAATCTAAGGGTGTTGACAGTAATAGGGTGCTCCTGATAAACTATAGTGCTTAAGAATATAGTAAGGTAGTTAAAGAGAGAAGCAAGGCTAAGAAGTATATATACTTCTTAATTAAGCTAGAGATATATAAATAAGTGGGTAGAATAATTAGAGTAGTAATGGGATAGTAACTATAGAATAATGACTTATATTAATTATAAAGAACTATCTAAGTATATAAAATAAGTATCCTTATATATCTTTCTATTATATCTATAGTCCTCTATATAGTATGCCAGTGGTAGACCATTCTATGTACTAAGATATATACTACCTATGCTAGTATACTAAATAGTATGTTTACTAAGATATAGTACCTATATACCATATCACATGAGTGTGGCAGTGTCTGCCAGATAGTAGCCATAAAGAGCATAATAATAGTAATTTATAATTCTCTACTATAAGAATATCCGTTCCCCTTAATTACCTAATTCTGCCTGATATAGTCACTGATAAAGGTGTTATAATATAATCCCCCTCTCCTAGGATTATTATCCCTTAATAATTATAAATTTATTATATCCCCTATTTAGGTGAGTTTCCTGTTAACTTCTTTTCTTATTTTCTAATAACTTATTATACTAGAGAAGTATAATTATTACTATAAATATACTTTATAGGTAGATAGAATCTTAAAAAATAGGTTCCCTTCTAATCTTCCTTATATCTATTATTCTTCCTATAGGGTTCCTTATATTATAGATTTAAAAAGTAAGAACTATACTTCATATACTTATTATAGTTAGAAGTATAAATACTAGTTTTATAATAAGTAAGAGTAAGAGTATATTAATTAGGAGATTTAGGAGGCTGAAGAGGCTTCTATAAAAATATTTATAAAACTAATATACCTTTAAAAATATTAAAAATTCTTAAGAGAGTATAGTAGTTAGATATTAGAATATAACTCTAATCTTCTTAAATTACTAGATAAGGAGGATCCCCTAAGTACTAAGAATCTCTAAGAGCTAGACTATCTTACTAATAAATAAGAGGCTGCTTAGCTTACCACTATATTAGATAACCCTAGTCTAACTTAAATAATAAATTCCCCTTCCTTTTAGGCTAACTTTAACCTATCTATTAGTGGAATTCTTTCACTAAGGGTAATCTATTAAGTTTAAGATAGGTTCCTATATATTTTCTAAGGTATTATATCCTTTCTATTTTATTAGGTAAAGTAGTTTACTACTAACTTTTTAATATCCTAAGATCTTTTTAACTTTATATTCCTATTTATTATTATTATTAATTTCTATATTTTAAGTAAGTTTAGCATTGACTGGTGCTAGTTCTAACAATAAAATATAAAAGACTAGATATATATATTTTATTAATCCTAGTAGTTATAAATAGTAGTTAACTAGTCCTATCTTTTCTTTAATTATAAATAGTCCTAATTTTTACTAGTTAAGTTTTATACTTAGTCTTTTTATTTTAATATTTCTATAGAGTAGAAATACTTCCCCCCCCTTTTTAAGATCTAGTCCTTTATCATATTTTTTATTATAGTAACTGGCTATCTATAGATTTATAAATTCTAAATCTATTAAGAGTTATTAGTAGTATTATTCTATTATTATTACTAGTTATTCTGCTTCTTCTAAGTTTAATTCTTATTAGATTAGTTTTCTAATAATATTTAGATGTCTATGATGATTTATATAAAATAGTGTCTATTTTATAATAGAGTATATAGAGTTATTAAATATAAATTATACTAGGGGTAATAATTCACTCCAGTCATTTTATTAATAGTTAATATAGTGTTATAAATATTATTTAATTATCTGATTAGTTCCTTCAGTTTGCCCATTCACTTACAGATGATAAGCGGTGGTTAACCGGTGGTAAACTCCTATTATCCTTATGAGGGATGTCCAGAATTTTGAGGTGATGCTTTCTGGTAAACCATGGTTTGCGATGATCTCCTTTAAAAAGATGAATGCCATTTATTTTATGTCAAGTATGCCTTTTACTGGTGTAAGCTAAATATACTTAGTAAGTTAGTTAGTGAAAACCATAATAGTATCCTATCTACTTAAGGGTAGTAACTAAGTAATAAAGTCTACTATAACCCATTCCCATGGTTTTATAGGTGATTTTAGTATTTATATATTTCTATAGGGTTTATATCTTACTAGTTTATCTTAAATATATATTTTATATCTTACTATATATTTATATAATTTTACTTAAAGGTATAGTATATAAAAGTTTCTTATAATATATACTACTATTTACTCTACTCCTATATATCTAAATATAGGGGTATTATAATATATAGTTATAACTTTAGTCTATATACTCTTAGGTATATAGATAAGTCCTTTAAAGTATACTAATCTATTATCCCCTTTAATAAATCTAGTATTATCCTTAAGCTTTTTAAGTATCCCTTAGATTATCTAATCTTTTTTAGTTTCTATAATAAGTTTCCCTTTAAACTTATCTAATCTAATGCTTATAGTAGCTATAATCTAATATTAGTAATTATAACTAAGACTACTATCTTTATTTTATTTTAGGATTACTAGTTTATAATATTTTCTATTAAGTATATAGTCTAGTTATTAACTAAGTATATCTACTTAGCTATTTTCTATTCCTTTATAGTATATAATATAGAAATTATATTCTAAGAGAACTTCTAACTATCTTACCTACCTCTATATTAACTCTTTATTTATTATAAAGAAGGTAAGGTTCTTATAGTCTATTTTAATAAGAATTTAATACTAAGCTCCTTTAAGATAGACTCTCTATATCTTAAAGGTAACTACTATTACTAGTAACTCCTTATTATAGATATTATAGTTTAGCTCTACCTAAATTAGTTTATATAAGTAGAATATAATAGGTTATAGCTTCCTATTATTTCCTAACTATATTATTTATATTCTAATTATATAGTCTGATATGTTAGTTTTAATAGTTATCTCTTTTATAGGGTTATATTATACTAAAATAGATACTTTAGTAATCCTCTTTTTAGATTCCTTAAATACTTCTTCTTATTCTAGTCCCTATTTAAATTTATTTAATTTTTTAAGCAGTTTAAATATTAATCCCATAATATATAAATAAAGGTCTATAAATTATTAATAATAGTTAATTAGACTATAGTATTACTATAGTTCTTTAAGGCTTTATAGTGTTAGCTAATCTCTAATTATCTATACTTTTATTAGATCTATATATACTCCTTCTAGGGAAATTTAGTGCCCTAGGAAGTCTATTTCCTAGATATAGAATTTATATTTTTTAAGTTTTAATTATAGTTTTATATTCTAAAGTTTTATAAGTACTTTTATAACATGCTAAATATACTTATTAAAGTTATCTAAGAATATTAGAATATTATTAAGGTATATAATAATAAAGATATTAAGATATTCTCTTAATACTTTATTAATAAATTATTAAAATGATATAGGTATATTAGTTAGACTAAATAGTATAACTAGATATTTATAGTCTCTATATTTTATCTAAAATACTATTTTCTATTCTTCCCTTTTAGTAATTCTAATTTAGTTATAGGCATCTATAATATTAAGTTTTATAAACTATTTTACTCCTCTAATCCTATCCTAGATCTCTAAGATAAGAGGTAGTAGGTGTTAATCTTTAATAGTAATATTATTTAGTAGTCTATAATCTATATAAAGTTATAGGCTATTATCTTTTTTAGGTATAAATAAGATACTATATCCTACTAGTAATTATAATATTTAAATAGTACCTTTTACTAATTATTTATTAATATATTCTCTAAGTGCTTTAGTTTCTTTATCTAATATATAATAGATCTTTTTATAGATTAGTTATTTCCCTTCTTCTAGAGGAATTTTATAGTTATAGGGTCTATACTCTAGTAGTTATAGTTCTTATAGCTATTTAAATAATTCCTAAAATATAATATACTCCTAAGGTAACTATAGTAGTTCTTAAGAGTCTACTACTAGTTCTTTAATATATCTATACTTCTATAAGCTATTATCCTAATCTAAGGGTCACTTTATTAGTATATTAGATAGATATCCCTTATCCTAAGAACTATTAGTAATATCTTTAATAATAGTTTATTTATAATATTTAGTTACTATTACTAGTGCCTATCTAGATAGTTATACTAGCTATACTTAATCTAAAGCTTTACTAGCTATTAAGATTTTAGTTACTTTATTATTAATTATAATATTAATTACCTTATTTAATTACTTAACTCTACTCTTAAGTTCTTCTTTATAAGTATATTATTAAGATTTAATAGTATTATCCCCTATACTTATTAATCTAGGGCATTTATAATTTACTAGCTATATTATATTAGCTTTCTAATTAATTTCTAGGTTATAATTCCTAAGCTAAGGAATCCCTAATACTATATTATACTATC
>NW_024467838.1:364658-522561 GCF_001890725.1 Aspergillus wentii DTO 134E9
ATAAGTTTTCTTAGAAGTCTTAGAGAAATAGCTTAAACTAATTAAATATATTACCTAATAAGTAGGTTAATATAAAAACTACCTTATTAGCTTTATATTAGAGTTTCTCTTTATTAATATTAAGATAGGTATCTATTTATATAAGAAATATCTAAAGATATAACCTTTTCCTAGTAAATAGTTTAGGTAGTTATACTTTAACTACCTTAGCAGTAAAGTAACTTTCTATTATAGTAATAGTCTCTTAAAGCTACTTAATTATTCCTAAGAGCTCCTTATTACTCTAGGTTTTACTAGGGTTAGTACTGCTTGTTAGGGTATTATTAGTTATAGTACTTTTAAGTTAATTACTTAAGATAGACTAGTATTAATATCAGATATTATTTATACACTTATATAGATAGGTAATTAATATATTACACTCTAGGATCTTATAATGGTACCTAACCTATAACCTATGAGTCAAGCCTAGAAATACTAACCTATGACCCTAATCTAAGGGTATTAATAGTAATAGGGTGCTCCTGATGAGCTATGGCACTTAAGAATATAGTAAAGTAGTTAAAGAGAGAAGCAAGGCTAAGAAGTATATATACTTCTTAATTAAGCTGGAGATATATGAATAAGTGGGTAGAATAATTAGAGTAGTAATAAGATAGTAACTATAGAATAATAACTTATATTAATTATAAAGAACTATCTAAGTACATAAAATACACTGTGTCCTTATATATCTTTCTATCATATCTATAGTCCTCTATATAATATGCCAGTGGTAGACCATTCTATATATTAAGATGTATACCACCTATGCTAGTATACTAAATAGTATATTTACCAAGATATAGTACCTGTATACCATATCACATGAGTATGGCAGTATCTACTAGATAGTAGCTATAAAGAGTGTGATAATAGCAATTCATAATTCTCTGCCATAAGAATATCCTTTCCCCTTGACTGCCTGATTCTGCCTGATGCGGTCACTGATAAAGGTGTCGTAACAAAGGGAAGAAATAATTATTAATTTAGAGGGAATTAATATATAACTAATTATTAATTAAATGATAGTTAAAGGGTATATAAAGTAAGCTAAGAATATATAGATCCTTTTAGACTATAGCCTATAGAACTTAATATAACTAATATAAGATAAAAAGATATAATACTAAAAGAATAAGATAATATAAAGAAAAGCTTTACTTCTTTTATAAAAAACTAGGAACTAATAGAATATCTTAATATTAGAGATATATCTAATAGTATAAGATTAAAATCTAGAGCTCTAGTACTATTATAGTATAGATATTCCTATAAATAGCTATTTTTAAGTTATAGTATACTACTAATATATTATTAAAATAATTAAGAGGATTTCCCTTTCTAAGTTATATGATACTTTATAGGTTATAGTTATTTTTCTTTAAGATGGATATTAAGTATATAAAAGTTATTAATATACTTTAATAATTCCTATATAGTATCCTCTTTAGATTAATCTCATTACTTTACTAGATATTCCTTTTAATAATAGATAGTATAATCCTTTAAAATATATCTTAGAATCTATTAGCTTTTTATTATAGTATAGATTAAAATCCTCTAGCTCCTAGATTAATTTAAAAAAAAAAAGATATATAAAAGGTAGGGTATAGTAGTTAATATTTAGGTCCTATATATAGTATATAGGCTTATTTAAATATAGTTAAATAAATTCTAAGCTAGAACTAGCTTATAGTTATTATACGATTTCAAAAATTTAATATATATAAAAAGAGTTGTCTAAACTATATAGAAATATTTAAAACCTTCTCTAGGGAAGTAGCTTTATAAGAAATTAGACTTATTATTATATTATAGCTCTTAAATAGCTACTATAGTATATTCTTAGAGCTAGAAGTTTCTAAGTATTATATAAATAATTTAAAGGGTTTTATAATTTAGGGGGTTATTTAGGCTGTTATTATTTAAAGAAGTAGTATTATAATTATTTAAAGATATATTTATTTAAGAAGAACTCAGAGAGGGATACTTAATAATAGGCTTATAATTATTAATCTTATTATTAATCTTATTAAATCCCTAGAAATAATTTCTATCTCTTTGTTCTAGAATTAAAAGTAGATATTATATTTAGAGCCTAAAGAAAAGTTATACTTAAAGGTCTATATAATAATTAGTATATAGAAGGTATTATTAGATATATACTAATATTAGAAATTAAGGTTAGGATTAGAAAGGAGGATATTATAAATAGAGGTAATAAAGGTTTTTACTTTAGTAGTATTAATGATAGTAATAGTAGTATTAATAACCTACCTAGAGAAAGACCTTAGAAATTATAAGGAATATATATTATACCCTAGGATCTTATAATTATAGAATTAAGTTAGGGTTTACTTCTATCTTAGAGTAGTCCTTACCTTAAGGTAACCTTTATATTAAGGAGCTTCTTACCCTGAGATAAGTACTACCTTAAGGTATATATTAGCCTATTAAATAAGTTCAGTTTAAGTAGGGATTTAAGACTTAACTTATAAGTAGATTACTTATACTAAGAAGAGTAAGAGTAAGGTAAGAGTATTTTTACTATATTTTATTATATTTTTAGGCCTCCCCTATATAAACTAGGTATGTTTTTAGTATTAAGAGTAGAGTTTTAAAATATTTAGGACTTAAACTCTACTTATTACTTATAAGTAAACTTTATATAATATACTAGTATATCTCTCTCTAGGTATGTCTTACCTTAAGGTAAGTAATTACCTTAGAGTAAGGTTTTACCTTATTTCTTTTTACTTTTATTAGATAGTACTATAATATAGACCCCCTCTTCTAAGATTATCATCCCTTAATAATTATAAATTCATTATATCCCCTATTTAGGTAGGTTTCCTATTAACTTCTTTTTCTTATTTTTATAATGACTTATTATGCCCTATTTATTATATTCCTACCTATAACTAATCTTAAGAATAAATTTTATAAGCTAATAAGATTAAAGGGACTAGTTATATTATTAAAATTTTATATAAATATTTTATTATAAATAGTATAAATAACCATAAGTTAAATAGAGCTAATTCAGATAATGTCCTAGTAATATATATATATATATATCCTAGAGAAGACTATCTACCTAAGTAGTAATACTATAATATCCCCCCCCCCTATTAAACTTAATACTTTTATTAAGCTTATATTCTTTACTGGATATATAATATAAGAAAAAATATATATATATAAAAGTACTATCCTATACTAATATTATCCTTACTAATTTCTTAGTAATACTTTATAGAGTTATTGGTAAAATTACTACTATTATCTATCTTATTAAAATAGTGATTTTCTACTATTTTACTAGTATTTAACTAATCTACAGTATACAGTGCCTTTTAACACTAAATAGCTTTAATATTTAGAGATTTATCTCACTGTTAGTAATATAATATTACTTATAAAAGTACTGCTTTATTTACTATATTTAGACTAGATTTTAGGGCTTTAGGATGGTTATATATAGTGTGTCACATGAGTTGAGTTTACTCATAAGTAATGAGTAGAGTTTGAGTAATAAGATGAGTGAGTTAAGATTTAGGACTTATACTATAAGTTTAAGCTCTAAATATTTTAAAACTCTACTTATAACCCTAAAAATATACCTATTTTATATGGGGGAGGCTTAAAAATACTGACTCTTACTCTTCTTAGCATGAGTTTAAGTCCTAAACCCTAACTCTACTCATGAGTTGAGTTATAAATCTCTACTCAAACTTGACTTATGTAACATGCTAGTTATATATATACCCTCAGTCTTATATAGATAGAAGAATTGGACCTTATTTAATTACATAATTAGTAGCTTATATAGTACTATTAGCTGACCTAGTTATTAAGAGTATATATTATTTAATACTAATATTAATAATATTCTCTATCCTTATTTAACTAAAATCTAATCTCTAGTAATATTATTTATTTAAAGTTCATATTATTATTAGTATTAGTATTAGTATTAACAATAGTTACTTTATTATTTATAGTAGCTAGGCCCTTATTTATAGGTATAAAACTAGTTTAACCTCTACCTTAAGTACTAGCCTTTATTAGGATTATAGTCTTTAGTAATATCTTATTACTTAAACCCTTATTTAATTTATTACTAGTTTTAGAACTACTATTATTATTCTTTATTACTAAGATAGAAACTCTATCAATACCTAAACTTCTATTAGTATTATTATTAGAGCCTTCTTTATTATATCCCTTAGTATTAGTCTAACTATAGTTATTATTAGTTTTATTTATCATATACTAGATTAGTATATTATATGAGTCAAGTTTACTTATAAATAATAAATAGAGTTTAAGTCCTAAATATTTTTGAACTCTACTCTTAATACTAAAAATACACCTATTTATCAGGCCCAGTGGTGGTGATACTATATTAATAGTACTCGCACTCTACTATACAGGCCCTATATAGGTAGTAATCCTATAGAACTATACCTCCCATATATATAATCTATATAGGGGGTTGATAATAAATATATATATAATAATAATAATTTAATAGTTAGACTTTATATTAAGCTGTATGTATATTACTTTATTATAAATATTATATTACCTATATATCCTTATAATCTAATTACTTTAAAAATAGAAGATAGCTAATTAGTTATAATTTTTATATATTATAGCTCTAAAAATATATATATAATAGTTAAACTAATCTCTTATTACAGAATAATCTAGCTATATTTAACTAAAATAATATAAATAAAAGATCTAGTAATTTATAAGATTCTAAAATCTAAGGACTATAAACCTTATATTTAAGGAGTAACCTTTTATTTATAAGGAGATTAATATAATTAAAACTTATAATAAGTTAGATAATTAAAAGCTAATAATAAATAATAGATCTACTTTAAGCTAACTAACTACTATTTAAAATATATATTCTAACCTTCTAAAATATAGTTTTAGGGAGATACTAATCTTAATTACTTAAACCTTCAAGTAAAATATACTAAGTAACTATCTTAAGATATTATAAAGGATGAGGAAAACTTATAAAATACTATAGAAACTAATTATAAGATAAAGAAAACATAAGATAACCTAACTTATAATAGGAAAATATAATAAAATCTCTAATACCTTAATTAATAAAAAATCTAATGTAGATAATAAGAAGATCCTTAATAAACTTTATTAAAACTATTCTATACTAAGAATATATAAGAATACTTTAACTTTAAAAAACTAGCTATAGGCTAAATTTAATCGATAATTATATTATTATAAGAAGTATAGCTAATATATTACAATAATTACCTAACTTAATAATAATAATAGTAATTTATAGTATAATTATTATAAAGAGCTAAAAGCTATAAAAGGAAACCCTCTTAAAGATATTTTCTTATATTTTATAAAATAAATTAATAATCTATAAAATATATATAGAGATATACTATTAAATTAGATAATTACGAAATAAAGATTATACTAATTAATATATACCTTTATAGCCTATTTATACTAAAGAGAATGATAACTAGAAGAGATATATATAAAAATAATGTAAAAAGGGTTTCTATAGATAGAATTACTATTAAAAATCTAAAAGGAAGTATTAAAGTACCCTTTTAGAGATATTTTATATAATAACTATATAGTAGAACTATATACTATTAAAGATTAGATACTAAAATATTATAAAGCTATTATATAAAGAATAACTTAAGCTAAGAACCTTATTACTAGCTATAGTTAAGGGTTAGCTTTTAATATAAATAATAAGAAAAAATATAACTATAGATATTAATCTAATAAAAATAATAGAAAAATACTCTTCTAAGATAATAAACCCTCAAGTATTTTTAACTATAGTAGAGATAAATATATTAACTAAAATTATCTTAAACCTTAGTAAAAGTATTATAATAGGCTAAAAAATAGAATAACTTAATATAATATATTACTATTACTCTAGATATATATTATACTTATAAATATAAAGAAAAGAAGAATTAAGCTTTTATTATAAAGATATTAATAAATAATATATATAGAGTCATAATTACTATATATAGTCTTATTAATAAAAATATAATATTAAGCTTTATTAGTTAGTATTAAATAAAAGAATACCTAACTAATAATAATATAATACCTTAATAAGTTATAGTAATTAATAGATATTATGTAATATCCTATAAAAAATATATTAAGAATTTAATTATAACTAATAGCTTTAGTAAAACCTATACTATAAGTATAGAACTAAACACTTATAATATCTTAGGATATAAGTTTATACTAGGATAGGATTAGCTATATATAGTAAACCCTATTAAAGATTTTATATAATATATATAATAATATAGGCCTACATAAAGAGCTATAAATTTAGTAGTAAAAGAGAGTATTAGAATTATATTACTAGAAGATTATATTATTAAGATACTAGAGTAATAGCTTTTATTATATATTTAATAGAAATTATTTAAGATAAAGCTATCTTTATATTTAGTATATAAATAGATAAGCCTATACTACCTCTATAATATAGTAAATATATTAGTATAATATTATAAATATAATTATATAATTAAACTAGTATTAGGAAAGTAACTATTATATAACCTAATCTATAATCTCTCTAAAGTAGAGCATTAAATATTAAAGGTATACCTTAAGAATATATTAGAATAAGATTAGATATAATATTTAAAAAGACTAATAGGGGTACTAATTTTATTTTAAAGAAGAATAAAGACCTATAATTAGTTATATATAAATTATTATAGCTTAAATATAATAATTATTAAGAATAGCTATCCTCTACTCCTACTAAGTAAATATTAGATAGACTAAGGGATATTAAGATATTTATATAACTAGACCTCTATAATACTTACTATAGGATCTAAATTTATATAAGTAATAAGTAATTAACTACTTTTTTATCACACCTAGGTATCTTATAATGGTACCTAACCTGTAACCTATAAGTTAAGCCTAGGTAATACTAACCTATAACCTTAATCTAAGGATATTAACAGTAAATAGGGTTACTTAAGCCTATAAGATACTTAATAATATAGTAAGGTAGTTAAAGGAGGAGTAGGGCTAAGAAGTATATATACTTCTTAATTAAGCTTAGAGATATATAAATATGTAGGTAAAATAATTAAGGCAAGTAATTAAAGGGTAGCTATAGATTAATAACTATAATTAATTATAAAGAACTATCTAAGTATATAAAATAAGTATCCTTATTTATTCTATCCTAATCTTTATAGTACTTTAGATAGTCCTCTATATAGTATACTAGATAGTATATTTATTAAGATATAGTACCTATATACTATATTATATAAGTATAATAGTATAAGTAAATTTCCTAGGCTTTATTATTAATACCTGTAGTATTAAAATAGAACTAAACTATATAGAAGTATTAATTTATGGCTAGAACTAGTATATCACATAAGTCAAGTCTACTTATAAGTAATGAGTAGAGTTTAAGTCCTAAATATTTTAAACTCTACTCTTAATACTAAAAATACACCTATTTTATATAGGGGAGGCTTAAAAATATACTAAAATATAGTAAAAATACTGACTCTTACTCTACTTACTCTTCTTAGCATGAATTTAAGTCCTAAACCCTAACTCTACTCATTAGTTAAGTCTTAAATCCCTACTTAAACTCAACTCATTTAACACACTATTCTAGTATAAAGGGAGTAATACTTAAAAGATTAAGAGTATTAATCATATTAAACTATAGTTTAATATTTATAGAAGCCTTTATTATATAATTAACTAAAGCCTTTGAATTTAATAATTATTTTCTTTTTTAATTAAAACTATATATATTAAAATTCTTTCTTAAGGTAATTATTAGCCTTATATCCCTCTTTATTATATTTATAATAAGCCTATTTCTTTTGGTATATTTAGTACTATCCCAGGGAGTCTTTTTAAAACTTTTAATCAAATTTAACTATAATATTAAGGTCTATTATATTAAGGTTTAATAATTATAAGTAGGTTATATTTACTAATAAATAATTAAATTTATTAAAGTAATCAAGGTAGCTAGCTATTATTATTCCTTATTTATATTAAGTAATATATTATATAACCTTATTAAATAATATAAGATAGTTAATATCCTTATATTATATGATTTAAAGATTTTATTAAGCCTTTATAATTGTTTAAATTAATATATATTTAGAAATAGATAATTTAATCTTAAATAATATTACTATAAGCTAAGTAATATATATTTAAATATTATCTTTATTCTATAAATATATATTAAACTCCTTTTAATATTTAGCCTTATAAAGTAGCCTATAGAAGTTAGTAAAACTTTATTTCTTAAAGATTATAAAAATTAAAAGAGCTATATAATAACCCTTTAATATAAAATTACTAAGGTTCTAGAACTAGACTAAAGTATTATTATATAATCTACCTTTTATATATATAACTTTCTTAAATTTAATTAGGTTCTTCTTAATAAGAAATTACTTATTAATAGTCCTTTTATTACTTAACTTTTTTAAGGTATTTATACCTTCCTTACCCTATAATTAATATAAAATATTTTTACCTCCCTTTTTATCTATATCTTTAAGACTATATTATTATTATTATTATTATTATTAGAGTTCTATAGTTTAGAAGTAAAAAAGCTTTTTTATTAATAAGGTTTATAATTATTAATAAGTATTTAATAATACTTTATTAAAGGTAACTATAATAAATTACCTCTATTTAAATAATATACTATTAGATAAGATTCTAGTACTAAAATTAAGAGTATATTTAAATATATCTAAATAATTTTATAGTCTAGGAATTATTTAGGGCTATATATAGGAGATATAAGTAGTTAATAACCTATTAATAGAACTAAAGTAGTAAAACTTTACTTAGTACTATATTAATTATATAGTTTAACTGATGTATAGTAATATTCAGTATTAAAATCACACTAGTAATATCTTATATAATCTACTTAGTAATTAGTTTAATATAATCTACCTAATATAAGTGGATACTAAGCTGTGCATGATACTGAGCTATACAGCTTAACTTCCCATAGGAAATCCTTAGTTTTAAGTCCTTTAGATCTTAATAACCATTGATTATAATAGGGTAAAACTATTATATTATATCTAATACTATACTATAAGGCTTTTTAACACTTTTATACTATTTTTTATCTTTTATCTAGCTTGAAATATAGAAAATATGATATTATATAGTGTGTCACACAAGTTAAGTTTACTTATAAGTAATGAGTAGAGTTTAAGTAATGAGGCGAGTTTGAGTTAAGATTTAGGACTCATAATATGAGTTTAAGCTCTAAATATTTTAAAACTCTACTCATAATACTAAAAATACACCTATTTTATATGGGAGAGGCTTAAAAATATAGTAAAATACAGTAAAAATACTGACTCTTACTCTACTCTTACTCTTCTTAGCATGAGTTCAAGTCCTAAATCCTAACTCTACTCGCGAGTTGAGTCCTAAATCTCTACTCAAACTCAACCCGTGTGACACGCTAATATTATATACCTATAAGTAACCTAGTTCCTGAAATTTTTATATTAAACTATCTAGAAGTCTTCTTCCTTAATAAATATAGATATATATCATTATATAAGTTCTATTATTAAAAATATAGGTCCTATAGCTATTTGTTATTGGGATATTTAACCTTTAAAAAAAGTACTTGAATATAAAATACAGTGCCGCGCAGCTCGCTGTCATGCGCAGCTCACTGTCCGGTTACATTATACATTCTATCATGCCTTCCATGCACCTCAAGGATATGTCCTTACATACTGTCCTGCACAGCCTGCTGTCTGACTATGTTACCAAGTACATTATTCTTCTACAGATTACATTAAGATAGCTAGTCTATAATTCAATGTCAATGTCCATTGAACTACCACTGATATTACACATCTTATTTTGGCTGGATGCACTCATAGTTTGATTGCTTTCCACTGCTCCCTTGCACATGCCGCTTGAAGATCCTGTATAGGGGCCCCGATCACCATTTTGCTCTGCACTGGCCTGTACTATAGATTCATCTATTGTCTTCTGCATGCTGTTTTGTTCTTTTGGCACTGTTGGCGATACATGCCCCCTGTAGAGAATGAGTTCATTCCCTTGGGGCCTTGGACCAGTCAATAGAACCCTAGGAACTGATCCTAGGTTTGGAATCCCTGGAAGGAAAGTGACACTCTGCTGGTCTTCAACATCGGCAATTTCGCGATCCAGATCATGTATGTAAACAGTGTCCCGTGTATCATCTAGTAGCATCACGTCCGTCGATTGAGGCGAACTTGTTTGGAGAGCGGCTGGCCGAGGCCGATGACCAGAATCAGCACGACAGGCTTCAGAATCTAAAAGAATACCGGTCAACACAGCACAGAAAAACAATATAACCAAGTGCCAGCATCCTCGAAACCTACCTATATGCAAATGTCCGAATTTCTTTGCTAATGGTTGATCTCCATCTAGGTCGCCCTCTGCGGGGCGCTTTTTCCCCGTGACATTGGATTTCCGCATCAGGGAGTCGCGCCATCCACCAAAATCAATGCCTAATTAGCTGTCAAACTTCCCAGCTTTCTGATAACCAAGATATTGACTTATTATCTTATTATTTTGTGTGTAGATAAATATAGGGGCAGCCGGGGGCATTGTCGTTGGGTCACTTGATGCGAGTATCGACATTCATGAGGGATGGGGAGCTGGCCTTGACTCATCTATTCTCGCCTTTCAGGTCAAGACCCAGAACATCCCACCTTCACACTTTCCCGAACCCAACCATCTTTCGCACAAAAACTACTCTTGCGCATTCCAGGATGATTACAGACACCAATGGTCCAGAATGGACGGCTAAACATGTGCGAGAAACTTTTCTCGATTATTTCAAGAAAAATGGTCATACATTCGGTAGGCCTCAAAATCCCAATATTCTGCCAAGTTAAGGCTTACAATTCGACAGTTCCTTCATCACCCGTGGTTCCTCACTCGGATCCCACATTGCTTTTTGCAAATGCAGGAATGAATCAGTTCAAGTCGATTTTCCTAGGCACCGTGGATCCGCAGTCCGATTTTGCAAACCTGAAAAGTGCAGTCAATTCTCAAAAGGTTCTATTATACGCATATTTATTGCTTAATTCTAGATCTAACATTTGCTCATACAGTGTATACGTGCTGGTGGGAAACATAATGTGAACACTATCACAAACCTGATATTTCCGAAATCGAGTTGCTAATTGGCCCTGTCTGGTTTTAGGATTTGGATGATGTAGGAAAGGACAGCTATCATCATGTTAGTTTTTCCGGGTGATACCCTCTGTGAAGCCTTGACTAATGCCTTCATTACACTGCCAGACCTTTTTCGAAATGCTTGGCAACTGGAGTTTCGGTGATTACTTCAAAGAAGAAGCCATCCGTTACTCATGGGAGCTATTGACTAAAGTATATGGGTTGGATCCTGAGCGTCTATATGTCACCTTTTTTGAAGGTAATGAAGCTGGGAATCTTGAACCTGATCTGGAAGCAAAGGAATTGTGGAGATCTGTCGGTGTCCCAGAGGACCATATCCTTCCTGGAAACATGAAGGACAACTTTTGGGAGATGGGCGATCAAGGTCCCTGCGGGCCTTGCAGTGAAATCCACTATGACCGGATTGGTGGACGTAATGCTGCCAATCTCGTTAATCAAGACGACCCCAACGTACTCGAAATTTGGAACAATGTCTTCATTCAGTATAACCGTGAATCAGACCGTTCTCTGAGACCCCTGCCAAACAAGCATGTGGATACTGGAATGGGATTTGAAAGACTGGTTTCAGTGCTCCAGAACAAATCATCAAATTATGATACCGACGTGTTTTCGCCATTATTCCAGACTATCAAGGATGTCACCGGCGCCCGGGAATATCGCGGACAGTTTGGTGCTGATGACCCAGATGGAATTGATACGGCTTACCGAGTTGTTGCAGACCATGTCCGAACCTTGATGTTTGCTATCTCTGATGGCGCAACTCCGAATAACGAAGGCCGCGGCTACGTTGTTCGTCGAGTCCTGCGCAGGGGCGCCCGCTATGCTAGAAAATACTTCAGGGTTGAAATTGGTGATTTCTTTTCCAAGATTGTGCCAACTGTTGTCGATCAGCTTGGCGATATGTTCCCCGAGTTGAAAAGGAAGCAGCAGGATGTCAGAGAAATACTGGATGAGGAGGAGATCTCCTTTGCCAAAACTTTGGACCGCGGTGAGCGGCAGTTTGAGAACTACGCACAACAGGCGAAGATAAAGGGAGCAGATAAACTCCACGGAGCTGATGTCTGGAGGTTATACGATACGTTTGGTTTTCCTGTCGACCTGACTCGCATTATGGCTGAGGAACGAGGGCTAAGAATTGATGACCACGAGTTTGAAGAAGCACGTTTAAGGGCCAAGGAGGCAAGCAAAGGACAGAAGAAATCTGCCGCAGATCTCGTCAAACTTGATGTCCATGATTTAGGAAAACTCGAGAAGATGAGTGATGTCCACAAGACTGATGACACTGCCAAATATGAGAAGGGAAATATCACGAGTCAAGTTAAAGCGATTTATCATGGCAATATGTTCCACTCATCTACTGAGAGAATACCTTCTGGTGAACAGCTGGGAATCATCCTTGACCGCACTAACTTTTACGCTGAACAGGGCGGACAAGAAAATGATACTGGTAGAATTGTCATTGATGGTCAAGCTGAGCTTGAGGTTGGTGATGTTCAGCTATATGCTGGATATGTTCTTCATACAGGATTCATTAAGTATGGCTCTTTCTCTGTCGGCGATACCGTGATATCTGAATATGATGAAATTCGCCGATGGCCAATAAGAAACAACCATACCGGAACTCACATTCTCAATTTTGCTTTGAGAGAAGTTCTTGGTGATGGAATAGAGCAAAGAGGTTCTCTCGTTGCGGCCGAAAAACTCAGGTTTGACTTTTCCCACAAATCCGCTATATCGGACCACGACCTGGAAAAGATTGAAGAGAAATCAACCAACTATATTCGACAAAACTGTGCTGTCTATGCAAAAGAGATACCACTTGCAACCGCTCGGGAAATTTCAGGGGTTCGCGCCGTCTTTGGTGAGACATACCCTGATCCCGTTCGTGTGGTTTCAGTCGGCGTGGAATTGGAGGAGATAATAGAAAATATTAAAGACCCGCGCTGGAACGAGGTGAGCATCGAGTTTTGCGGTGGAACCCATGTTCAAAAAACCGGTGATATCAAAGACCTTATCATCCTTGAGGAGGGCGGCATTGCCAAGGGAATCCGCCGGATCATCGCTGTTACGGGTGAACATGCCCATGAGGTACAGAGAATGGCAGCGGAGTTCGAAAAACGCTTGGACAATCTGGACGCGATGACTTTGGGACCCAAGAAAGAACAAGAGGCCAAGCAGATACAAGTTGAGCTCAACCAACTGTCAATATCTGCTGTTCAAAAGGCGAAGTTCCGAGGGCGTTTTGCGACTATCAATAAGCAAGTCACCGACGGACAAAAGGCACAGCAGAAGCTTGAGTCTAAGAAGGCTCTTGACACTATAACATCTTTCTTTCAAGCCCCTGAAAACAAGGATAAGAAAAGCCTTGTTGTTAAGCTTCCGATCTCTGCAAATGCAAAAGCCATCAGCGAATCATTGAATCATGTCAAATCCAAGTTGCAGGATAAGACAGTCTATCTGCTGGCTGCGGATTCTGAACAAGGCCGAGTTGCTCATGGATGCTATGTCTCAAAGGTAAGCCACCGTTATTTTCCCGTAGTGATGTATATTTCCGAAAAATAACTCTGTTCCAGGATATGAGTGACAGAGGTGCCTTGGCGAGCGACTGGGCAGCTATCGTCTCCAGTGCAGTGGGTGGAAAGGCCGGAGGGAAAGGGCCCACCTCTATTGGCAATGGAGTCAACCCTGATAAAACGGATGAAGCTATCGAACTGGCTTCGGGATACCTTAGCAGATTCCAGCTATAGTCTCCATGTTTTGATCTTGTACTTTTGCAAGCAAATCATCCCCTCTTTCCCCCAGAATCACGCCAGCTTTAATAGTTTGGGACTATGTTTTTACGGAAACAAATTGAGTATGAACTCCGTTTTCTTCTCTTTCTTCTATCTTATCATTTCTTCCACCCCCTTGTATCTTTGCCACTGTAATCCGTAGTTAAATTTACTTCCTTGTAGAGACACAACAATCTTCCACGGCAAAGACCCCACTACACTATTGAGCAACGTCGAAATTTACATTTCTCCACATTGCACAATTGTGAAGTCCTGGTTTGGCTTGTCGCGAGTTGTGCGAGTATTTTCAATCATTTGAATTACATCCATCCCATCAACCACTCGACCAAAAACAACATGTTTATTGTTCAGGAAAGGGGTTGCTGTAGTTGTTATAAAGAATTGACATCCATTTGTGTCAGGACCAGAGTTCTGAACATGATTAGCATCTATATATTGGGGTTTTCGACTCAAATATACTCACTGCCATGCTTAACAACCCCTGCCGGTCGTGTTTTAATATAAAATTCTCATCTGCAAATTTCGAGGTGCCGTAGATGGAACATGACCCTGTACCGTCACCATTAACGAAATCCCCACCCTGTATCATGAAATCTTTGATCTTTAACCGCAGTCAGCTCTGGGCTTATTGTATTCACATATAAGGGGATCGACATGGTCCAGTGTGGACATACTACTCGATGAAATTTGCTATTCTTGT
Source organism: Aspergillus wentii DTO 134E9 (assembly GCF_001890725.1). Taxonomy (NCBI): domain Eukaryota; kingdom Fungi; phylum Ascomycota; class Eurotiomycetes; order Eurotiales; family Aspergillaceae; genus Aspergillus; species Aspergillus wentii. Next base: position 379,497 of record NW_024467838.1, read on the forward strand.
AACCTTGTGGTCGCCCTAGAGGATTTTTGCTCTCTCCTGTGCAGAACTGGCGGAAATTTTCTGCTGTCCGCGGGGTGATATTTGCAAACAGCTCCATTTTAACACGTCCTAGCGGCACACCTGGTTATATATTCATTGTTAGGATTGATGAACCTTCAATCTATACCAGAAGCAAACAGAATGAAGAACGAAGGATGCAGGCAAAAAAAAAAACAAAGCAGGATAAAGGCTGGGTGTTTGGGAATGGGTTTTTAATCAAATAACCATGCGATATACGATTATAGGATCTGGGTACTGCAAGTGAATGTGAACCTGGAAATTAAAGACTTACCACTGAGAGCAATGTCAAAAAACACAATAGGATTAGAGTATCTTTGGGAACCCGAGGCTAGGTCGGTCATTTTTACCTTGTTATAGAGTACTCTGTAAGTATTGTTCAGGTCTGGAAGGTGCTGATAAAATGATCTCAGTGGCGGCGAGACAAGCTGCATAACTACGTAGGTACCTACCTACACACTAGTACTTATATGGGGCTTTGAGGCCCACTAGCTTAATTATTTAGTGATCAAATACAAGTTTCTGATTGATTAATTTGCTACTTTTGTGCGATAAAATATTAACATAAAAATTGTGACTTCAGGTGTAGACCATAGTGAGTATATAGAGGTAGAGTGGGCCCATCTATATTTGCTCTGTGTATCAGAACTATGTAGAGAATAATTAGTTACCCCCCACGCCACCCTTTATGTAGGTACTACCTAGGTACCTTTACAGTACTGAGGCTATATCTCAATACATGTGGTGCATGGATGTACTGGATAGGTATAGAGTAGACCTAAAAAAATATAGGTATTTACTTGGCCCAACCTGCTACCTACCTATCTAAATACCACCTACCAAATATAAATCTGTCTCACTTACTGGGCTTCTTACCTATTACATCAACACTGGCTAGAAAGCCACACGCTACAACCCTTTACCGGTTTGATATTCAAGTGTATTAGAGTCCTGATCATATTGTCTAGCTTCGGAACATTCCAACATGTAATAATAAAGATTAAGAAATATGATGTTCTCGATTTGTAGAGTCAATGGGGGTCATAAGGCATAAATATGGCCTTAGCTGTGAGTAGCTCGGTTGCAGCATGATACTGGTAAGCGTACCTATGACTATAACCTTGGCATTGTTGAATTTGTGGAACTGTACATGGTACGTCGGATAGAAAAACATTCAGGTACCTGTGTAGTATAAGTAATTTCCTTGGGCAAATTTGACGAGGGAACTTTGGGTTGCCATTGAAAAGCATCACATGATTTGTAACCGTCAGAGGCATGGGCACGGAGTAACTACTCCACCTACCTTAGACTGAACTCGTCTCCATCAACTTTATCCTTATTTTTAATGGGATACATTGCCAAAGTCAGAAGTATCATACCAACAAACCATCGCTACGACAGCTGTCAGTAATGCTATACCGGGGCCTCTTTTTTGAGTGTACCTCAAGCTGTACACACACAACGTCCAACTAAATGAACCACTGGTATTGGCTTCACCTGTTGGAGCTACAAATCCTTTGTGGTTTCTTTTTCTGACACTGGGCATTCAAAACCAAGCTTCTCATTCGCAAGCGGACGCAAGCACTGTCTTTTCCAGTCAAACATTTCTTCCAGGGCGTTACATTTTCATCAGGTGGGCATTCTCCGCCCAAAGGGGACTCATAGTCTTGGTCATAAGCGCCACATCCTATTTTCGATATGTCGTCTACAACTACAAGTTCTGCCTCTGGTGGTGCTACGAGTACTGACAGCCCTGGAAATGGTGGCAACACAAGCCCGACGAGTTCACCTTTACTATTTTTTGTCGCACTTGGTTTTGGTGTCGTCTTTACAAATTTATGGTATGTTAAATGTTAAGCAGTGGAATGGTCGCTTTTTCTTACTCCCTGCATCATCCCATTTACTGTACTCGGGCCTAATAATTGCCCATCAGGATTATTGTTGGTGTGAAATACTGTTTCCGATACAATCAGCGAAACCGCCAGTTACGTAACGAGGAGACAGGAGAACCTATAGATTTGGTGACTATGCCTAGACCCCACCGAAGGCGGAGAGAAAAGAAGTTGATGACAATGGACGAGGTTAATGAGAGATTCCCGCTTATCAAGTATAAAGCGTGGAGGTCCTCACGCGCCAATGAAGGCCTTCCAACTACAGGTGGAATAACGGCACCGAATAGCCGACCACAAAGTATGAAGGGTGAAAGCGTTATTTCATCTCAAACTGTTGGTGTTTCTTCTGCAAAAGCTCTGTTAACCAAGGGCAATCGACGGTTCGATTCTAACATCGCGCAGTCATCAATTCCGATTCAGCACGCCGACACACTGTTAGCCCAATCGGACGAGAAGGCCGTGAGCAATATAGAATTCTCTGACCATGCTTCTCCCAAAACAACAGTGGGTGCCGGTAATATGGAAATGAAGCAAAACGATGGCCAACCCGACAGTGAACCCCGGGGCTTAGCCGAGGAAGATATGGGAAATCACATTCGAACCGCTGTTCCTGCCGACCTTTTGCCAAATCCGGGTGATTCCTGTGCGATCTGCCTCGATACAATTGACGACGATGACGATATACGGGGCCTTACTTGCGGACATGCTTTCCATGCTTCTTGTGTTGACCCTTGGTTGACAAGCCGGAGGGCATGTTGTCCCCTGTGCAAAGCAGACTATTATACGCCAAAGCCTCGCCCTGATGCTACTGAGACCTCAAGCACAGGCCGACTGGGTCATCGTTCTGCGACTCGTGCTAATGTACCAAGTCAACCACAGGCTGTCTTCATGGGGGGTCGAGTAAATCCGTTCCGGAGAACGATTATATTCCCGGGGCGCATTTTGCAACCGCCATCCTCTGAAAATGGCACCGGCTTGCCTCAGCCGGTTGGACAAAATCCCCTCGGGGTCAATAACTTACCGGTCTTGGACCATGAATCACGAAGAGGTCGGAGTTGGAGATCGAGATTGGTCCCGGCTCATCTACGTCGTTTTTCGTTTCCCTCTTTTAATTCTTCTACATGGCGCCACGGCACCACGGGGGACACAACCACGGGCCTGAACACACCGAATACGGCTAGAAACCGAACACCTGGTCAGCTTGAGGCTGGGCCTACTGCTTAAAGGCCCATACATTACCACTGAACGAGCACTAACCCGCTTCAAACTAGCCCTCGTTACCTATCGACATCTGGAATGTTAATTGGGACGTTGTTTGATTTGCGGTAGCAAGCATGCAAGCCATGCTTACTGTTATGTATAATTTTATTCCTGATTCGATTTCCAGTGAAATCAGCAAATGTGTTAATGAGAATATCCCCATGGAGGTTACCTCCGAGAGAATATATATATACAATTCCTTTTTATTCACCCTTTCTCTGCCATTCGTTAGCCTAGATCACTCTAATACTGGATAATGTTGAAGGATCTCAAAATTTTGACAACTGAAGACTCACGAACAATAAATTCGCCGAAATTTTATATGTACTAATTTTGGTAGACTAAGCAATTTCCTCAGTATTAAATACCGTTTGTTCTTCAACCCCCCTGCTGACTGCTTGGGTACCTAATATAGCATACCTTGTAATTATGAATTTCCGACTGAACATAATATTACCAATGATAAAGTTACTAAGGTATCCCTCGTTTATTTTAATATTTCGAAAAAAATGATATGGGATAAGGAAGAAGGACAAAAAACAAACGCAGTTCTGGCTTCACTTCTGTGCCTTCGGTGCCCCGACCCCGGCACCTATTACACCGGGCAGCTCATCTTGCCCAATACTAAATAGCATCCCAACAGCGGTACCGACTGCCGCCAGGATCATAATACTGATACCTGTAATCAGGAAGAAGGGAGAGCTGATGTCCCTCTTTTGGCATGCCGATCCACCCCACCGGACTTTTTGGACCGTGCCGTCTGCTTTCTTTAGGATCGTTTCCTGACATTTGCAGGCATAACACTCGCTGGAAGCTTCTGTATTTCCCAAACCGAACTTTCTGTAGCAAGATCCGTGCCCTGAGCAGCTATTGGTTGCCTCAGTACAAGAAGATTCAGAGGCATGACAGACAGGGATCAGGTTTGATGGAATGATCTGCTGTTCAGATCTAGACAAAAATCGAGACGATTGCCAATCAGCTGCCGAGCCAGCCAATCTGGATAAAGTTTGCTCTTTGTTGATGCTTCGAGGCCACATGCTGCGCTTTGATTCAAGAGAATCTCGCGATTCAGAAAAAACTAGTGTAGTAATTTGATTGCCTTCTGATGAGGATGAGAGCGTAGATAGACCCTCCAAAAGCGACTTCAGAACATGTGTAATTGAAGCACTATCTGCATGTTTATTCTGCGGCTAGGATTGACATCAGACAACTCATCTTTCCAAGAGCGAGTGAATGAAATGCGTGGGAGGTTGAACACACCTTAAGAGAAACCTTCAGGACTGTAGTCGATGCAGACTCATCGACCCAAGATTCCAACAAATCAACATGACTGAGTAGTTCCTTGCTATGAAAGTGAGGAACGCCTTGGGAGATAGGGTAGTTGGCAAGGCAATATTCAGCGACCTGCAGATGATGGCTAGTTAGGGACTGTATATGATCTTGAACAAAACTATATGAAATAAGAAAGGGCCAAGTTATTTACCTGAATATCCTTGGAGGAATCAGCTCTATTATGACTGTGAAACAGGCAGCGTCTCTTGACAGGTTGGGTCTTGGGCCCGCCTCTAAAAGAAGAGGCCAGGGCATAATCATCTAGAAGAAAAGATGGCGCAATCGACAAATTTCCTGGGTAGTTCTCTTGGAGAAAAGACCCTGTTTTTGAATTCATGTTAGGTCTCGTAATTTTTGATAAGATCCCGCGAATGACAACATACCAACTTTAGAGCCTAAACCCTCTAAAATGAGTACGCTCTTCAGGTTTTGAGCATTTCCAGCAGTGGCACCAAACAATGGTGATGGTGTTCCCCCAGCTAGATTTAACAGGTCCACGGTGTTTTGGTCTGTTTCTCCAAGAAATGATGCATCGGGAGACTTCGTTCGATGTTCTAGCACAAGTCGAGCGGCGTCCCCTGACACTGTCCAATCTCTTAAGCTATGCCCTCGACTATTTGAATCAAATGTGAGAATAGAAGCACTAGAAGCGCCGGCTCCAAGCGCGAATGTAATCGATAGGGTCAGGAGGCTGGAAAGTTGGAGCATGGCGTTGGAAGAAGGTATATTCGGACTGTTCCTTTACAAAAAGAGGATCTGATCTGTTTGCATAGAGCCTTCAACAATGATAATACATGAACCCTTCTTTCTTTTTTTGTGGTTTGATAAACCTTGTTGGACCTTCCAAGTAGCTTGTTGTGAGTACGAACGAGGTAGTTACTACTTGGCCGCTACCGGAGATATCACGTGCGATAAAGCCTCGTTGTTAATACTCTGAACTGATCATTTTGTCAAGGAGTGTAGCTACGACGTTGTTGATATTTCTTTTTATTCAGTTATCATCTGCATCAAGAATTTTACCGCTTTGACTGAAGGAGGTCTTACCTTATGTGGTAGAAATTTATTTCATGTACTCTGCTTCTTCCCCTCCCTGAAAGTGTCGGAGCAAACCTGATTTCGAAGTGAAATATGTCTTTTAGATGAGAAAAAGCACTCGAATAGCGGTTTCCCAATGCTTTGGACAAGGCAGCTACTCCGAAATCCTCAGTTGTTTTTTCGAATTGGCCCGGTACTGCCTCGTAATTCGAAGTCCACGAATGTTCGCCATGTGAAGTTCAAAAGACCGTGGATCCGGTTAGTATTGAATGAATGTTTTCCAGCTGTAAATTTATATTCTATAATACTCTATATTTTGCTTACAAAGACTCCGCAGGAGGTTTTTCGCCACATGCTTTCTTTATGGTGCTGCATTTCATATATGGAGTTCGTCTGTTCTCGTGCAATTCGATGATACTCTTGACAGTGCCGATATACCCCGAACATCTGGTATAGATGGAAAAATTGACGATCAAGGCAAGAACGAAGGCGGCAGAACTCACGAACACCGCCTGGAAGAATCGGATGACGAAGATGTCACTTTTATCCCATTGGGCTGGCCGCGTTTACGTGAGGCCGAATTTTATGCCGCATCAGATCCCGAATGGCAGCAGTTCATCAAGATATCTCAAGACCGCCAGAAGCTCCAATCATTAAGAGGTATCACCAAACGAGCCGTTTTTTGGGAACAATATGACTTATACGTCTAGACGAACTCGCAACACTTGCCCTAGGCAATGCTTCCAGATCGACTCTACTCTCACACATGCTTGGAGGACCCCTTACCATAGCAGGGTTCTGGCTCGTACATCATTTTCCCTCTCGTTCGCCGCCTGAGTACGGACGTCCAGGGTGAGTGTTAGTGCTGCTTATGATTTCTTATATCACTCACCATTGATCAGTTTAGAGATTGGCGATAACTACATATCCTTGGTCTCTAGGCGAATGTCTTCTGAAGAGAGTGACAGACTACGAAGATTCATGTGCCCCATTTTTGTGGCTCTTGCTATAAATGATGCTTTTCTGGTATTCATGAAAAGGAAGCTTTCCCGATTTCAAAATTCGGACTTTTACCAAGGAACCACACGGGGTGACCCGGTTTTGCGCCAACCAGACAAAACATTTCCACCAGACTTACAACACGTGGATGGACTAAGCCATGTGTCGCGGCCTGAAACACAGCTACCATTGTCTAGAAGCTCCCAGGGCGATGTACCGCAAGGAAACGAAAAACCACGTCTTCACCCTTCATCAATCATTTCCTCCCTACAGAGGCTCCCATTACCTAAACTGGGGCCCGATTCTGATTTATACGTTGCATCAATCGCTTTCAAGTGGAAACTGAACGATTGTTGGGCTCACGAGGCCCACACTCCTCGCCGCGGTACATTTTACGTCGCTGGTCCCGTGGGTCTCAAAGGTCCCAAGGGATTTTGCAGAATTGAAGTCAGAGGGGAATATGACCCGGGAACATCTAGCTGGACGAATGTCTCAATGCACCTGAAAGATCTAAACGTTTTTCACCAAAGAGCCCTTGGTGGCCGGAAATAGGTGATTGTCAATAATTCCTAGGCGAATTGTCAGATGTCTGTAAATCGGCCATGCTCAGATATGAAATTTGATTGGGAATAACTTAGTAACTTGCAGATGGGAGTTCCATTGGGATCGAATATTTTGGCCCATGGCTCTGGGGCACACCCATGTATGATCAACTCACAACTCACATGCTGTCATCATGATAATATATTATTACCATTAATATGGAATATGAACTTATCCATTGAATGTAATCTAACTACCACATACCTAGGGTACCCCGCGGAGATAGGGGTAAACCATGACATGACACCTGATGATTTGAGCGAGGAATGATGACATATAGGTACCTATGAAGTTCCTGGTCTTTGCCCCACCATCTTCCCTTGTGTGTACGGACTATGGAGTAGTGACCCCCTCCCTCGCTCCCTCTTCCCCCCATCTCACTTCCAACCCAACTACCGTTCCCGTAAACCCAGAGACCTAGAGACCGGTGACCAAATATTCACTATAACTGAATTTAAAACCCTTTGGGCTTCATCATTTGTCCTTTGTCCCCATTACTACGATAATGGCTATCCCTCCAAAGTTTGCAGGACACAAGCTGTTAGATGCTTCTGGCCAACAGACTCATCATACACTTGAGCTATGTATGAATCCCAAGTACTGTGCCAAATATTAATTATTCCATGGGAAAATTGACTTTGATATTATAAGATCTCGACTACGTCTGCCCTGTCAGTCTATATTATGCGTCCCTTCTACACAACTCTAATTGATTATTGTATTTAGTTTTCAGCGAAGATGTTCAACACCTTCTATGGATTTATCAGACCCATAATTGCTGAAAATTACTCCACTAAGCTCCAGGTTATATTTCGCCAGCATATTCAGCCTTGGCACCCATCATCAACATTAACCCACGAAGCCGGTGCCGCTGTCTTGAAGGTAGCCCCAGAAAAATTCTGGGAGTTCAGTGCTGTCTTATTCAAACACCAGAAAGACTTCTTTGACGTTAGTGTCGTTAATGAAACACGCAACAAAACATATGAACGATTGGCAAAGGTTGCTGGAAGTATTGGAATAAATGAACTTGAGGTACTCAGGTTGTTGACCATCAGCGAGAAAGCTAGTGATGATGCACAGTTAAACACTGGAAATGGTGTGACGAATGATATTAAATTGATGGTGAAGGTGAGTACTAACATCCATTGAGAGGTCAGGGGCATGTAATGTAATCTAACATCATACGTGTAGTCAAATCGCATGGTGGGGGTCCATGTTTCCCCAACAGTTTATTTCAATGTATGACAGCCCGGTTGATGGAATCCTATGATTCAGTGTGCTGACTTCACTAACTAGGGTATTGAAGAGCCGGGAATTAGCAGCAGTTTCACTGCTACTCAATGGGAGCAATGGCTCAACAAAAACGTGACTTGATGGTTTTCACCTCATCCCCGAGGGATTAATGAGAAGAGGCAAAGTTGCCACCTGAGCTTTGTCTGATTTGGCGGGCAGATGTGCATCCTCCGTGGAAATCGAACCATATATCATTTCAAAAGTTCAACATGAAAGACTCGATTGCCTAGGAACAATCTTATGTATGTACTGCACAATCAAATGCAGCATGATTGGTTAATAATAAACACATACGGGGAAAGGCTGTATGTCTGCCATCATGATTACTGCGACACTGGAGCCTGGTAGTTCAGAGGACGTCTGTATACTAGGTTAGTAATAGACAAGACTGTAGATCATATAGAGGCCTCACTTGAACAAAAGAATATGTGGTTCCGGCTCATGTACTTCATAATGCTCCCAACCCAAGCTCTGATGCGGCAATTAGTTTCTTTTTTTGTTCTTCCCGGAAAAGGGGTGCTTGTCAGCATTCATGCAAGTATACCTGTGTGATACCAAGCGCTCGCCATTCTTCTTCCCATAGCAGCTTCAATGTTCCCTTGGCACTATCAAAATAATCGGCTGGAATTTTTTTGAGCATGTTCTTTGGAAGCTGAACATGTCGATATTCAAATTGGTCGTCAGAATACCTATCTGTGCTTAGTTTGGGTCTTCGTACGCAGGACGAGGAGCGTACCTGGCTGAGTAGTGGATAGAGTCGATAAATTCCTCGAGTCTGTCTCGTTCGGATTCTAATAGGAGACGGGGCTTCTTATTTCTCCTGCTTAGATCGATGTCCATCTGGAAATATGAGATTGGGGAAGAGGACAGCTGCAATGATGATGGTGAGAAACCTGAGCATAATTCGAACAATGAATGGCAAATCACACAGGGGGTTACATGGACAAATATTGAAGCGTATTCTACTTACTGTAAGCTGGACGACGCTGTTCTGGGAGATAAAATCCGGATTATCTCGGTCTGAGTGGGGGTTAGGTGATGTATCTTTTTCCTCGGGGAACTTGCTGACAATGAATTTGAATCAGAGACGGGCTTCAGGTTAAGACTTGAAAGGGTTGAATTTCTCACGGAGCCGATGTTTGAGGAAAAGAGAAACCAGAGGAGTGGTGTTGGGGTAAAGACAGGCAATGAGGGGCAGAGAAAGCTCCGATAAAGATGTTGCTTTCGCATTATTATTATCCACGGCGGGACCTCTTGGAACAATCGTTCAAAACTAAATTTAATGCCTTTATGCCTGAGGCTTCCACAATACACTGATCTGGATACTACTTCCAAAATGATGGTTAGTATGAATAATGCTCATACAAAATTGCCATTAAAAGATAAATAGGCATTTGTTACTATTCTTAAATGAGAAATTCACTAACAACAATCCATTCAAGCTGTTATTCTAATGTATCAGGGTGATTGCCTCTTATATTTCACCAATTCAAATAATAAGCTTATATCTAGAAGCAGTACGGAGTATCTACCATCTACAGGACTTGCTCAACCCAGTTTGGCTAACTCAAAGTTTTTAGTCCATGGGTACTCCGTACCTTGATGTGATAGATAGATATTCAAATATTGAATATAGTCAAAGTGCCAGCCACCCAAGACCAAGCGGTTTACAGTATGTACTGGGTTAATGAATTAACTGAAAGCTATTTAGAACTTTATGCTCCTAACCATTTCGAATATCATCAGGAAGCCCCCCCTCAATAAGCCTGAAGGACCGATGCCTTTCAAGGGTAGTACTCGATTCATATACCTATGTGTTCCTGTTACCTGTTAAATAGGACAACACAGAGAAAATTCACATTGTGGCTGTATAAGAGTTGTTTTAAATGCATTTACTACAGACCACTTCCAATGATGGACTTACAAGTGGATTGTACATACTAGATAGATACTACAGGGTAAATAGGGGCGAGTTAAATTATAGAGTGAATGGTAATGGATATATATAGGTATCTAAGGTACATACTTAGTATCCGGTACCGGTATTACTACGAAGTAATTCTCACCTGGGCTGGTAGGTAGATACTGGTACCACACCTATGTACAATGGAGCGAGCTGAGATCTAGGTAGTAGCCGTTGTGCGGTTGCTAAGTGGCTTACTTAATAGAAGCGATAGCCAACCATGGTGCTAGGTCTCCGAATTTTTTTTTTTTTTGCGCTCAGCCGAGAGGGCAAAAAAAAAAAAAAAAAAAAAAAAAAAAAAGGTAAAGTGGGCTTGATCCTTTTTAAATTTCAACCGCTCCCACTTCGACACTCGGAGCGAATTTTATAACTTCTTTCCTTTCCCAACCCTCCTCTTCCATACTGCTTCTCTCTTTATTGTGAATTTATTTCCTTTACTATTTGTATCATGGCTGACGAAGTCTACGAAGGTGCCATCGGCATTGACCTTGGTAATTCTACCGTGCAATAAAAGTGCCCCCTCATTGAAATAGTGCTAATATGATTTTTAAGGCACTACCTACTCTTGTGTTGCCAACTATGAAGGCACCAACGTTGAGATCAGTAAGTTCTTGGATACCCGGTAATGCCTTTTATGAGACGCTGATTGTTCATTTTTTTTCTAGTTGCCAACGAGCAGGGTAGCTACACCACTCCCTCTTTCGTCTCTTTCACCGACAAGGAACGTTTGATTGGTGAGGCCGCAAAGAACCAGGCCGCCATGAACCCGAAGAACACTGTCTTCGATATCAAGTTAGTATTCATTATTTGCATTATGTTTTGATGAACATCTTTGTTCTTGATACTAATAGAATCCAGGCGTCTTATCGGTCGGCGGTACGAGGACCCAATTGTCAAGAAGGACGTGGAGTCATGGCCCTTCAAGGTTGTCGACCAGGGCGGAAACCCTGCCGTGGAGGTCGAGTATCTCGGCGAGTCCAAGACTTTCACTCCCCAAGAGATTTCCTCTATGGTGCTCATGAAGGTAAGTTCTAATAGGCAATATATGTTCTGAATCAAAGGCTAATTGCCGGCAAGATGAAAGAAGTTGCGGAGACCAAGCTTGGAAAGAAGGTCGAAAAGGCCGTTATCACTGTCCCAGCTTATTTCAACGACAACCAGCGTCAGGCTACTAAGGATGCAGGTGCCATTTCCGGCCTGAACGTCCTGAGAATCATTAACGAGCCTACTGCCGCGGCTATTGCTTACGGTCTTGGCTCTGGAAAGTCTGACAAGGAGCGGAATGTTCTGATCTATGATCTTGGTGGTGGTACTTTTGATGTTTCTCTGCTGAACATCCAGGGCGGTGTTTTCACCGTTAAGGCCACTGCTGGTGACACTCACCTTGGTGGACAAGATTTTGACACCAACCTCTTGGAACACTTCAAGAAGGAGTTCCAGCGCAAGACCGGAAAGGATCTTTCTGGTGACCCCAGAGCATTGCGTCGCTTGAGAACTGCTTGTGAACGTGCCAAGCGTACCCTGTCCAATGCTACCCAGACCGCGGTGGAAATTGACTCCCTCTTTGATGGTGAAGACTTCAACTCTTCAATCACTCGTGCTAGGTTCGAGGATCTTAACTCTAAGTCCTTCGCTGGCACCCTTGAACCGGTCCAGCAGGTTCTCAAGGACTCTGGCCTTGAAAAGAAGCAGGTCGATGAGATCGTGCTTGTTGGTGGATCTACTCGCATTCCTCGCATTCAGAAGCTCCTTAGTGACTTCTTCGATGGCAAGAAGCTTGAGAAGGTGAATTTCTATTAGTCATCCGTGGGCGTGTCTCAAAATATGCTAATTTTATCTTTACAGAGCATCAACCCCGATGAGGCTGTCGCTTATGGTGCCGCCGTGCAGGCTGGTATTCTCTCCGGAAAGGCTTCCTCCGCCGAGACCCAGGATCTGTTGCTTCTCGATGTTGTCCCTCTCTCTCTTGGTGTTGCTATGGAGGGCAACATTTTCGCTCCCGTCGTGGCCCGTGGCCAGACTGTTCCCACAATCAAGAAGCGCACCTTCACCACTGTCGTGGACAACCAAACAACTGTTCAGTTCCCTGTCTTCCAGGGTGAGCGTACTAACTGTGCGGACAACACCTCCCTTGGAGAGTTCACATTGGCTCCTATTCCCCCCATGAAGGCTGGCGAGGCTGCTCTTGAGGTCGTCTTTGAGGTCGACGTCAACGGTATCTTGAAGGTTACCGCTACAGAGAAGTCATCTGGCCGTACTGCAAACATTACCATCTCGAACGCTGTTGGCAAGCTTTCTACCACTGAAATCGAGCAAATGATCGATGGTGAGTAAACCTGTATCTCATACAGTCATTTGTTATAACTAATTTGAACCCTCCCTACGCCACAGATGCCGCCAAGTTCAAGACTAGCGATGAAGCTTTCACCAAGAAATTCGAGTCCCGTCAGCAGCTCGAGTCTTACATCTCTCGTGTTGAGGAGATCGTGTCGGACCCGACCATGTCCATGAAGCTGAAGCGCGGCAACAAGGAGAAGATTGAGTCAGCCCTCAGTGATGCTATGGGTCAGCTTGAAATTGAAGATTCCACTCCGGAAGACCTTAAGAAGAAGGAACTTGCCCTCAAGAGACTCATTACCAAGGCTATGGCTACCCGGTAAATGTGCATACCTTGAATGTGTGAAGGGTTAGTTACATACCTGTCCTTTCTTGAGCTCTTTCCTTTTCTCTCATTTTCCTTTTTCAATTTCAACCACGAAAGGCGTAGCCTTCGGGTTGGCTACCGGTGGGAATCGAGATTTTATTCTGGCAGATTTGATCATCCATTTGTGGCTCCTTTCTGTATCAGAGATCTTTTTTTTTTAGGGTTGGGCGCAACATTTTTTTCTCTTTTTAAAAGTACCATGATTTAGATGAGGTCGCCTCGGCAGTTTAATGACTTTTATGAGCCTGGCATACCGATGGATGTCTAAATTTGTCTATTCATTTGAAACGTATTTTTGGGTTGATCTTCTTCTGGACTGATTAAACCCGTAGGTCTCCCAATTTCCCGAAAATACCTGCATTGATCGTTAGAGAAATCGTCTCAATCCCGTTTATGTTGATTCTTTGCTCCACCTACCTCCATCTTACCCTGTAGTGTGGCTTTTGTTTTATTCCCTCTTTCTTCCTCTGATTTTAATCATGTAACATGTGAATCATCCCTCATGAGTATTAACTATTAATCTACTAGACAGAACCCTTTCTATCGTTCTATCTATAAATAATAATAATAATAATTTAGTAATAATAATGATGATGATGATGATGATGTAATAATATTTATCATGGCACCCTGCACACTACTATATACGTACAATATGTACTAGGGAAAGCTCCACCAGTCTGTGCGTTCATTTTTCTGGACCTTCACTCTCTCCTTCTAAAACCGTGATACCTGAAGTATCCAGTCATCTGAAAGTCTATCATATGGAATCACTCACAATCTTGGGACAAATGCGTCGCATCCAATTCACTATCAACGCTCTTGGTCATTGCCGGCGACTTCCTCTTTCAAGTCCTCACCTCAACCCCTTACTCAACCCTCTACATCACCATTATGTATCCCAGCATAAATTGATTGCACTGACTGGAAGACGATGCTTTTCGCACACTCCCTATTTCTACAAGAAGAAGGACAAATTGAACAAGAACACTGGCACAGAGCTTGATACAAAGTCTCCGAAAGGTGGCGTGGTTTCCGATGACCCTCTCGATCTTTCTCAGCTTCAGGTTGGCATTACAACTGCCGTCTCTCGGCTTAAAGATGATTTATCCAAACTTCGTGTCGGTGGTAGATTCAACACTGGGGCAATCGAAACCCTCCGGGTCCAACTCAACAAGGGGAGCAAAGAAGTGGTAAAACTGGGGGAGCTCGCCCAGGTTATTCCTAAGGGTGGGCGAATGGTAGCTATCCTGGTGGCTGAAGAAGAGGTGAGTTTCATTCCGTCCAGCGGATTCCTCATATCAAACCTCTAAAATCTATCATTTTACAGCACATAAAGCCCATCAACTCGGCGATCGTCTCCTCAAACTTATCCCTGACGCCGCAGTCAGATGCTCATAATGCTCTTCAACTCAATATCCTAATACCACCACCGACGAAAGAATCCCGGGATCAAACTGTGCATATCGCAAAAACCGCAATGGAAAAGGCAGCTAGTTCTATTCGCGATTCCAGAGGCGCTGTTCACAAACGTTTACAAGATATGCAGAAAAAAAAAATTGCCAGGCCAGATGACGTTCGGAAAGCACAGGATCAAATGGAAAAGCTAACTGAAAAGGGGCAGAAAGAACTGAAAGATTTGTTTGATGCGGCGAAGAAGGCATTAGAGCGGGCGTAAGGTCAACAGAAAGCCAAAAACCAAAAGCCAAAAGCAAAGATAGGCATTCTTGTTAGCCAAGTACCATTACTGGGTTGTACGTGGAACAGCCACATCTTTGCTTCGTCGGGTCTCCTGAGCTACTTTGTATAATATTTGATCTTTAAATACAAGACAAATCGAACATACCTAGAACACAAAAACAATGATAACAATTGAAGAACAGGAAAGATATATTATACAATAACTTGCAGTCCGCTCAAGAAGTCCGACTTATGCACGTTTGATAGGGCGGCTCGAGGTAAGGAGAGACTGCACCTTTTGGACGAGTTCCGGGCCCTTTCCAGTTGTCTGATATGTCTCATTGTTTCTGAGATTCATGAGGATATTGTCAATGATAGGCGACTCATGTGCTTTCTGAGCGTCATGCTTGGGGTAACTTCCTTGGACAAGAGTTTCAATCAAAGCCTTCCGGTCCGCTGCATTGATCTGGCTAAAACCAATTTCTTTAGGTTCCACAAGATCGCCTTTTATTTGGGACAGCTTGTCTGCGTGTTGTTGTGCCAGCTTCTTGGCCTCCTCTACAGCCTGTGCCTTCTCCTCTTCACTAAAGAATTGAACATTTTGTCCCCTGAACAGACGCCTCCCCAACTCATGCGGTGGAACGTATCCATTTGGATAACGGTCACTTAACCATGACAGCTTCTCGAAAACCCCAGCAGTACGCCCGGTCACGTTCGTTGGCAACGAAGGCCAGGTCTCTTTCATTGAAGAGAAGTCAGAAGCTCGAGGAGAGTAACGGCTAGGAACTGGTCTCGCCTTCTCTTCAAGTTCGTGGAATACAGATTCGACTTGCTTTTCCTGGGTGGCATCGCCTTCTTCCTCATTCGATTGTTTTCTCGAAGCTCTGGTTCGTAGCTCCTTCCGATTCTTGGGATTCGCTTTTGCTGTCGCGGCGGGAGTCGGGGTTCTGGGTTTGCGAGCACGAACTGGCGACCCGCGAGCCTTTTGGAACCTGGGGCCTCGAATAATGTTCGCTGGCTGTCCAGCATTCTGAGATGCTGCGAGGGATCTTGCATCAATTACTCGTTGAGGACGGGCTCGATTAGGGTTAGCGGCTCTGAAGCTCAGTTTTGATGGCGTGGGTTTGTGCATTTTATTCAGTGGGCGAGAAGGTGGAGCCCTCGAGGAACTGTCATGATGGTCTTTTCAAAGCTCCCAATCAGCAAAACGCAAATACCACAGCAGGTGTAGTGGATTCGGAAGGGACTGTTCCCATTGAAGAGGAAAGCAAAGCAAATAAAGCATGAAGGATTTTTTTTCTTTGCCGATTCTTTTCACAGATACAAGACAAGCCAAGTTTGTAGATTCACGTACCTGATGCTTGACTTGCGTTATCCCTCGCCTGTACCGGACTAACAGAGAGTTGGCGGATGGAGGTAATGACTCCTTCTATCAATCCCGTACGTTCGTGGCGTAGCAGGGCAGGCCTCAGCCGTATTTGGAACATATTGCCCCAAATACCAAGTTGACAAATGATTCTCTGAATATGGGGGTGTAGAGGCAGACGTCCGGGCTTTTACTGCACGAGAGGCCTCCGCAAGGTTGAATTTCTGAATCGAATCACGTGATAGATCCAGTGTCCACTCCCACATGCCCAACTTGGCAGCCGCCTAACACCCCTAACACTACTCCGTACATCTTATCTTACGACCAAGCTCCAAAATTTCATCCATCACAGTGACTGTCAAGCCCTGAAGATGCTCCGTCGCAAGCCTACAGCCATCGCAATAACATCTGAAGATGTTTCTAATTTCGAAGACACACGACTGCGCAAATTAGCCGAAGGAGATAATGACCCAAGGAGTACAAAAAACAGTTCAAATACCAATTTCGACCCAAGTGATGAATTAAAACCTCTCCCGGGAGATAAAGCGAGGATAGTCAGATCCCGTGAGGAAAGGATAGGAATCAGTCGGCGCAGCTGAGAGGCTTGGGTCATATGTTGGCTTAAACTGAACTCGATGGTATTCCTTCTGCCATTGCCTCTATCACTGCCGTGAAAAAAATAGTTATCCGCCATCTTATGTCGTCTTTCATTGTTTGCCAATTCTGAATACCTGTTGAGCTGAATGTCCGCATTTGCATCGGCAAGGAGGCGCTGGACCCATCTATCAAATTTGGAAGTTTTGGCATTATATCACCCTGGGTGTGTTCTACTGTCAAAAATGCCCTCAAATCTGTTGCACAATTTATTCGATTTTATCCGATCATGATATCCCATAGGAAGCTTCTGCCATGTGAAGCAAAACATTGATCTCAGAGAAAACTAAATAGGCAGAAGCCCAAGATAAATAGTCGAATTACAATTCTATTATGAAAGACAGGGCAAGGCGCTAAAAGTTATTACTTTTTGCACCATACAGTTGGATTTTATCGAAGAGGGGTAGTGTGTAAATCTTCAAGGGGAAGGGATGCTGGCGTATCTTTAGTTTAAATCGCATAGATACAAATGAAGGCAGGTTAAGGGCAACATGATTATGACAAATTGTGCCGCGGAAATTGGCACAGTCTATTCATCCACTGTACATATGTCTATCAAAATGCCCAATGTAATCAATCCTTCATCGTTGTCGTTTTGCCATGTTCTCGGTTCCCATATCAATTGAATAATTCCATCGTCGTTTTAAGCCATGAGGGTCATACACGCTGGCAACACTTTGTTGCCAGTCACGTGCAGTAATCAAAACTGGCTGGCCATTAAACTGAGGCTGACTGATAGGCTGTGACGGTGCAACTGATGCCACCTTGGTAGGTGACCCATATTGAACGGGGTACTGGGCTGTTAAAGGGGCTTGAATGCCTTGTGGGGGAGTACCCAGAGCCATCGGTGGCGAATTCGTGCTGACAGTTGATGGACCAACGGAAAATGCCATATCCCACTGGCTGCAGTAGATGTTAGCAAAAACATTCAAGTTGGTCTCAATCTCCAGAGTTTCATACTTGATAATTCTAGTGGGATCCCAATTATTCTCATCAACCAGTGGGGCATCAATTGAATGGCTTGAAACCGGATGGTGTGGTAACATTCCCAACGGCTGCAGTTGAGAGGAATCGGACTTCGAGTCTTCAGTACCAGCGGTTAATGGAGGGGTGATAGGATAAGCGCTATAACCCACTCTGTTTGGAATATTGCTAGAAATTTGATTTAATTGAGGTTGATAATGCGAATCAAGTGGCGGCGGACTTGGATGATATGGCTCTGAAGGGCTTCCATAAGGAAATGTTGATTTCAGCTCAAATGAGCGGTTTGTATCAGCAGAAAATGCAAGCCTTAATGAGTCGATCTGTGCTTGGATTTCTGGCATAGGCCAAGCAGAAGAACATTGCTCAAGGATACGCATATGCCGCGTGAAATACTCCCGTGCATCTGTATGAAAATGAGGATCGGGAGAGGTTATTGCGATCTGCGAATATTAGATGCGATCAGTTTGAGTGTTAATCATCCTGATGTGCACTTACTAAATGCAGCATCGTGCATGTCAATATGCAATATATCGCAAAATTAATGCCCCTTTGCATGAAAAGTAAACCCGACAGACCGAAGCGGTTCAAAATGGCCTCCTGTAGCCTACAGAGACTTCTTGCTGAGGAGTAACATAATGCCATGTGGATTTTCCAACCCCCCCCGGCAGCAAAGGACTTCGAGGCAAGTAGCTGCGGACGATGTAGCAAAATGATCCCTAAATGACAATGCGAGTGCATATTCCCTACAAAATGGGACGGAATCCAGGGTGGAGAGCCATCAGCAGGATAATTAACCTGCAAATCTGAGGGTAAGCTTTGAAGCCAATCCGTGAAAAGTGGATTTTTTTCAACAAATCTAGGATCAGCCCCCCAGTCCTTTTGCTTCTTAATTTTATGATAAATGTCGGTCATGATGCGAATATGGTGGGCGTTCCGGACAAAATAAGCATATTGTCTAGAGCGGCCAGCCTCAAATTGGTCCTGGTTCTCAATGTCCAATGTCGGCCGCATATCAACTGTTTCTGGATCAACACCATAATCCGAGCGGCCTACAAATGTTAGAACCAGTAGCACTATTGACACACAGTATGAACGTACCCTGAGGTGCTCCAATCATTACTTCGATGACTAAAAGAGCTTGCCAGACCCTTGTCTGCACTAAGCACTCTACGTGATTCAGATCACAAGGCCTGCCTTCGGCATGGAGGTTGTAATGTTCATGAATATCCAAATCTTTGGCCATTGAAACAATAGTTTTGACAGTCTGCCAAGAGCGATAATAATACCCCTTTTTTGGCAACGATTCTCTGGCTTTCAAAAGAAGGAGTAACGCTTGGATTGTGCTCAAACGTGGTACATCCATAAAACTGGATTCATGCCCTATGCGAGTCTCAAGAATTAGCACACGTTCACGTATATTATAAAAAGGGGCCATGTTTACTGTTGGCTAATGCTAGCCACTGAGCTCCCTGGGCTGGTTCATCCGACAACCTGCCCGCACATGCAAACAGGGCCTCGAGAAGAAGAGGCGATATCGAGCTTCGGTCATTTTGCCATTGGTAATACATATTGGATCGGTGGACGACAGGAAGGTATGGGTGTATGTCGTTGAAATAAATTTTAAAATAATTCATGACCTCGTCATCTGATGGCATAAGTTCGGGGGGGATTCGAATCGTCGACCCAGCTCCGGTGCTAAGAGGTGGCAATCGTTCCTCTGTTTCATCTTGAATAGGGACTTCTGGTTCAGTTCTATCCCTTCTCTGCCGTCTGATATACGGAGCTATGTCTAGGAGTCAGCTATCTTTTCCAGGAGCGATTAACGGAACGGGGGAATCGCACCAATGCCAGTCTCATCTATTTTAAGTTCCCCAAGTACTTCACTGAGATTTTCCGCGGTAGATTGTTCATTATCGATGAATATACTATTATCTGAAGTTCCCAGAGTCTGTGGTTGGGGAGTAGAAAACATCTGCGGTTGTTGATAGGAATGATGGGACATGGAGACTTGTGGCGACCGCACTTCACCATATATGCTAGGGTGATTAGGTGAGTGGACAAATTGTGAAAACATTCCCATCCCGTCATTGTAGTTCGGGATACCCCCCACGGTAGATTGACTGCCGTCTCTATAGGACTGAGGCATAGGAAAGGCATGATGAGAAGTTTCTGCTGCACTGGATGCACCTAAGGAGCTAGTTGCATCGGATTCGACACCCTGGCCCGCGGTAAAGTCGTTGTCTTGTCCAATTGTAGGTGGCACACAGACGAGTTTTAAACGAGTGCATGCTGAGCAAGGCCACGTATTTGTAGTAGCAGCATCACATTTTATTTTTCGCTTCCGGCAACCATTGCACGCTCGCATCACTGGATGGTAGGTATGTCTTTAGTGGTGGGAAATGCGGTTGGGGGCTTATTAAAATCATACCCTTCAGCCTTTTGTGTCTATTATGTTCATCAACGAATACATAATCTATGTTGCAAAACTGTCAGCATCGATAGAAATGGATTCTCTGTTGAGCCCTTGGTAGGAATGGAATCAATATCTCTTGACGGGAAATCTTACTTTTATGACCCTCCCTCGGTGGCCCAGAAGGGGGCGCGAACGAATAGCCCTGCATTATGATGAAAGAGGCGCAAAAGCCAAATAGGAAGCAGATGTTTAAGAATGAGTAGCGGTCAACGGAAGACTTCGGATAATAAAGAGAAGAATGGTTAATCCCTAAGGCCCGCCTTGTTGGGATAAACTTATGTAACTGAAAGAACCTAACCCCTGGCTTCCAGCGATTCTATCAAGTCAGAATCAAATCGGGGCTAAAGGCTGTTAGTGACTGGGTTCTTTGTAACCCGATAACCATAATCAAAACGCGACTGATATCAGTGCGCGTTTTGCATGCGGAACAGTGATTGAGTTGATGATTCGGGCGGCCAATGAAAAGATATTTATGGGAAATTGATAGGACAGGAAGAAGAACGGCGGACGGATTAGAAAGGGTCAACAACAAAGACAGCGAACGCCCTCGTCAATGATCTCGGGGTAGAAGGTACGGGTCGGTCGTTGGTGGCGTCTTGCTTCAGCAACTCAATGCAGTTGCTACAATGAAACTGACACACAAGTTACGTAGAAATAAGGCAAGAAAGGGGGGCGATTTCCACCAAAAGACCAGTTGCGTCTCGAGGCCTCGGCGTGACTATCGTATACGGAAAGCCTGTATGGTCTTGGTCAGGTGGAAGGTTATAAAATCGAGAAGGGAGCGCATAGAGACCATCCACTGGAAGTTGGAAGGAATCAAGAAAGCGATGTATCTCGACACTACAAATTATGATTTAATCAGTCACTATCCATCTAAATAGCAGGAATAAGAAAAAAAAACAAAAGGCATAAGATGTGGGGGAGAGTTGATTAGATATCATGGCATCTTTCTTTCTTTGTTTTTTTTTTTTTTTTTTTGTCGGTAATGATGGCAGTGCAATATGATCTGGCCCTTTAAATGATATTGCCATACAACCACTCGAATTCTTCAACACTGAGGGACGGAAGGGTGGGGAGGGGGGGATAAGATGAAACGGGATGTAGGGAAGAGACATGGAAGGTGATCAATGGTACCTTCAAATCAAGGAGAAATGGGAACGTCTCCAGCCTGCATTGTGGTTGCACACCATCAGCATCTCATTATTAATATTGTTTGATGACTTCTGATTGAAAAAACAAAAAAACTGAACGGAGCTGGCGCATTGCATATCAATTGGCAGGCTCCATCTAGACAAGGATCGGGAGAAATTGTAGAGGCGAGCGATAGATCCCCAAAGCCCAAAGCGACCTAGATATGAAAAGACAAGGAGACGGGGTAGAGCAACGATAGAGATATGAACGACAGGGGAAGCAGGAGCCCACCAATGCGACAATCAATCGCGAAATGGGGATGAGAAGGATGGTCCGTACAATAAGCCTGAAGAGGCATGCGGAAGATGATGCCACTCTAGTTCATGGTTCTCTGGAGGCTGAACACGGTCTGCCCTTTGTGGGTGTTCAGTACTCTCGGTACTCTGTTGGGTGGTCTGGTGTAGTGTGTTCGGTCAAATAATAATGATGGAGAGTAATGAGTGGCGGGCGGAGACCGAAAAAGTGCGGGACACACCACCAGGTCGAATCTCCAAAGTCCAAAGAGCAGACAGAAGTGGGCGCGTGAGAAAAGTAACAAGGTCGCCCAGTACTCGACCTAGGCAAGATAGGTAAAAGGTTGGTTGCAAGGTAGTATTAGCCTCGGAAGTTGAGGGGCCCTGGGATTTTGCCGTAGTTTGCCCAGTAGCGCCCTAATAGCGCCTGCAAGCCCGCCAGTTTTATGGGGAACTTCTCGTGGAGGGACGATCCCAAGAGAAGGCGATGATGGTACCTAGGTAGTACCTAACGATGTACATCCATAGATACAGTAGACGGCTATTTTTTAAGAATCTTAAAATCAGGACTGGTCCACAATTCATCTAGTATGGGCAGATCTGACCATCAGTCCTGGGGGCTGCAGGCATTATTAGAAATTAAGGCACAATGGTATGAATCATAGTAGCGTCCACTATGTACTTACTTTTATACAGTTGAGGGGTCAATCAAAAGTCAACCTTACAAGGAAGAGCAGGGTGGAGGAATGGGACTGAGTAAGAGGGTATTCATGTATAGAACTAGCCTTGCATCCCCTTTCTCTTTCATTTATTTCCAACTTGGGTCAGAGCGAGAAGACAGGAGATGCATGTTATTCTATTGAATACTTCTTTAAATGAACAGAGAATGGCCTGCAAGACGCGAGTGAAAACCCCGTCCTCTACCCAGGTAGGTATGTACTCCTTATGCAGACCTCCTGAAGGAATTCCAGTTTTGTGGGTTCTAAGCTTCTCACGTGTTATTTCATTATCTACCTATGCTCCATGTACAGAGTGAGTGACACAGTTTGGTCTGTACCCCTAAATATCTATTCATGAAGAAAAATACAAAATCCCACTAGGTAAGGTACTATCCCAAGATGTTAAGTCTACCTTAAGGTGTACTATAAACTCCTTTATTAAATTAGTTCATTTGGAAACATGCCATGGTTACAAACCCTGGTAGAACTGTGACTAAATGCTGGCTAGTCTATTAACTAGTTTATCACCATCATGAATGCTCCAAGCAATCATGTTGTAATCTGACTAAGGAATAATCAATCTAACTATTTCCATAGTCCTGATTATACTATGTATATACCTAATATATGAAGTAAATATACTCATTTTGGTGGTCTATCTTCTGATTTAATAATATGCCTAAGTACTGTTTGACCATCACTCTCTCTGATTCTCACCAATGCCTGTTGCTGTAGGATATTGTATACCTTAGTGGATATATCCATGCAAATAATATTATTATTATGTTGATTTTCTCCTGACACTCTAACCTGAAAATAACTATGAATGGTGATCATTTAAAAATAACCTACCTTACCTTCCATTATCCATGTAGGTACGGGTGCTTGTATGTATGTACGGAGTAAATTTGCTAGTATCTGACAAAAGGCCAGAGGCTTGGCAGGGGTATGGCCATATTTTTTGCTGTAGGATGATGTCTTTTTTCAACGCTAATAAAAATAAGTAACATCATGGGGTAGTAATGTCGGGTAGTAGATAGTAAGTTCGGAGCACTTGAGATCAATGGATTTACAGAAAATATTCAAGTAATGTAGATGAGCCCGTGGCGTTTAAAATGAATAATATGATAGAATTAGATACTTTGCGTGAAAAAACAATGTACTCCGTAATAATACACATGAGACGATCGATGATACTTGTCAGATACCCTCAGACTACTGAGTATTATGTGTGTGCCATGCGTGGCAATCTAATATCTGTTACTGTACTCGTAGAACATATAACTAAGATTGAAAGCAAGGGCAGCGCTTCATCTTCACATGGTCTTACATGTTCCTTTGCTCCTATCCTCTTTCTCCTTTTTTCTTTCCCCCACCTAGCAATGACTAAAGATTTAATATAGGTCACATGATATGCTGGAATTCACCATTGCTTGAACTTACTAACTAGCCCCGCCACCCCTCAAAGGTTTCAAGAGCATCGAGAACATAAATTCCACCTTCCCAATCTCCAACTGATCTATATTAGACACCCTTCAATATGGCATCAGAAATGCAAAACTCCAATCCCACCATCCTGAATGCTGCCGATCTGCCTACACGGTTGCATACCGCAGTATCCCACAAACCCGGTGCCTATGGAATCTTTACCTCTGCCATTCCATCGCTTGCGAATACAGACGACCCCTTCTCTACTAGTCCATATTCTCCAGCCGAATCTGACAGCGAAGATGAACTGATGGAAGAACCGATCGATGAACAAGAAATTTATGGTAAGTTACTTCAAGTCTCTATGCCTTGGGGGGGGGGGTCTCAGTTCTCTAACCAGCTTCTAGATCTTATATCTACCATCTCTGACCCAGAGCACCCGATTTCCTTGGGGTCTCTAGCTGTCGTTTCACTACCAGATATCCTTATTAAACCGACTCTCCCAAACGTACCGGATTCGCCTTTACGAACCGTAACCGTTCTCATAACTCCCACCATAACACACTGTAGCCTTGCCACCGTAATAGGCCTTGGTGTTCGTGTTCGCCTTGAACAATCGCTTCCACCACGATTCCGCGTCGATGTTCGAATCAAGGAAGGGACACATAGCACTGCCGATGAAGTGAATAAACAGCTAGCCGACAAAGAAAGAGTGGCTGCTGCATTGGAAAATGGAACACTGATGGGTGTTATTGCGAAGATGCTAGAAACCTGTCAATGATTACTGAGACGCCTTTGGTTTTCACAAAATCTGTCACTCATGCTAGCGACGATATAGTGTGTTGCTCCGTTCAACATGCCACTTGATGACGCAATCTTGGTGATGATACATCGTATACTGTTACGTGTGTACGCAATAATTTTTTGAATATAACCCTACAAGTACATGGAAACCTAGGATCATGATGAGCCAGATTTTCTCACTCAGGCTTCATGTTCAATTATGAATCCAAAACGCCGCTCTCCTTCAGACCTTTCCAAAGCTCCGGCTCCAGAAATTTGCTGACAGTGACATCTTCCGCCAAGCCCTTCCGCCGCCTCGTCTTCAACACAAAATCCCGAGCTGTGGCCATTGCCGGTGCCGTCTCTAACGGCTTTAGCTTGATTTCACGATCCAATGGATCACCAGGGACAACACTCCATTTATCAAATACGAGATTGATAGCGGCTTGGCCCTGTGTATGAATTCGAAGATCGGTCTCGAACCCGAATGAATCTATCACTGGAATTAAACCACGGACGGAGTAAAGTGGTGTCCCTGCGATTGGCCCATCGGAAAGAACATGCCCCCTTCTGCGGGAAAGAACAGTGTAAACCGATGCAACTGCATCTGCGGGGCCCGTCATTGTACACGAATAAATTGGCTCCATCAGGCGCGGAGATGCCATCAAAAAAGATGAATAAATGGCACGTCGGGAGGTTGGAATGATCTGCCCCCCTCCTCGGTAAATGGCTTGGTCAGCAAGGGAAACGTCTGTGAGCCTGAATTTCGTATTTCGAATCGCTGAGAGGTCGATTAGCATCAATGCATATTGGTTTAGAATGGTTGTTGGCTGTATTGGTGTTGTATATAGATTAAAGGAGAATGTGAACTTACGCTCTTCACAAAGAGGACCTTCCCTTGTGCCCCAACTGAAGCCTTGTGTAATAGAGTCTCTAACAGTCCCAAGAAGCTTCTTATCCACCTGGGACGGTAACGTATCGTCCTGTAAGACATTGGGTCCCATTTCGTCTGGTCCGAAAGCCCAGATACTTCTGGCGGCAAGTTTATCCCAGTCGTACCTTTCTTCAAAGAACCGCGCGACTCTTCGAATTGGATCCTTGATGTTGACTTTGCCGCTCTCAATGTCTTCCGCGATACCATCATCCAAAGGTTCTGCAATCATAGTAATCTTGTTCTTTTTGTTTGGCGTGATCGAATAGCACATTATGGCAGATGTCTCAACGACAGTTTCACAGAAGCGGGTGACGGGATCTGAAACCTTGATTTCCATTTCTGAATATAGTTTTCGGAGGTCATGAAGCACGCAGTCCATATAAAGTTCACCTGTTCCCAGAACAACATGTTCACCCGATTCCTCTACCTTAGTGGAGATAAGAGGATAGCTCTTGTTGATCTTACGCAGACCATCCAGCATCTTTGGTAATTCGGATGGATTGACAGGCTCGACAGCAACTTTAAAAACAGACTCCGTCATATGCCGAACTGGTTTGAAAATGTATGCGTCTTCATCGTCTTCAAGTTTTGGGGGCACAAGAGTTGCGCTCTTGACAATGGAATTGTCTACACCACCCAGAAGCACCCAGTTCCCAGCAGGGACACCACTGGTCGGGATATTGTAGCAGGTCTCGGCAATCCATGTATCAGAGATGGTGGCAAGCACCATGTCTTCCTCATCATCGGGCGTGTAACCTTCGCCTAGCACTCGTACTTGTTGAGCAGGCCGGGCCGTTCCACTCATAATCCTTCCAAGTGCATGGAAGCTAGATGCATCTGGGCTACTGAAAAGTTTGGTGACATGGATAATAAGTGGGCCATCTGAATCACATGCAGCCATAGCAGCTGCTACTTTGGTGTCGAGAGGTCCAGTATAGTATCGTTCCAAGCTCCTTGGTGCTCCATCCACCGGGGAGGGCACATGCTGGACGATCATATCCACAAACCCAGCTGCAGGACCAAAAAATTGTTCACAGACCAAGTTAAGCAGGACCTTTGCATCAGACTTGAGCTGCGAAGGCTTCAAGTTGATGCCAACGCTTGCAAGCGTATCCTTCAAGTCTTCTGGACTTTCACTAATCGTGTGGGAATAAAGTTTGTAAATAGGCTCGAGAACAAACTTCACAAAGGTCCGTTTGGAGTTTTCCTCAACACCTTTTCGTGTAAATTTTCGGCTTCTTGGGTTGAAAAAGATATCACCCCAAAGGCGCACAGCAAAATCGGCAGTATCGATTTGAGGGTAGGTCTCAGCGTACATTTTAGCAAAAGATTGTAGCGTGAAACACCAGCCCATGGAAGTAGAAGCGAAGGCGACATTACCCTTCTCTGGACTAAGTCTTCTTCTTTCACCCTGTCCGGGCAAAGTATTCTCGATAACAGTGTTGACCTCTTCGATAACGTGCTTCAATTTAAAGTATGCATCATTCGGCGGAAGTTTGAGCTCTAGAATCAGCCTATCCATTTTGTTAACCACCATGGTCAAGGGAAGATCCTCTAGGATAGCATGTTTGATGATTTGTTCGGTATTTGCCTGAACACCCTCGACGACATCAACAACGAGCACCACACCATCGGCCAGCCGTACTGAGGTAGCCACCTCATCCACGAAATTGACATGTCCTGGAGTGTCAAGAATGTTAAAAAGATGAGATTTTTCCTTGGTTCCCTGTAGAACCAAGCTCATGGGAGCCGACTTGATTGAGAGGCCGCGCTCTCTTTCCATGAAGTGGACATCGGTATACCGAAGTTGTTCTTCCTTCCGTCTGCCTCTTTGCTTTTCTAGACGCTCGCTCAAATCGTGTGTTTGTTTGACTAGCATATCCATGAAAGCTGTTTTTCCATGGTGTAGATGCCCCACAAGAGCAATATTCCTTGTTTGATCAGGGAAATTAAGCAAATCTGTCATGAACTCCCGGGAGTAAAAAACAGGCGGTAGCTCGACTTCTTCGATCGCGAATTTCTTTTGCTGTACTGGAGCAATGATAGGTTCGGAGAGTGGCTGTGCATCTTCCTCCTGTACCAGAGTTTCGACATCTTCACCGTATACTTGTTGTGCGCTGGGGTAATACTGCTTGTCTTCGTGTAGGACGACAGCGTTGGAAGGACCATCTGTAGCAGACGTTAGCACTGGCGAGTCCCAACCTCCTCAAAACGAAGCAGTATATACCGTCAGTTTCCATTGGTTGCTGACCATTGAAATCATCCTCGTCTTCGTTCTCGTCCTCAAATGCTTCGTCGAAAGCAAAAGCTTGCGGTTTTACTTCATCATGCTGGACTTCCTCGTCCGAGTCTGCGGCCTCCCCAATGTAGTTGCCAAACCTAGGAGCACAGTCAATAAGAATTCCGGATTATTGTGGAAAAAAGGAGTTTCTGGATAGCATACTCGTCGTAAAGATCATCCATTGTGTTGTTGAGGATGGTAAGTCGGATTATCGAGTCTTGCGCATTCCTTTTTTTCCTTGCCTGAAAGCTGCTAAGAACCAGGGTCGCCGAATGGTCCAAGCTTGGCATTGTTACGCACCAACAGTAATCACACCCCACCGCTCCGATAGCGCTTACTGTACTACGGTACATTAAAGAAGTATTTATTTCAGCTCGACCCAGTTCATTTCACTGTTTCTGAAGAATCCTCAGGTATTCATTGAGGCCACGCTGGAATTTATACCGCAGACTTTGTATCGAACTCTTCTTTCTGAGTTTCTTTTCAACAATCGTCTAAATATTTTTCTCCCATCATTGCCCCTCCGAAGTAAACTAATCTGCGACTCTGGCACCCACCATGTCTTCGCTCCCTCCAGTATACATTGTCTCTTCTGCCCGAACTCCCGTGGGCTCTTTTCTGGGGTGAGGCTGTATGGTACCTCTGAATTCGAACCCATACTAATAGGTCGGTCTCTTCCAGGTCCCTTTCCAGCTTGACTGCCCCACAGCTCGGTTCCCATGCCATCAAAGGTGTGCTGACGCCCTCTGCCTAATGATGGTTTCTGGTTATTCTAACAGGATGGGACATAGCTGCTGTTGGTAAAGCTGAAGGTATCAACCCTTCGGACGTTGAAGAAGTTTTTTTTGGTAATGTTCTCTCTGCCAAGTAAGTACTGTATCTACACATTTACAAAGACTACCCAACAGGGCATGTGCTTATCATTCTCGAATCAGTGTTGGGCAAAACCCTGCCAGACAATGTGCTCTTGGTGCTGGTCTGGCTGAGTCGACTGTTTGCACTACCGTTAACAAGGTTTGCGCCTCTGGTCTGAAGGCAATCATCCTCGGAGCGCAGACAATCTTGACTGGAAATGCCGACATTGTCGTGGCTGGTGGAGCTGAATCTATGTCGAACGCTCCTCACTACCTCCCGAACCTCCGCACAGGTGCCAAGTATGGCCACCAAAGCTTGGTGGATGGTATCATGAAGGACGGATTGACCGATGCAGGGAAACAAGAACTCATGGGGTTGCAAGCCGAGGAGTGCGCCCGGGACCATGGCTTTACTAGGGAGGACCAAGATAACTACGCCATTCGCACATACGAAAAAGCCCAAGCTGCACAGAAGGCCGGTCTTTTTGACGATGAAATCACACCTGTCGAACTCCCCGGGTTTAGGGGTAAGCCAGGTGTCACTGTGTCGCAAGACGACGAACCAAAGAATGTGAGAACAACTCTCCACAATATTATATTATGTTTATCTATGCCGTTCTTATCAGACTGATATATGTATTTTTACAGCTCAACCCTGATAAACTTCGAGGCATCAAGCCGGCGTTTGTTCCTGGCTCGGGAACCGTGACGGCTCCTAACTCATCTCCTCTCAATGATGGTGCCGCAGCTGTCGTTCTTGTTTCAGAAGCCAAATTGAAGGAGCTTAACCTTAAGCCTGTTGCGAAGATCAGAGGCTGGGCAGATGCTGCTCAACAGCCTAGCAAGTTCACAACTACACCATCCCTCGCAATCCCCAAGGCTCTCAACCACGCGGGACTGACGCAAGATGCCGTTGATGCTTTCGAAATCAATGAAGCATTTAGCGTCGTTGCTCTTGCTAACATGAAGCTACTTGGCCTTTCCGAAGAAAAGGTCAATATTCATGGTGGTGCAGTGGCTGTTGGTCATCCTATTGGCGCTAGTGGTGCTCGTATCGTAGCCACTTTGCTTGGTGTCCTAAAGGCAAAGAATGGCAAGATTGGTTGCGTTGGAATTTGCAACGGAGGTGGCGGTGCCAGTGCGCTGGTGGTCGAATCGCTTCTCTGAATGCGAGGCGGTCTTTTCCCAGCTTTTTGCCATTAGCTCTTAGGAAATCCATTATCTTTACTATTACTATAGAATTTCCACATATATTTGAGCAAGTTAGTCGTGGGATAATGATCTACCTGTAAAGTGTTGGCTGCCGTCACATCCTCATTTACATGCATGGACGGATGGACAAGAATACTTAAATATACACAGTACATTCTATCATGCCTAGCATACCAAGCAGATTGTGCCATTGTGGATACTCCGGCCGCGGAGGAGTCGTAAGGTCCCATTATTTCCTGCATGGCGCTACTATCTGATTGATGTCCTTCTTCGACCGTCATGGATGGATGTGATGCAATGCTTATTTGCATTTCGTCTTCGGGGAGCTTTTCCATGGGTCGAGCTACAAAGATCTCCTTTCGGCCACGCCTTTCCGGAATCCCCATACCTACCTTACCTCTTGATTAAAAAAAAAGGGAAGGGGGCAGCGATAATAAGAATGATTAGTGATTGGCTTTAACTAGAAAAGCCAGTATAAAACCTACCTACCTACGTAGTAGTATATTATTCTGACCAGCTAGTCGGTAAACTCCAATGACAATACATAGATTTCCCCAACCCCGAGCCATGTTTCTTTATTTGGGGGTATAAAATTAGTAACCCCAAGCCATTTTTCAGAGTGAACACAAATAGCAATATATACATGTTTGAAAAGGGACAAAGCGCAGCAGGGCTCCTGACATCGATCAGGTCCTAAATTCTTAGGCAAAAGCACCGACAAAAGCCATCAGCACAGCACCACCTGCAACCGCAATACAAGCTTCGATGCGCCGCCGGCCCCTGAGTGTCTCGTAGCTCGACTCGCTGAGAAAATCTTCTGCAAGAAGTTCTACGAGTCCTGCAAAAAGCAAAAGACCACTGCTAATTGCGTTTGTAATCCCAACCATGAGTAGACCTGTGGTGCTTGCTGGATCATAGAGGTTATGCAAAACTAGCCCAATAGCTTGTCCGATAGGGGTAGTAGTGCCATAGGCAAGTGACATTAGCCACGGTTTCATGGAGGATGGCGAGAAAAGGTCTGGGATTAGTGAGGCTATACGTGAGCCGAGGGCAAACCCTTCAAAAGTCTGGTGGAAGCAAATGGCGACAAGAAGAACCACAAACGATGTCCCTGTTGCAACACTGAGGGCCATTCCAATGAAAATGCTGTGAAAAAGGATGCCGGCCTCCAGAAGAAGACACTGGAGTAGCTGACGCTGTGGGTTCTGAAGAGACAGCGCGGGGTCTGCCTGTCGATGTAATTGATGACGAACATGAGAATGTGACAGAGAGCGATGAGACCGGTCTTCATTATGATTAGAACCTCTATCTGTGTAAGGGTCTAAACCCTCAAGGTCGGTGTCGTCGTTCTCCTCTTTGTCTGTACTGGTGTCTTTCAAGCGTAGCTGGGAAGATTCATCTGTAGAAACTCTGGATAGGGAGCCAGATGCCTGTGATATTATATTCACGTGGTTTTCGTCTCGCATTCTTTCAAGAGGAATATTGCCCAATTCGTGTTGCCTATCGAGTTCTGAATAGTTGGCCCTCTCATCCCGGTACTCACTGGAAGAATCCCGCCCAACGTCGCTGATTAGATTGTCGTACTCGCTCCCGTGCACATGCTTTGCTCCTTTCATGGCAAAAAACATCTCTACACAAACAACAACGAAAACTGAGATCATGGCAACAAACCCCGCCATGGCACGATAACTTTCACTCCAGAATCGAGGCAAACAAGGATCCGTCAGCGAGACAAACGCAGTAGGAAGCAAGTGCACAAAGGCCGTGGCGATCAGTACTCCAGTTCCAAAATGTCTTGAGATGAAGAGGAAATGGCGTGGTATTGGAAGGCGCGGAAATCGACGGGCGAGAACTGGGAATGAACATGCTACAAGATAATACGGATTAGCAACCAACCAACCAGTCATTATCAGAGGGTCCAGGTTACCTAATGTGCTCAAGACAAGTATGAGAAATAGAGCCATCACATGTATTGGGGTGTTGTAGGCACCCCGCTCCCTTGAGCCACATGCTGCTTTCCCAGTACCTGAGTCTCGAATTTCACTTCGTCGTGCAAGCTCGGCTCTCAGAATGGTATCAGGTATGTCAGATATTGTTGGAATGCTGCGTCTGGAGGCTGTGTATGGGTTGTCAATGGAATTGCAAAAGAAAAAAGAAAAAAAAAAAATAAGAGGAGTGACGTCCTCAGACTGGTTGGTATTGCTAATCCCAAGTCTTGATGGCAATCCTATGGTATTTAGACAATAGAACGCTAGGAACCAAGAACTCACCAGAAATCCCCATATAAGTCTCTTGCCCTCCGAAAGGGAGGTTCATCGTCGGCTAAAATTTGTATGATTGTGGGTTCGAGCAACATCCATGACCTAGGGGGTACGCTTCAAATAGCAGCGGAGTTGGGCCAAG
Organism: Aspergillus wentii DTO 134E9; assembly: GCF_001890725.1. NCBI lineage: Eukaryota > Fungi > Ascomycota > Eurotiomycetes > Eurotiales > Aspergillaceae > Aspergillus > Aspergillus wentii. Next base: position 411,830 of record NW_024467838.1, read on the forward strand.
GCGAGGTGTCGTACGGAGCTTGCGGTTGGCTCGGCCAGCCGTGAAAGTCGTCAAAACAGATTGAATGGCGAACACTATTATTGACTTAGGATTCGGTGACTGGATTGTAATAGAGATAAGGAGCTTTAAGATAGGTGTATTCAACTCCCGAAATCGAAGGCATGTGGTGGGAAAAAGCAGCAAATATGAGCCAACCGAACACGCGTTAAATTGTTGTTGATAACAATCTTATCAATCAGTGCCATCTCACGCTGCGCCAAGTTTGAACCTAGGCGCGAATTGTGATCTACATACATGAAAGGACATCTTGGAACCAGGACTCATAGATACAGTTGACAATACAAATGCCTTGCCATAGGAATTTAATATCCGCGTGCTACTATATCCCCAGTTTCTAGCACCAGAGTTTCTTAAAACAACCAAAAAACATGGGAGGGATAATAACTGATATACTGACATGGGAAGTTCCAAATATATTGGTGGAAAAGGCAAAGAGAAGTGATGGAAAGAGCTCGATATATCAAGTATTAGATGGAGCTGCCGTCTGCACATAATACTGATGTTATACGTATTGAATTCTTGTAGACCATTCTCTATCTGCTTCTCAACTTAGTCCAACCACTGGTTCCCTTCAGTCGGCTAGTACTGGTACGCTCATTTAAAGCCTCCGGACCGAGACTAGTATCACGTTCCGGCGCTCTTGTTTTCGTAATCGTTGTATGGTTGGAATTATTATTATTCGGTCCGAGTTCGGATGTTTCTCGAATAGGAGATGGAGGCGGTTCCTGACTTTCATCATCCCACTCCCTTTTCTCCAATAACTCCCATTCGGCACTTGCCATTTCCCCCAATAATGTTGATTTAAGCTTGTCAACGATCTTGGTTGGTGTTGGCAGTCTCCACGTTCGCATGAAGTCTGTACCTTCCGAAGCTCCCAGGAATGAATGAACAGTGCCATGTGAATAGTGCCCTAACATGGGAAATGATTTTGTTCGTTGGATGATGGTTTTAGGGGGATCTTTGGCAGCCTTTATTTTTGACTGTATATCACGGCCAGCAAAAGCTTTCATGAAAGTCGAGGCTTGTGCGGGAGGAGCGACTAGTAATTGCCACATATTCTTCCCGATGTCACAAACTTCTTCCCATGAATCTGATGCCAGATTCAATCCTTGGGTTCGGCATAGCCAAGAAACGTTCCAAGCTAACAGCGTAACCCCTTCTAGAAAGAGAGCATATGTTCCAGAATCCTCCCTGGCCAGCTTAGGAAGATTTTTATCTATGCAAAGAGGCCGCGGCCGAGGAAAATAAGAGCGTGAGTCTCCTGCCCGAGATGCACTTGGACTTGAGGACAACGACTGGAAAGGAGAAGCTCTCAATTCGAATTCCCGTGAGAGGTAAGACCCAGAAGGTGCATATATGGTAGGTGTAGGGTAGTTTCTATGAGGTAGTGTTATTTCCGCAGGAAGCCTCAGGGACAAATAGTGTGATATCAGTACGAGGAGGTAGGCAATGTTGGACAAAGAGGTGGATATTTGAGTTGGTGTAGAGCCTATATTCAAAATTAGTATTCTGCAATAACAGGACAAAAGTAAATATGACTTTCCATTCATATCTCTCAAATCTAGGACAGGCACATCTCCGATTAGGAAGGTCTCTTTTAGTTCATCGTCTTTTTTCCTGATTTTTTGCCGCAAGCCGTAGATATTGGCAGCCTCCCGACAGAGGAATATTCGAGACTCGGCCGTTTTGTTATGCAATGAGTGCCAAAGGTGATCCGTCCTTTTGATGTTGTTCTGAATCCCAGTCAACAATGCAGTCTCCCGCTCTGCAAGTTGATATCTCGCAGATTCGGCGTCAGAATATCGTCGTGCGAGAGTTAATTTCCGCTGGGATATTTCGAGGCGCTTGTCCTTAATCTTAGACCTCAAGATCTTAATCTTGTCAGCCATCACTCTTGTCTTTGCGGACGATTCCGCTTGTCTGCTGGTAAAAGTTTGGATAGCCCAGCGACGTCTAGTAGTTGCATCATCATCATTTTGTTCTTTTTGGCCCAATGGCACACTGCTTGGTTTGAAGTGTGCTGCTTGGATATGCCCATAGGCCGCTGCATTCCCGATTTGTTGCCCTGCACTTTCCTTCTCTAATAGCACCCTGGCATTTTCAATTCGTAGTTGGTAGAGCTCAGTGCGGGCACATGTTGGGCAATAAAACGGCAGCCGCGGATCAGGAGAACGAGAGCATATGTGACAACTCATTTCAAACAATATGTAAGATTCTCTCAGTTATAATGATAGGTGGGGTTTTCAATTCCATGGCCCTTCAGCGGTTGGCTGAATGCAGGTCAAACTGCCTGTCTGACTCGGTTACCATGTATCTCAACGGGATAAACGTCATAGAAGCAGTGATGTCTCATGGCTTGACCGAGCAATATCTAGAAACAAAAGAGTATTGAGAATAACATTTTCTGTTTGATCATCGTGGGGAGGAGTGAGAGGCTCTCGACGTCCGCGGTGAACGTCACCTGATAACGTGACATGCTGCATCCATATGGGAAGTTGGGAACATCTCGTAAGGCACGGTCGCGTCCCGATTGGCCGATCACGGGACAATGATCCATGATCTGCTAGGTAGTGCCACAACAACCTATTACAGTATTACTACTACCTTGGGTAGCCCTCCGTAGCCAGGTATATCTTTATCTATCTACTTAACTGTCAGTGATGTCTCCTGCTAACAAAGTCTGGACAGCCCCAATTTGCTCGATTTTATCCTACTTGATCTCTTAAGTTGCTCGGACTTTTTAAGAACCAAAGTCGGGCTTGGAAAGCCAATGTTGGAGGCCTCAACCAGATAGATGAGTTATGGATTCTGCTGGCAGAAACCACGGTGAAAGTCCACCTTCTCATCATGAGCTGTACAGAGTACCCCAAGAGGAGAGTATTTACCAATCGGCCAAATTAGAACATGTGCCGCGGATCGTCGAAGATCTGAGAGATTACAACTGGGAACAACTCCAGGAAAAGTACGCAACTGCCATGGAAGATCACGGCAGATCCGAAGAAACCCTGCGAGCTCAAACTGCAAAGCTGCTTGAGGTATCCTAGACGTGCTCCTTTTCCAAAGTCACATTCTGACCGCAGCCTTAGGTCTTCATGGCTTGGTCTCAAACGACTGTTGATCGCGATGAGAGTAGAGCCCTGAAAAGGTCAGACCTGCAATTCCCTCTATTAAGTTCCTGAGACACGATTTAAAGCGACTGACTGGGTGTATAGGTTCAAAACGCAAATGCAACATGTGCAGAACTCCGAGGAAGAATTAGAAAATAAGAGGAAGCATTGTACGGCTAACAGACCTTCAACAACCCCAGGTAGACCTCGTTTCTGACTATGTTTTTCCTTTCCATAGATATCGAAGTTGTGAGAGCATTTCAGACTGCCCTCTCATTGCTGAATAACCGTGCCAACTCTTGATTGCATCCGGCGGGAATGCAATGTTGGGTACCTTTTGGTGGGGGTTGCTTTTCCTTATCTTATTTGCCCGATGGATCAATGCCATGAAAGAACACCCTGCTTTTACTACTGTGATTGGGCGTAAAATCTCGGCGTACAGCTTAAATCTATATTAATTTCTAAACTAGTCGAGCTAACGCTGGTCGATTTGAAAATTGCCCTAAAAGACGGCTTTTTCCTAGAACCTCCTTAGTAGATTGATCTATCTGGGTGAACTACTGTCACGAAGAGTATCTTTCGGATAGCCTAGCATGACTGCCACGCCGTTCATACTTATTTACAGGAGGGCCAGTGGATAGCACGGGTATTCATTTCCTTGAAACGCTTAGGTTTGATCGTAGATTTGCGAATGCCCATTTGAATGAGTGTGCATTTTATATAAGCCTAACTTAAAATAACCATAGAATGCTTGACTCCCTAATCCTTCTTACATGAAGTGCGATTTTTTTTCGGCAGTTATCGTCAGAATATGAAAAGAAACCCACCGAGGGGTAGCAATGTACTAGCATAATCAATTAAAAAAGGAGAGGTATGCAAAGAAGGAGGAGTTAAACGCCCCACTCCCATCAGTTTCGCGGTGTGTAGCTACCATTGTGCATGTCAATTCTGCCAGTGATGTCCTGCCAGGTGGCATCGAAGCGTCTCCCAGTGCTTGCTAACAAGCCTTCCTCCTCAGCTTCTTCGGCGTCCTCGTCAAGCTGCCGCTCATCCAATCTTGGTGAGCGAAAAAGAGAAGTGATGAAAAGAACAATATATACACCTGTTTGCATAGAATGTAAGTTTCTAGGTATCTAAATACCACACATAACATCTGCTGGGATGAACTTACCAAGAAAAGCGAACTGAGCCCAGAAGAATACAATACCGAAAAACGGGAAATTCATCGTCACTCGATTGAGGAATGTACTAGAAATGCTTGGCGTACATACTAGTTTTGCCGCTGGGTTGTCTGCCAACTCCGAACATGGTTTGATAAGGTGTCTGTTGTTTGAGCAGTCAGGTTTTTCACTGACAGAATCAGGAACACGATCGCAGAATGTTTGCGGTCCAAATGTTGCGTATTGGGGTGCAACGATCATGGATACCGAGTAATTCAAAGCCAGTATAATCAACATCAACATAGCCGTCGCTAAGAGGAGAGCTTGGGGAGACGTGTGGCCTTTTCTGATTTGAAAAATTTTGATCCACAAGAATCGAATGCCAACAACAGCTATGCCAACAACAGAGCTACAAAAGAACAGCAGCACAAGAAGGGTGAAAATAGCATAATCCACTGGGAATACCTTGGCAGATTGAACGAAAACCCAATTGGCGGGGTTAAAAACATTAACGTGTCCAAGTATATATCCACAACGATGCTTGCAAATAGAATTTTTAGCCTTGTCGATTGCTGTCAGCAGCATGGATATCCACGTTGCCAGTACAATAAGAAGCAAAAGAATACCGCTTATGAGCTTGAACGGCCGAAAGACAGCGGCGATTTTGAGCCACACTTTCACAAACCAACTTCGACCTTTTCCTTGAGCCTCTTCAACCAAGCGTTGGCGCCGAATAAGAGTCCTTTCCTCCCGGACAAGAGTGTCTAACTGCCTGCGGTCTTTAGAAGGCAAAAGCTCTGGATTTCCTCCACAACGACCTTCTAATTGGCGCTGCCGCTCGCGATTTGATTCAAGTTGCGTAACTGTAGTCGCCTTCAAAGTCGGACTCGAAACTGAAGGAGCCGTCTTGATTAGACTCATTGGAAGGAGGGCAAGACCACAAGAGGTGTACAAGGCATATAGACATAGCCCGATGGTCGTTAGCAGCCCCAGCGCAAATGTTAGCGCACGCTCGCCATCTGCATTAAAACTGATTAGGCCCAGTAGAGTGAAGAGAGTCATTGAGAACCCAACAGCATTCTGGAATACTTACGATTTTCAGTCAACAGTTTTTTAAAATAATCCATACGCTGGCTGTCTTTGTTGGAAACAGGAACAAAGAATCCAACAAGGAACAACACAACCACAATCGCAACAAACGAGATGGTATATTTGAGAGCACCCCAGAATCGACTTCCGACGCTTTCTTCTCTTGTTTCGGCAGCAACTTCGTCATATTCTTCGCACCAGAAATAGGTAAACGGAATCACGAGTAAACAAAGTAAGGCATCCAAAGAATAAAGGAAATAATACGCAACTGTTAAGGAAAACGTGATCTTGTCCACTTCATTTTGGGTAACCCAATCCTTCCGCCGGCCTAATGCCGATGAAGTTGTGGATGATACGAGGGCGATGTCAACTGGGAGTAAGAGAACAGTTGCAAGAAACGTGGTGATGGCAAAGATGCAGGTCAAAGTTACAGATGGGGAACGATCCCGAGGGGTTTGGTATATGTAGATGAAAACAGAGGCGACTGTAATCAAAATGACTATTGCGATTGCATAGACTACCCAGATCAGGGACGTCTGTAGAAGGGCCATGCTGAAAGAACGGTTTCACATGAGACCTCAGGTCAGGTCAAACTAATAATTACTGTATGACAAGAGAATTAACTGCCTGGTATGTGGTATGATCGGGAAAAGGATGGGTGGGAAACGAACACTAAGAATAAAAGAGATGATTAATTATCCATGGAAACCAAGCATAATGCTGAGACAAAAAGAAACCCTTGATTACGTCTTAAATCCCCAAGTAGCCATCGTCAACTTTTCGAAGCGTATTACATCATCGAACGACTGAGTGTCAAGGGTGGGTCACGTGTTAGATTTGTTGTTGGCTTCCGTTTGGCTGACGTCCATGGGCAGATGAGCAAGACCGTGGACCTCTCGATTGTTTATTTCCACCAGGTCAAACCTTTTCATCTCGGCATTAATTAGCCGTTTATTTTCTTTCCCCCTATCATTCATTTTTTTTTTTTGGGAAATGGTTGCCCTTGTTTTTGTCAGTTGAAGAAACTGGGTTTCCGGGGAGAGTCAAAAAAAAAAATCACCTAATTCAAATCGTGATACCCAAATGCAGTGTTATACCGAGTTGTTGCCTCCCACGGGGGTAACTCATGCTTTGAATGTTCCGTTCATCTCCGCAACAGCCAACAATCTGGTGATTGTTAGGACATCTCTTCTTCAGATATTTTCTCTACTCACAATTACTTCTCGACCGGATGGCGGAATCACCGAAAATCGGTTGACATCGCCAGACCAATTAGAGATCACGAAGCTGGTCCTGGAGAGAGAATATACTCTTCCTGGAACAGTAAGTGGTCTTAGCCGGGTCAAGGTTTTAAACACCAAGTGTGGCGGAGAGGCTATCTTACTTGCTTTTCGAAATGCGAAACTTAGCTTGATCGAGTGGGATCAGGAGCGTCATAGCATTTCCACCATCTCCATCCATTATTACGAGCGGGATGATTTGACCCGTAGCCCCTGGGTACCTGATTTGAGCAGCTGTGGCAGCATCCTCAGCGTGGACCCAAGCAGTAGATGCGCAGTCTTCAATTTCGGAATACGAAACCTGGCCATTCTTCCTTTTCATCAACCGGGAGATGATTTGGTGATGGATGATTATGATTCTGATCATGGCGATAAGCACGCTGATCAAGTTGCTGATATGGAGAAAACCAAGGATGGCACGGCGCATCAAACCCCGTATGCCTCATCTTTTGTCTTGCCATTGACTGCATTGGATCCGTCTCTACTCCACCCAATAAGTCTTGCCTTTCTATATGAATATAGGGAGCCGACATTTGGCATTTTGTATTCGCAAGTTGCGACCTCCAATGCCCTTCTTCATGAACGAAGGGATGTTGTTTTCTATGCCGTTTTTACCCTAGATTTGGAACAGCGAGCCTCTACGACGTTACTCTCAGTCTCTAGACTACCTAGCGATCTGTTCAAAGTGGTAGCTCTTCCACCTCCTGTCGGAGGTGCCCTACTCATTGGCTCCAACGAGCTTGTGCATGTTGACCAAGCGGGCAAAACAAACGCGGTTGGAGTTAATGAGTTTTCTAGACAAGTCTCGACTTTTTCAATGTCAGATCAATCGGATTTGGGCCTACGCCTTGAAGGATGTGTTGTTGAGCGGCTTGGCGATAATAATGGAGACTTACTTTTGGTGCTTTCAACTGGGCACATGGTTCTTGTTGATTTTAAGTTGGATGGGAGATCGGTGTCTGGCATCTCAGTCCACTCTCTCCCTGCAAACGCTGGTGGAAACATCATGAAATCTGCTGCTTCCTGCTCGGCTTTCCTTGGCAATGGAAGAATATTCTTCGGGAGCGAGGATACGGATTCAGTACTTTTAGACTGCCCTTCTTCCCCGTCGAACACCAGAAAGTCCCGATCTCAAACCAAACACATTGGAGATGACCATAGCGACCTTTCCGACGAAGACCAGACCGAAGATGATGCTTACGAAGATGATCTCTATTCTACAGCGTCTGAAATGCCAACAGGAGGTCATCGCTCATCTACAGAAACGTCTACTTTACGATTGTATAGTTTTCGAGTAAATGACACACTCTCTAATATCGGCCCACTCAGAGACATAGCATTGGGTAATTCCTTTGCAAGTATCGCAAGCCAAAAACCTCACCTCGAGGATACCTCTGTCAGCCTGGAGCTAGTAGCTTCTCAAGGTTCCGATACAAGTGGCGGTCTAGTGGTGATGAAACGTGAAATTGACCCTCATGTGATCACCTCCATGAAAGTTGATTCAGTCGACTGTGTCTGGGCAACCTCTGTTGTTCATGGGAAGGGTGCCTTATCCAATGTTTCTGAACAAAAGGAGAAGGAAGAATGCCGTCAGTATGTGATAGCCTCGAAATTGAAGCATATGGATAGGGAAGAATCAGAAGTCTTTTTGGTGGATGGGCAAACCCTGAAGCCTTTCAAGGCCCCTGAATTCAACCCAAACGAGGATTTTACCATCGACGTTGGGACACTGGCAGGTAGAAGCCGGGTTGTCCAAGTTCTGAAGAACGAGGTCAGAAGCTACGATAGTGGTGAGTCACCGGTATGAATATTGTATCCAGCAAAGCCCCTGACAAATTTAGAACTGGGACTGGCCCAAATATATCCAGTATGGGACGAAGACACCAGCGACGAACGAATGGCCGTGGCCGCGAGCTTCGTGGATCCTTATCTCGCAATCCTTCGAGACGATTCAACTTTACTGCTCCTTCAAGCTGATGAAAAAGGAGATCTTGATGAAGTGGTGCTCAGTGAAGATATATCCACTAAAAAATGGCTCTCTTCCTGCGTATACTATGACCATAATGGGTGCTTTTCCATGGTTGATCCAGCCTCGGAAAAATCATCTCGCCGCACTGTACTCTTGTTCTTATTGAGCTCGGACTGCAGGCTATTCGTAAGTCTCAAGGAACCTTTGAAATTTGCGACTCCAAAGCTTATGAAAATGGTTAGATGTTCGAATTACCTGACCAGAAGTTACTGTCAGTCATCGAAGGTGTCGATTGCTTGCAGCCTATTTTGTCCAATGAACAGCCAAAACGATCAGCCACGCGGGAGATTTTGACGGAAGCTATTATCGCGAATCTTGGAGATTCATGGAGCAGTTCGCCTTATCTAATTGTAACTTCGCCCCTACCCTCCATTCTCCAGCGTGATTCATATTCTCTGCGAGGCGTTAAGCATTAAGCATCTAACCATGAAAAAAAAAAAAAAACAGTTCCGAACTGAAAGTGACGACCTTGTGGTATACAAGCCATTCTTAACCAGGGCAGGAAATGGGGGGTTTATATCTTTTTTAAGAGAGACTAATCACCATTTACCAAGAGTTTCTTCTAACATCAGCGAGACCAGGTCTCGCGAACAGCGAACAAAGCCACTGCGCATATTACCTAACATTTCGGGCCTCAGCACCGTATTCATGCCCGGAAACTCGGCGAGCTTCATTTTCAAGACGTCGACAAGTTCTCCACATGTCATACGCTTGAGGGGAGAACCTGTACAGGGATTGAGCGGCCTTGATTCAGCTGGTCTTGGATGTGATCGAGGCTTTGTTTATGTGGATTCGAAGGTACTGCTATATCCACCGCCTGCTGTATTCCACAACTAAACAGGTCTTCTAGGAGATTATCCGTATATGCCAATTGCCCCACGGGACTCAGTTTGGATATCCATGGACTTTGCGAAAAGTTCATATTGGGGAGCAGATTGACCACCTTACTTACTCTTCTTCATCTGAAACATATGTTCTTGGGACTAGTTATAAGGAAGATTTCAAATTGCCTGAAGATGACGAGCTACACCCCGAATGGCGCAGTGAAGGTTTGTCTAAGACCTTTCCCCCCCTCTCCCTTTTTACTGGGATAAATGCTGACAAATTTCTAGTGATCTCGTTCCTCCCTGAAGTGGATCAGAGCTCGCTGAAAATTGTCAGCCCGAGGACATGGTCTATCATTGATAGGTATGGATCAAAACAACATTTGAAAGTATTGAAGTGCAACTGACGTCCTAGAAGCTACCCATTAGGGCCTGCTGAGCATGTGATGGCACTGAAAAACATAAATCTCGAGGTTTCTGAAAATACGCATGAACGTAGGGACATGATTGTTGTGGGAACCTCATTTGCTCGGGGTGAGGATATACCATCGCGGGGATGTGTGTATGTTTTTGAGGTTATCAAAGTGGTCCCGGATCCCGAGAAACCAGAAACGGACCGCAAATTAAAGCTCATGGGAAAAGAGCTGGTTAGAGGTGCGGTGACAGCATTGTCGGGAATCGGTGGACAAGGCTTTTTGGTTGTAGCTCAGGGTCAAAAGTGCATGGTCAGAGGCTTGAAAGAAGACGGCAGTCTTCTGCCTGTCGCTTTCATGGACATGCAGTGTTATGTCAATGTGGTCAAAGAGCTTAAGGGTACTGGGCTGTGCATTTTCGGGGATGCTGTCAAAGGGCTTTGGTTTGCGGGTTATTCGGTAATAAAATCAACGCTCCCAAACCCTATCATTCATTCAACAACAATTCATCTAACTGCTTTTGTCCCCAGGAGGAACCGTATAAAATGAGTCTCTTCGGAAAGGACACTGAATATCTCGAAGTTATTGCTGCGGATTTTCTCCCCGATGGCAATAAGCTGTTCGTTTTGGTTGCCGATAGTGACTGTAATCTCCATGTCCTGCAATATGACCCGGAAGGTAAGTTTAAAAAAGCAGGGTTAATTGTGATTTTAAACTGACCCAAATAGACCCGAGATCCTCGAATGGCGACAGATTGCTGAGTCGAAGTAAATTTCACATGGGTCATTTTACGTCGACATTGACACTATTACCGCGCACTATGGTCTCTTCGGAGAATGAGATACCTGAACTAGATGAGATGAACGTCGATATACCTATTGCACTTCACCAGGTGCTCATTACGACTCAGAGTGGATCTGTGGCTATTGTGACATCTGTATCGGAAGATTCTTATCGCCGACTGTCAGCTCTACAGTCTCAGTTGACAAACACGCTTGAGCACCCGTGCGGATTAAACCCTCGGGCTTTTCGGGCGGTCGAGAGTGATGGCGCTGCCGGAAGAGGCATGGTTGATGGAAATTTGTTGTGTCAGTGGTTGGACCTGAGCAAACAACGTAAGATGGAAATCGCCGGCCGGGTAGGCGCTAATGAGTGGGAGATTAAGGCCGATCTTGAGGCTATTAGTGGGGGCGGACTTGGATACCTGTGATATGATAGCATCTGGGTTGTCGAGAGTTCAAATAGTAATGCTATCAAGATATCCCACAGGCAAAAGATGGGACATGTGGAGGAGGCCAAAGGCACGTTAAGCAAGCCAATGAATTATGTTGGGGAGGGGGGTTTCTTTCTATTTTCGTTGAATATGCCGACCCTGACCCTGACATCTATGTCAACAACCACAATGAAATAAAGTCCATAAATATCTATTCTAGTAAACTCGGTGGCATAAATTTGTTTGAATCCTTGTCTCTTTGGGAATTGTCTCGATAGGATCGAGACAGGAAGTATGATACTATACCCTTTCTATGCCGATCATCAAGTCCAGGGGAATAGCCCTTGCAATATTATCTGGTTCTGAATTGGCATAATGATAACCATTATCTTGAGAGAAACCCAAGAAGGAACAAGTGTTTTAGAAACAAAAGAGAATTGGAAGATGGAGGAAGAGAGAAAATAATAAGCACCGGGCAATCCAAATGATTTGATAAATATTTTTCAGATGCATTTGGCGAATGTTTCCAGACGGCCAGCCGAGTTCGCGAAAATAGAAACAAACAATAAACTCAAAGAACTTAATGTAGCCACCAGCCTCCATCCGATGATTCCCCGAGCCAAAAGGTAGTATGGCATAACATCATGACAGTGGGATATAATGATTTTAGAAAACAGAAGCAGAATCAAACTAAGGAAGTAACATAAAAAAGAAAAGAAAAGAAAAGAAAAGAAAGAACATAGACATCAAGTACTCCAATGCGCCGTGACCTAAAAACCGACCTCTCATCACCAAAACCCGATCATTGCCATTCCCATATCCATACATATCGAAAATCCAAAATTATTGGTATTCTCCCCAAGGCCAGCCAAAATGGAGAACGAACCAGTTCTCAATGATCCAGGCGAGGAAGAGAAAGAGAAGAAATCAGACTGTCGCAAGATTACCCTGGCTTTAAAAAACATCTTCAGCGGCGAAATACCGCTTGCTTTTACCTCGAGTTGCGACAAACTTCATTTCTGGCATATTGGTGTGATGGACCACATGCGGTCGATACACGGCATCGACTGGTGCTTGCCAATCATCCAAGCCAAGAGGAAAGTATTCGTACAACAAATCGGCACTTTCATTGGGAAAAGGAAGCGAGGACGCAAATGGCTGCTGCAAACTTGCGGTATTAAGAAGAGGAAGCGATGACGAGGGTTGCCGAGAGTGTGTCTGATGTATATTATGAGATAATTTGCGCATTTTCGCCGGTGGCGCAGGGTTATCCATGCCCAAAGACTTTTGGGAGACATCATTGGGGTATGAAGAAGTCGATCTGGCCGGATCATGTAAATTAACGGCGTGGTCACCGCCTTGGTCATCGTCCAAAAGTGATAAATGAATGGGAGCCGCGACCGAGCTCTGGCGTTGTTGCGATTCTGCCGTGCGAGAGTAATCGGGGCTGGACTGCTGATAGATTGAGGTATGAGGTAAGGGGGCAGCAGGTGAGATCGCATTACCCGCAGACTGCGGGATCTGGGACCAATCCGGGGAAGCCTGTTGTGGAAGAGCTACCCCAGCTTGGGGGGCAGACATCTCTGGCGAGCTGCTCTTAGCGGTCGACTTGGCCTTGGCTGGGGTGAGACTGGCTCGGGGAACGGATTCACTGGTAGGGGTTCGATTGACTGTAGCAGACGCAGGGGCCTGGGCACTCTTTCTCGATGCAGCGGCACTGCCACTCAAGGGAAGATCCTTGCGAGATTGGAAGTTACGGGGACTGCGGCCACGGACAATGACGGGACCTGAATGTACTTCACAAATAGGGATCTTGGTACCGGTGGACAAAGTCGCGACGACTCGGAGCCGTACAACAAAATGCTGCTGCAGCTCCTTCCTTCGCCCGTTATTGGCCGTGGCGACACGGAACTGCAGCCGCTTCCATGCGATAGGGAAAGTAGCATAGTCGGTGTCGAGGTCTTGACCAGCCATGATATCCAACGGGAGGGGTGGGGGTTCTCTCTCAACCTTGGTGTTACTGTTGTCTTCGAGGGGTGGGTTGCCATTGGCGGCGGGAGTCTTCCACGGTACGGAGATGATCTTAACTGGATTTCCCTCCACCGACTCGGTGGCCGAAACGGTGAGTTCTTGCGCCAAAATCGGTATTCGGTCGCCTTGGTCGGTCATTATATAGCGCAGACTGCGAGGCAAGGTGACAGAGCCAGTGATCTGAAAAAGATTGCGACGATAACAGGTCAACTCGGCGCCCTGTTGCGGAGGCGCATTCTCAGAGGGGGAGGTAGTCCACGGAGATTCGGCCAGAAAGAACATGCCATGCAGTTGAGCCGTCAGGGATAATGAAGTCCGCCGCAACGAATAGTCCCGCAAAGTAAAGTTGTAAACAGGTATGGAGAAGCTCAACAACTTATTGTTGTGGTCTATGGAGGAATCCGGGGGCTGTTCGGGGGGAGCGGGCTCGAACGGGGTCACGATATCTGTAAAAGGGTCTTCATAACTGGAAGGAAAGCGTTTCAAAGTTGACGTCGGTAAACCATGCTGAGCGAAAGCAATGTCATCACCGCTGGTTCACAAACACGGTTAGCATCTTGATTTCAAGCTCGTCACTGAACTTGGCAACGCACCTCACAAAGGTATCCGAGTCGAAATTAGAACGATGATCTGGAAGATCCATTCCAGGTATTGCATTAAGGTAATCAGTACCCTGAAGATTCCCGAACGACAGCGGACTGGCCAGGTAGGGCATGGCATCGAAGCCCTCCATAGCGTGGGTTGCGAACTGGAGGGGTGGAAGGGATTTGATTGCCCGTCTAACCGGCAACGGAGAGGAGGAAAGGAGAGCAAGAAGGGAAAGAACGAGGAGAAAAAAGAGGGGAAGAAAGGGGAAAATGGAAAAAAGGAAGAGAGGAGGGGGAGGGGAAAGTAGACACGGTCTTGGTTGGATCGGAGAGCTGAGCGCGATCGCAACGAACGCGGAGAAGGCGGGAGGGTCTAGAGAGGAGGGGACATGGAGAGAGGGAGAGGGAGAGGGAAAAAGAAGGAATGTATAGATGAAGGGATAGAGAAAGAGAAAAGGAAGAAGAGAGAATCGGAACCTCCCGAAGTCAGTAAGAGGAGGAGGAAGAGGAGGAGAAGAGAAGAGCAGATGAAAGAAAGAATGGATGATTGGGATTGGATGGTTCGAGCAGAAGAATCCGGAGTAAGTTTAGAGGCGAGGGGAGATAACGAGAGACGGAGGCGGCGATGGGGCGAGTGGAGCAGTCGAAATCATACAACAGAAGATAATCAAAAGAAAATAGCAACAAGAGGAAGAAGAATAGTAGACAATTGGACTGGTGAAAGCGACCGCAGACGGATAGTGGAACTGGTAGATTTCCAAGTTTTCTTCCGCCTATCTTTTGTTGTCGCTGCTGCTGCTGCTGCTGCTTCTGTCTGGCCCTGGCATCCCTTTTGGTTACTTTCCGACACTCTTGTAGAGAGCAAAGAAAAGGCAGCAGTCAGACCGAAGAGGGAGAGGAGAAGAAGTCATTTTAGCGTCCGCTGCTTATCCGCTGAATTTGCCCCAGCTCAGTCTGATGATCACCGTTGGAAAAAAGCAGGCCTTGATGTAATAAGTCTCAGTCTATTCAGGAGGGTTTTCAATCCATGTGATACAGATGATGATTACCTATTGATTGACTAGCTATCTATCTGCTCTGTATTCTCTCTCTCTCTTGCTTTTCTTCTCCATGTTCTAATCGGCTTGTCGCACAGGCTGCGAGAAAAAAAAAAAAAAAAAAAGAAAAAAAGAAAAAGAAAAAGTCCATATGTTTTGCTCTGCCAACCGTCGTCGGACGACACTAGTCCCTAGACAGTCTGGCGGGACCCACTACGCACCTACCCCAGTTAAGCACCTGCCGAATATGGTATTGCTGTTTCGGGCTAGTCCACTCGGACTCCACCCCAAACCCGGGGGAAACAAGCGGTTTTTTCTTCCTGTTCATTTCAAAGTTCAAACAGAGTTCCGGTTACTGCCGGGCAATTTGGTCTGATAATATAAATGGATTATTATCCAAGTTGTTTTTGGAATGGAATCATAATAGATTAGGATAGTGTCATACTATATCTCGAGCAAAGTAATCCGGACCCTGGTGGGTAGTTTTATTTTATTTTATTTTATCTTTATCTTTATTTTATTTTATTTTTTCTCTGCTGATTGGCTGGCATTAAGCTCTCGGGCTACCTGTTTGGGTTATTCAAGCAGTCAGCCCGCCAGGGCTGATCCAGAAAGGCTGCGAACAAAGCACCCAATGCAGTATCTACCGATTTCCTGTCTCTTTTGTCTTGTCTTGTCCATGATTACATATAGACAATATTCTTATATTGGAGAGAAGGAAATCTTTCCGCATGCAATCATACCTCGACCAATCATGAGCCTCGGTTGGGGAGGGATCCTCATCCGATCCATGTCTCCATCGCTGACTGGACCAGGATGATCACCATGGCCCCATCTGACATGCAGCCGCTTTAATTTCCAAACCACCCATCCGTCTTGCTCTTGGCTGTCCAACCAGCAGAAAACAGCTCACCTCATCCTCCTGCGCTCTGATTGGTGCCAAAGCTTTGCCAGTGCCTGGCTTTGACTTTGTGGTTCCACCACTGAGAATGGCCGGTGCGAGGGCTAGTCTGGTCGTTCTTGCCTGTCTCAACGGATGCAGAACCGGCCTTACTGGACTAGCCGGGCCTACGGCCAACTTTACTTATTCTCGCTCCTTGGGGGCCAAGAGCGGCGATTGGCTGGCGCCAGCATGTCTCAAACTCAGATCAGCCACTACAGGAGGACAATAATATCGACAATTGAGATACTGGCTGGCCTTCTAGAACCACCACGGGGGTTTTCCCTTTTCCCTGCCCTGGGATCTTCATCGCAGCCGCTTCAGGGCGTTGATGGTGAAACCACAAGTGTAACTCTGCGTATAGTAGTTATCGTACCGGAATCACAAGCAAAAAAAGTCCTGTCTGTGGAACAATCTCCATCTATCCATCTATACAAGTAGATAAGGTTGGTATCATGTGAATATAGTACCATCATCCAGATAACGTTAGATCATCCGGTCCGATCCTATACAGAATAGTCAGGTCGAACCAGAACTAGCCTACTGTCTGATACAAATTATCACCACCAAAGCCAATCTTTCAATATCATTGCTTTTTGTTAAAAAAAAAAAAAAAAAAAAAAAAAACAGCATCCATACCAAGTTATCAAATCACCTTTTTAGTCGTTCTGCAACCGCTCTTCTCCACAATGTATATTAATTAATTCTCCGCCCTGAACGGGCCCAATTTGGCCTCCGATCTCCGAAAACAGTTTTCTCTCTATGAACCTCTCTCTCGCTCGGTCTCGACTCTAATCCAAGACTACCTAAACGGTTTGTCAATCAATTAATCAATTTTGTACTCTCTCTCCCTCTCCCCATGGATCATTTCAAGCAGATCCGCGTCTACCTTACGCTTCAAGACCTTCAAATCTTTGTGCCTTGTTCATCTCGGAAAATCCAGTGCAAATCATTGGCCATGGCCTCGTATTCTCATGCCCCATTCCCCCATCCTTAATATCATCACCCACCCCGGTCAATAATCGGAGAATAACAGAGAAAGAAAAAAAAAAAAAAAAAAAAAAGAAGAGAGGAGAAAAGACACTCGATCTACTGCACTAAATGAAAATGTCTGCCCGTTTTGAACCCAGAAGATCAAATACACAAGTGGATATCATATGCCATGCCAAAAGAAGAAGAATTAAAAAAAAAAAAAAAGGAGAGAGAAAAGAAAAACCATTTCTAGGACGAGGACATCATGGTCCAGCTCGCTGCATCGCAGTTGACTTCTTCAAAGCTGTGCAGCATACTAAATCCCATCCCTGACAAACAATCAAAGTTGCTGTCGCCATCAACCTGTTTCCGTTAGATCATAGGCCAAACTATCAAGGAATACAGATAGACACTCACACAATCCAAAACAACCGCCTCTGCTCCCTGCTTGCGGATTTGTTTGATCCCCAGTACTATCAACCCCTGCATCACGGTGGCGTACTCGCCCACCGACGGTGAAATCACCGGCGATGAGATGCCCCCCGTTATTACGCCCTGCGTGGCCTTGAGTGCAGGCATGTTTTGTGCCAAGCTCGCCCGCCCGTTGTAGATCACCACACTGCCCAGCACCGCTCCATCTCCGGGTCGTTTCGCGCGGATAATCCCACAGTCCGGCGCTCCTCCTAGCGCCACCTTGTAAATTTCCATCACTCCCTGGCGCGAATTGGTTTTGATGTGATCGAGGATCGTGTTCGCATAATCCCACCCGTACACGAGATCATATGCCACTTCGGCATTCTGCAGCCCATATACTAGTCGGTCCGGCGGCGTCCACGTCGACACGTTGCGCAGCACAACGCTGCAAACCGGCCGGGAAAGCGCCGTGTTCCATCCCAGATTGGCAAACCACTGTCGCAGCCTTTTCCGCTCAACCGGGTTGGCGGCGGGGATTCCTAGGTAGATGCCGGGCAGGCGGGATCCTAGCTGGAACCGTCTGATTCCTTTCCGCTGCAGAAGCGTGCGAATAGCGCGGTTATGTAAAGAATTCCCTATTGATAGTTTGCGCCGAGACGGATCCACTATCAACGACCCAATGACTCCCGTTCCTGTGGACCGGAAGAAGTACGTCGAGCAGAAGCCGTACAGTGCACGGGTGCTGCTGTTTCGCACTACAAAGTGTGCCTCGTCGATCCCCCCTCTTCCAAGGAGAAAGCTGCTGCATGTCACGCCCAAGAGCTCGGAATGTTGCCCCTGGGGGCTGTCTGCCCTGACTGCATCCAGCAAAGCATCTAAACCACCTCCATCTCTCTCCTCGTTCCAATTCTCCACGAGCCAGTGTTGTCGTGCCTGATGAATTTTCTGGCTACGGTTTATAGACCCGGGCAGTGACCCCATCGGAGTCAATTCTCCGTAGAGAATTTTGACTAGGGCTTGGAGAGCGGTCTCGGTGAAATCGTACGTGCAGACATATGTTCCGATCGATGGGTCCATGGCAAAATCATACGGCGAACTGGCTGCGACCACAATCATCGGTTTCTCCCTAGGTTCACCGGCCGGCGAACATTGCGACTTGCATATCATGGACACGTGTTTGGCGAAGCCATGCTGGTATAGGTTCCTATTCGCATCGGCGGTGACGACAATGACTGCGCTGGCTCGCGCTATAAGATTCTCATGGACTGGACGGACACCGTTGGAGGTGTAGGAGGTGTGCAATACACGGCCGCTCCTTTGACGGGAGAGAGACCTTCCCAATTCCTTGAAGACACTCTCACCACTGAGGACCGAGGCTGTTCGATCCAATGCCATCGGATCAAGGGACAAGGCCAGATTCTCAGTCAACGAGTGAGACACTGCCGAAGCAGGCAGAGGCTTCACCAATGGGGTGAGAAGCAAGAGTTCCTCGTGTGCTTCAAGAATGTTGGCCAAGGGCAGCAAATTTTGGTTATCCCGCACCACAGAGATGGAGCTATTGTATGCTCTTGTGGAGAGGCTCGTATGTGTCGGTTGCATCTGTATAAGTGAAGTGAGTCCTGGTGGGTTCAAAGCCTGCTCCCAAGAAGTGCATTTGGCCTTCATCCTCAATACTCGACGCAAGGATTGTTCTATTCGTCCTCGGCCAATAATGCCATTTTCTACTCCGAGTTTCAATCCGTTAATGGCTTCCTGCTGCACGGGGAACGACCTGCACAACAGTATGATATCGCAGCCTGCATTTTTGGCCATAACTGTCCCACCGCCAACGCCGATGTTATGAGTCAGAGCTTCCATTTCCAAGCACTCTGAGACAACTACACCATTGAATTTCATGTCCTTACGCAGCAGATCATCAACTACCTGCTCACTCAGACAAGCATGCATCACATTGACTCCTGCGGAAGACATGGAAACACCCCCAACCATCATGGAGTCCAAGCCATGGTTGATAGCGTTGCGGAATGGAACAAGTGCAGTCAGACTTAGCTGTTCTAATGATTCGGTAATGATAGGAACGTCGGTTTGGGACCCTAGAAACTCCAGATTGCCGTAAGATGGAAAGTGCTTGCCACATGTCACGAGACCCGCTTCCTGGTAGCCTTTCATGTATTCAACCCCATACAGCGAAACCTCCTGGGGGTCATCACCCGTGGTACGCACGCCTAGAGGCTGACTCCGCACGTTGGTCAAAACATCTAGAACGGGGCCTAGAATGAAATTGACCCCTACAGCTTTGAGCTCCTGAGCTGTTGCCACAGCCACATCATGAGCCAGGGTCTTCGACCCTGTAGCTGCAATTCCCATGGCACTGGGAAATTGGCGGATATATATTTCATCGTACAGACTGTTTACACCACCATTCTCTTGGTCCAAGGCGATTAGCAGAGGCACCGGATGGCCAGCATCCCGGGCGATGATCTGTAGCTCAAGGACAAGACGACTCGCCTCTTCCGCAGCTGTAGGTACATTAGTGTGCTATTATGTATTGAGATATTATCGATTGATGGGTCATCAATTAACCACAACCGATAGGGAGGGAGATAACACGAATAGAGAGCAAAACGGGATACATTTCAGATTCTTGGCAGACAGCAAAACTGCTCCCAAGTGGTAATTCTCAATAAGTGAGCGAATTTGAGGACTGACAGTGGTTCCATCAAAGCCCATCATAAAGAGCTGGCCCATCTGCCTGTCGAGATATCAGCGCTCATCCCGTTCAACATCATCGGAATACAAGGGAAAAGCAACGGCAAGGAAAGGAAATTAAATAATAGAGGGGGGAAAGCCAAGACATTCTAGTCCTACATACCTATCTAAATCCTCCCAGCCAGGGGGCAGCATGTCCTCTTTCGGGGCCATGATGGCCCTTGATGAGGAATGCCAGTGCAGAGCCTAACGGAACAGGGTGACACCCCCCACCAGCCCACGAACGATTTTAGGAGCTTAAAGGAGGGAAGTGGAGGGGCAGGAAGTGAGGAATCAGAAATAAAACAAAATAAATAAATAAATAAATAAATAAAGACGAAGACGACGAAGAGTTTGAACACAATGTTGACCAGAAGAGGGACTCCCGAAGCAACAGTGGTTGATTCAAGCTATCTGAGGCTAAGCTCCCAGGAACAGCTTTGCTGGAATGATAAGCTAGCAATGCAACCAGCGAATGAGCGTCAATAGCGTCAATGAGGGGAAGCTGAAAACAACAATCATTAGGTCCGATACGGTAGCAATAGGAGGGGGAAAATTGGATAACGGAGGAAGGAGGGGGAGAGGAACAGATGAAGTTGTCACTGTTACAGCTGCCTGTAATCGCTGGATAAATCAAGTCGTCCACTCTGTCTGCTGGTACCGACGGAAGAAGCGCTAGGGAAAAGAGTTGGTCACGTGGCAGTGTTTCAATACTGTATTTAGGTAATATACTGGTAATAGCAATTCACGGCTGTTTCAGCATCCTGACCGTATCGTAGCCGTATCCGTACCGATACCATACCAAAATACCACGCCACGGCAGCGTTGCACTGTTTCCCCAGGTTGTCCAATTCTGCCGAATGCAACGGCGGAGCTCATCTTGGAAACCGCCTGCCAAACTATCCCAACTCTCTTCTCTTCTGGAGGGGGGTATGACACCTCTTTGTGCAACATCAGATTGGTCTCCCAGCGGATGGAACCTTTGGCCCAGCATGACATCTGCTAGGTATGCATGCAGACAATGCTCACTTACGTCGTCTTGCCTCCTGTCTGCTTTGATTGGCAGCTTCTATGCCTAAACTACAGAAGGGGGTTGCGTCATTTCCAGTATCTCAACCACGGGTCTTGTTAGATTTATGGTGCTGGATAGCATCAGATGGAGCATTTGGCCACCGTCAAGGGCAAAAAGAACAATGTGACTGCGAATCCATTGTTCTTATCCCATTCCTGGCCCCTGAACCGGTAAAAAGCGTCCAACCCAGCACGAAAAGCATAGGCCATACTACCAGATTGGGCAGGGGACGATGATGTAGAGATGAAGATCACAGTCCTGACCACTGCTGCCAGTATCACCCTGTCACACTCTCCACAGGCGGCCTAGAACGGTTGTGAGGTTGAATTGTAACAGACCCATGGATGATGGGGCTATCGGTCGCTTTGATCTTAACCTGAGCATTTCTTCTTCATGGAACCTTGAAAACGTCTTTCTTTCCCATCCACACTCCTACTCCTCAGACCAAACTTCTTTAAATCTTTTCTCCATCTCCCGCCTGCGTACCTTCCTGATCTATCTGTCGCTTATCAGTTCCTATCAAGCTTCTTCAAGTGACGTAGCTTCGCTGACTGGCATCATGTACGCTGCACCTCTTCCCAGGATTCTGATGCAGCCCCAATAGAAACAAGCTAATTACTTTTACCTTGATCTATAGGAGAGTGATTATCAGAGAGAATCCTCGAGAGGTGTCCGAGTACATCGCTGACTATATTATCAGTATGTTTCAGTCCGATCGTCAGCCCAGCAAAGCCTAGCTCTTCTAACAAAGTCTCTGAATGCAGGCCGTATCAAGTCGTTCAGACCGACCGAAGACCAGCCTTTTGTGCTTGGTCTTCCAACCGGCAGCAGCCCTGAAATTATCTACAAGAATCTTGTCCAGCGCTTTAGGGCTGGCGACATCTCGTTTAAGAATGTTGTGACTTTTAATATGGTAAGATTTGATATGCCCTCTGCCTTCAACAACCAAATCATCTGACCAAGGCAGGACGAGTATGTTGGTCTGCCTCGCGATCACCCCGAGTCATACCATAGCTTCATGTACAAACATTTCTTTTCGCACGTGGACATCCCGCCCCAGAACATTAACATCCTCAACGGAAATGCACATGACCTCGCTGCTGAGTGTGCTTCGTTCGAATCCCGAATCGCTGCCTACGGTGGCATTGAGCTCTTCCTTGGCGGCGTGGGCCCTGATGGACATATCGCGTTCAACGAGCCAGGATCGTCTCTGAGCAGCCAGACTCGGGTTAAGACTTTGGCTTACGACACCATCCTGGCCAACTCTCGATTTTTCGACAATGACATCAACCAGGTGCCACGGATGGCTTTGACGGTGGGCATTCAGACCATCATGGACGCTCGAGAGGTGGTCATAGTGGCTACGGGCCACCATAAGGCGATCGCAGTACAACAGGGTCTCGAGGGCGGTGTCAACCACATGTGCACGCTTTCCTCACTGCAGCTGCACCAGCACCCACTCATTGTGTGTGACCGTGACTCGACCCTCGAGCTCAAGGTCAAGACAGTTCGATACTTCGAATCGATCGAACAGGCTGGGACAGATGCTCGTACCCAAGGTCCACCTCTGGTCTACCGTTCCAAGACATATATGTCGGCGTCCATGGGTATTACACAGCAGCCCAGCCCAGCTACGACGCCGAAGAAAGTGCCTAAGGATCTGCGAATCAACACCGAATTCAATCGGGCGATGGACGATGAAGAATTGACGCCAGACAGCATGTCATCCCGTATGGTCGATTCCGCCATCAGTGGAATTGATACGACTCTAAAGGGCGATTTGATTTTCGATCGAATGGGTGCTCGAGTTGCAACCAACTAAGCCGATACCGATGCGAACACGAGATATATTCACACATACCGCTGGATTAGATTGCACATCTCTGTTTCTGGCGACAAACATATGGAAAAAAAAAAAAAAATACTGAACAGGGCCCAGCGGTTTTTGGTTTTTCAGATTGGCTATTTATATATTATTGGGAGCTTTGTTTGCTATGTTTATGTTAATTCCCTATAGATTTTGTTTTGGATTGCTATGAGCTGGTGTTTTCTCTGTGATGCTTAATATATATTACTCGAAGTTGTTTCATCTCTAAATGCTAGAGTACATAGAAAAAAAAATACTACTAAGATTGATATATTGATTGTCAGGTACTGTTCCGTTACACAGGTACTAAGAAGTTGCCTATCTTAGATTGGTAGTAGCAGGGAAAAGTTAAAGACAATTTTTTTATGTCCATTGAGAAACTATCTAAAAAAAAAAAAAAAAAAAAATCTAAAATCGTAATCATAATCATTATAGCTTGGCAAAGACGGTAACAACAGCACCGCTCATGTCCATCAGGGTGCTCTTGTTCTTCACCCAAGCCTCAATACCCTTCCGCCCGTTCTCAACACCAAGACCGCTGTTCTTCCATCCACCAACGGCCATCTCAGCCGGGCTCTCACCCCAAGTGTTGATCCATGTGATACCTGCCTCGAGCTGGTCGATGATGCGGTGGGCCTGGTTGAGATCCTTGGTGAAGACACCCGCAGCCAGACCCAGCTCAGTAGTGTTGGCGCGTCGCACAGCCTCTTCAACAGTCTCATAGTAGAGGATAGACATGACGGGACCGAAGATCTCCTCCTTGACGATGCGCATGGAATCGGTGCAATCGGTGAAGACGGTTGGGCGGACCCAGAATCCGGCCTCTAGGTCCTTGGGGACCTGCGGTTTACCCAAACCACCGTACAGGAGGGTAGCCTTATCTGTTTCGATACCGTGCTTGATGTAGGAGGTGACCTTTTCATGGTGGATGGCGGAGCTCAGGGGTCCCATGTTTGTAGCTTCATCGAACAAAGGACCTGGGCGAATGTATTGCATCTTTGTGAGAAGGCGCTTTTCGAATGCAACCTTCCAGCTGGCCGGCACAAACACTCGGGTGCCGTTTGTGCACACCTGGCCGGTACTGTAGAAATTGGCCATCATGGCACCATCCACTGCGTTCTCCAAGTCGGCATCTGGGAGAATCAACAACGGGCTCTTGCCACCCAGCTCCATGGTCACGTATTTCATGTTTCCAGCGGCGGAACCGGAGACCTTCATTCCGGTAGACACCTGTCCGGTGAAAGACACCTTGGCGATGGTAGGGTGAGCGGTCAAGTATGCGCCAACATCACCAGCACCGTAGACCACGTTAAAGACACCAGCAGGAAGACCGGCTTCCCTGTAAACTTCGGCGAGGGTCTGGGCGTGGAGAGGGGTGTATTCACTGGGTTTGTAGATCATGGTGTTTCCGGCAGCGAGACAGGGGGCAGACTTCCAAAGGGCACTAGAAATTTACAGTCAGCCAAGTGGACAAGACAATTAGAAACATAAATAGAAAGGGAACATACATTTGAATGGGATAGTTCCATGCGCCGATTCCTGCGCACACTCCGAGAGGTGCCTTTTTGGTATAAACGAGGGCATCTTCTCTCAATTGGGTTGTCTCGCCATTGAGACCACCACCGCCAACGAGGTTGGCATAGTATTCCAGGGTATCGGCGCCTGTGAAAACATCGACAGTGCTGGTTTCTGTGTAGGCCTTGCCGGAGTCGAGGGTTTCAATGCGGGCGATCTCATCGTTCTTCTCACGGAGAAGAGCGGCGGCTTTCTGAAGGATGCGGGCACGGGCGACAGGCGGGGTTTGGGACCACGAGGGGAAAGCACGGTCAGCAGCAGCGATAGCAGAGTCTATATCAGAATGCGAGGCGACATGGATCTCGGCCAGCGGAGTCGCATTGGAGGGGTCGATGGTGGTGAAGGTTTTGCCGGACGTGGCGGGCTGAACCTGGCCATCGTAGTAGAGTTGGCGGGGAGGGTGAGGGAGAGTCGACATGGTTTATGATATGGGAAGAACAAAAGATCAAAATGGATTTCTTTTTATTGAATAATGCAGGCCAATAACACTGCAGAAATATATACAAAACAAGATCACAAGAGGAAAATTATTGTTTCGATACAAATTGTGACGCCGAGGGAAAACGCCTTTTGCCGCCACGCGGCACGTGACCTGGATGGAGCTATCGTTCTACAAGGCAAATTCTCCGCATCAATTGATCATCATTTGCCGCAGAAAGAGGTGGAATTTTTCTCTTGAAACGGAATTTATGTTTTATGGACTCTAGCAAGTTATACATAAATCAAATGCTCGTGCAACCGGAAAATGACCGTCGACCGCTAACCGAGATCATGCTCCAGATCCTGCCATATTATCCTGATTGGAGCCGGATTCAAGGCCGAAAAATGGCAAATCGTATGATCCCGTCTGATAGTCATAAAAAAATAGCATTGACAGCCGGTCCATTGGTCTTATCTTGTTACCGTAGTGACTATGTATGTATTGCGACCACTATGTTTCACGATATCGAAAAACTTGACCGCCGAAACCCCACAAGTTTTGCTGTATGCAGGAGGGTGATCCGCCAAGCCTCGAAGAATGCGTGGCTGGTCATGTGCATCAGCACTAGGCGATAGCGATAGCCTCTATCGAAGATAACGCTATCAATTTCTCCAGATTTCTACCGAATCCAGGCATGATTGTCGCCCCGCTGTCCTTCTAGTTCTTTTGCGTTCAACACCTGAAGCAGGCAATTTTTTCCCGGAATGTTCCCGAATCACTACGCTAGCCACAAGTGGCTTAGTGGTGGTGAGAGCTTGATTCTTGATCGTGCTAGCGCTGCCCGACTGGGCTTAGCGTGATATAGTTTGGAAGTGACGTAATCCCAGTGCAGAATGGCCAATGTCAGCGCCATCGACAGTCCGAAGGGAGTGAAGCTATATGAGGGCACAATCAATACACGCCTATCAGAGTATCCTCTCGGTCTTCCTAGCCTCTAATTCCAGTTGGATCTGAATCGAATCCGACGAGATTCGCCCAAACCCATTACAATTATCTAATCCGACCCCACTCCGGGCCCGTTGAATTGGCTCGTGCACCACTTTTCTCATGCACGCCCTAATCCTCTTTGGTTGAAAAAAAAAAGGTGAGAAAATAAGTGAAGACAGACAAAAAACGATCGAAAAAAAGAAAAAA
The DNA here is from genome assembly GCF_001890725.1 of Aspergillus wentii DTO 134E9. Lineage (NCBI taxonomy): Eukaryota > Fungi > Ascomycota > Eurotiomycetes > Eurotiales > Aspergillaceae > Aspergillus > Aspergillus wentii. The sequence goes on from NW_024467838.1 coordinate 437,863, forward strand.
AAAAAAAGACGGCCGAACGGCGAACGTACGATCCTTTGCTTTGGCCGGTATCACCGCAGCTTATCTCGTGCACTGATTTTAAACCGCCTTTTCGCTCTCCCTTTTCTTTCCTCTTCCTCTTTTCTCTCTCTATCAATCCATCTCTTTCCCTCCTCATCTCATTCAACATGGCTCCCGTTACTACCACCAACGAGTTTCCCGCCAGCGATGTCAACAACTACGACTATGTGATCGTAGGAGGTGGTACCGCTGGCTGTGTTATTGCCAGTCGGTTGGCCGAATACTTGCCCAACAAGCGTATCCTTGTCATCGAAGGTGGTCCCAGTGACTTTATGGATGACCGTGTTCTGAACCTCCGCGAATGGCTCAACTTGCTGGGAGGCGAGTTGGACTACGACTACCCTACTACCGAACAGCCCATGGGTATGTTTTTTTACAATTGAAAATAACTTGCTGTGGGCGATTATTGACTCCTTCACAGGAAACAGCCATATCCGACACTCGCGTGCTAAGGTCCTTGGTGGTTGCTCGAGCCATAACACCCTCATTTCGTTCCGTCCCTTCGAATATGACTGCAAGAGATGGGAGGCCCTTGGTTGCCAGGGCTGGTCCTTTGAGACCTTTACCCGCGTCTTGGATAACCTTCGCAACACTGTTCAGCCCGTCCACAGCCGCCACCGCAACCAGCTGTGCAAGGACTGGATTGAGTCGTGCTCGACCGCTATGGACATCCCCATCATCCCCGACTTCAACAAGGAGATCCGCTCCAAGGGTGAGCTGACCGAGGGTGTCGGCTTCTTCTCCGTTTCCTACAACCCCGACGATGGCCGTCGCAGCAGTGCTAGTGTGGCTTACATTCATCCTATTCTGCGTGGCGAGGAGAAGCGTCCCAACCTGACAATTCTCACCAACGCCTGGGTGTCTCGCGTTAACGTCGAGGGTGACGCTGTCACCGGTGTGGATGTGAAGCTTCAGTCTGGTGTTCAGCACACCCTGCGGGCCAAAAAGGAGACCATCCTGTGTGCTGGTGCCGTCGACACCCCGAGACTGATGATGCTCTCCGGTCTGGGGCCGCGCGAGCAGCTCTCCTCACTGGGAATCAACGTGGTCAAGGACCTGCCCGGTGTTGGTGAGAACCTGATCGACCACCCCGAGAGTATCATCCTCTGGGAGCTCAACTACCCCGTGCCTCCCAACCAGACCACCATGGACTCAGATGCTGGCATTTTCCTGCGCCGCGAGCTTCCAAACGCTGCTGGCTCTGACGGCCGGGCCGCCGATGTCATGATGCACTGCTACCAGATTCCCTTTTGTCTCAACACTACCCGTCTGGGATACGACGAGCCCAAGGACGCTTTCTGCATGACCCCCAACATTCCCCGCCCCCGTTCCCGTGGCCGCCTCTACTTGACCTCCGCCGACCCCTCCGTGAAGCCCGCTTTGGACTTCCGCTACTTCACCGACCCGGAGGGCTACGACGCCGCCACCATTGTGGCTGGTTTCAAGGCTGCTCGCCAGATTGCCCAGAAGGCACCTTTCAAGGACTGGATCAAGCGCGAAGTCGCTCCCGGTCCCAAGGTGCAGACCGACAAAGAGCTGTCCGAGTACGGCCGTCGCGTCGCCCACACCGTGTACCACCCTGCTGGAACTACCAAGATGGGAGACGTCAAGCGCGACCCTATGGCGGTTGTGGACCCCCAGCTGAAGATCCGCGGATTGAAGAACGTTCGTATTGCGGACGCTGGTGTCTTCCCCGAAATGCCCAGTATCAACCCCATGTTGACCGTTCTGTCCATTGGAGAGCGTGCTGCTGAGTTGATTGCCGAGGAGGCTGGATGGAAGCGCGAGCAGCCCCGTCTGTAAGCCTTTTCCTTTTTGGGTGGGCACAGAAGAAAAAGGTTGAAGCTTTTTTTTTTTCCTTTTCTACTAACAGCATCGACGGGAATTACTCGTGACGATGTATCTCAGATGATGTATGCATTACGCCTATGGTTTTAAATAGCGTCTTTGGTACGGAAATCAACATCCAGCAGAGCTACAAAGTTGGATTGGGCCAGCGTGGAGTTGATACGGATCAAATCTTTTGGTGGGATTTTTTATTTATTTGCCGTGTACAGGATATTGGCATTTTGTTCGCATTTAGCGCCCAGGATACAAAGAAGATAGGTGTGGACTATACATATATACCAGATTTTTGTACAAATGAACCTCAAAATCAATGCTGTATATTCAGTTTCATCAATAAACAACTATTCTGGTTATTATAAATTATGAAAAGCACGAACCTGCACTCTGATATAAAGAAGAAGCCAAAAAGGCAGCCTAGTGATAGAACAATTCCCTCATAGATGAGTAGACCTTGACGGTCAAATCCTTAGACCAAACCGGGTTCTGACCCTTATTCACACTGTAAGTAATAGTCTTGGCCTTCTTATCCTTCGCTCTCTTCTGGAACCAGGTGACGTGAATCCAGTCAATAAAGATTTCATAACCATCGCCTTGGTCATGCACCAGGATCGTAGGCTTAGCAGACCGGAATCGGTTATTGAGCGAGACACGCTCCTCCTTGCCCCATTGGTTGTTGAGCAATGTATTGAAGATAATCTCGCCCTCGGCACGGCGAACAGACATGAGGAAGACGATATTCTGGTCCGCATCGGAGAAGTAGAATTGGGTGTTGTCGACGGTGTCGGTCTTGATCTTGTTGAGGTCAACTTTGGAGGAATCGATGAGGACGACGCTGTCGGCGACAACTTCGTTCTTGAAAGCCAAGGTCTGACCGATTGAGAGGTTGCCCTTGAGAATTTCAGGACTGTTTGTTTGATATTAGTATGTCATTTTATACGTGTCACAAAAGGGTTGTGTACTTACATAGGAACAGGAGGTTGCGTCACTGGCTGCTTATGAGCTGGGTTTAGAGCGCCATCAGCTCCACCACTGATGGATGGTTCTGGCTTGAAGTTCTTGTAGGCTGGAGCTTTGGTGGGGTCGTCAAAGTTGGTAGCATCGTTGGTGCTGCCAATGATCTGAGGGTCGACCTTCTTTACGTCGTAACTAGGCGCGATTTTACCATGCTGGTGGAGATTACCAGAGTCAGCAACAGTTTCAAGAACAATAAAAAAGGTCGCAGTTACCCTTATGACTCTCCAGTATGCAGAATCCAGCAAGTACTTCATAACATCGGACTTCTTCAGCGATTCCAATTTCTTCCCTTGCTTGAGTAGTTTGATCAACACAGGTGTGACCGAGATGTACGCAGTGGCCCAGGGATTGTTTGTCTGGTCCTTCTTGCAGTTCTCACAGTTATCTTTGCCATTTACCGTTGGCCTTTGGCTGAAGTTGAACACTTCAGCAATAACGGGGTCTGTTTTTGTATTCGGGGTTTCGTCCTGTGAGAGGTACAATTTAATCCAGAAAGGATCTCCCCCAAAGGCATACCTATCGGGTGTTAACAAGTCCAGACGGATGGTTGAGCACCATATATATGAACTCACTTTCTGTATCTGATGCTGAACGCATAATCAACAGACTTGATGCCTCCGTCAACAAGTTCGGTACCTGGGAGTTCACCATTAGCGCCGAGGAGAAGATCTCTTGACTCTCCATATAGACTATTGATCTGCTGTCGGACATCTTTGATGAACGCCTCCTGGCTAAAGTTGTTGCCAACATTGTACTTCGCCAACCATGTTTGCAGTTCTGGATACGTATAGCCCAAGTCGTAGGTCCAGCGGACATCATTCGCGTTCAAATATGCGCCGGTGGCATCCTTACGGAAGGGTCTCAGGGGGGTAGTTGGGCTGATTTCAGTCCCAACAGGGAGTCCGATAATGTCCTGCGCATCGAATTGGTTCACCCTTCCTTTCGTAAACCACTTGTCGGGATTAAGTGCTTGCCAAAGGGCAAATATGCGGTCAATGTTGCTACATTGCAAATGTCAGCTGCTCCGGTCAATGTCGCCAATGATTAGAAACGTACCAATGATGAAGCCAGAAGAGGGGATCGAAACTGGCCACAGGAATCTGAGCCATATGACCATAGTTATCACCTCCAACCCAACGGTGGATATCATTGTGGATGAACTCGATGTTCAAATTGGTCTCCACTTGATCTGTCGTTTTAGACTCTGTCTCACCGGTTGTAGCAAAACTGGTATACTCCATGGGCACAGTCAGTAGTCGATAAACAGCCTCAGCTGGCTTTCCAAATTTGGCACTATCCTCTGCGTTGTCAAAATTCCAGACTGGAGCTGATAATGCTCGTTCAACCTCGGAATTGTTGACCACACAATGCCTCCAGGCTTCTGTATCCGCGCGGATGGTTTCATTCTGGCCATTTGGGGCACGGATCTTATTGATACCAGCATCCTCATCATCGGGCCAACGGCTGGTTCCGATGCATTTTCTGTACTGCTACCAGTCAGTGCATGGAATAAATACCATCTATAGATAGACCAAACTGACATCAAGTCGGTCCTTTTTAGCCCAAGGATCTAAGATTCCTCGACCAAATACTTGGACATGGGCTCGTTAGTCGGCACTTTGAATTGAAAAAGCGGATTTTCGATTCTTTCTTCACCCGAGAGGTCCGACTTGGGAACCATGATTGTGGGATACTTGGACAGCTGGGGGACTTTCACGGTTCCGGTTGAAGAATTTGGGTTCGCAATGCTCCAGTCCCAGAATGGGAAACGCCAGGAGTCAGCTGCCTCTCGCCATTCCGCTTGCTGGTCTTTGGGGAAACCGGGGATGATCTCGTCGCGCATGATCTCATACAACCGTTGCTAATCGCACTGACTGTAAGCTTTTCCATCAAGTTGACGAGGGTCTTTAATTTTCCTCACTTCATAGAGCGCCAAGTACGGACGATGCCAGGCAGGGAACAAGATGGTGTTGTGCGTGCAGTAACTCTTGCCCTTGATCGATTCGCCCTTCATATCTGCTGCAGTCTCATCCCAGGTGACGTTTGGCTGGCCATGAATACCTTGATAGCTCCATCAGTATTTATTTTACTCTTGTGCTAGAGGAGGTCTCAGGAGGTCTCTTGCCTGCCACTTGGAAATATGACAACTTGTCCCAAGGATCAATCCTTTGGAATCGATACAAAGCCATGACAAACAGATGCACTTGTATCTCGTTGTCTGGATTGCTGCTCCATTGGTCGATATTTTGACGTACGCCAACCTTCTTGTAGGGTCCAACTTTGGGCTCATTCTTGACAGGTATACCCGTGATGAGATAATAAGAACTGCTTGTCCCAGCTTCGGGTGCCATGGTTGTTGATTGGGGCTGGGAAGGGGAGTGATAACGGGATTGGGCTTCAAACTGAGGCTGGAAAACTCTGAAGAATCGGTGCATTGATCCATCTGATTCTCGAGGGTGACCATGAAGGTAATTATACCTCTCCAGCTTTACCATTGTTACTCCGCATGACGTGCAGACACAGAGGGGAAGAAGTCATGGCGTATATTTGCATATCCGCAGGGAAGTCGAACCAAGAGAGCTGCACGACTGATGGGATTCGCCGGGGTCAACAACTCTTGCTAGCTCTCTGCAGATTAACCACTATGGTGAACTACGCACAATGAACATGATTACAGGTAGAATTGCAGATGTAGCTAGCTGAACTGATAGGTGATTCAGGTTAGCCACTTCTTCCCTCTCCAGCGTTCGCTAGCGGTGTTCGTATCAAACGCAAGCTCGATTGACACATCGAGACATCAATTGACTTTGTTAGTGGTGGAATGTGCCTCTCCCTAGGCTCAGAAATTAGCTTTGAGAGGTTCATCACCAACTGAACCAGCGGGGATTATCTGCAGCTCTGGACGCTGGCTTTCGTATCATTTCAAACCGCTCCTATCAGATCCCATTAGAATCCTCAGTCTCTCCAGGGCTGGAGTGCTGACCTTTGATTTAATTCGTTACTCTTTCCGGTCCCTCCGATTGACATTCGACTACAAAAGAAGCAAGGAAGGACGGGAATCCATGCAGATTCAGGCTGTGGGATATTTCTTCAGCTGGACTCGAAACAGCGGCCTGGTGGTGGGAGTCAACTTGTCTGGGTATGTTCATCAGCTCAATGCAAACTAACCTATCATTCAGACTGTCCGTTGATCCGTGTCAATAACATTCAGCCGGGCATTACCCATTATCCCCCCTCTCTAGTGAGGTTCGCGAGGCCAGGACGTGAGGCGTGCGTCGTTGGCGTAGGGAAGAAACGTAAATTTCCCTTTTTCTATTTCTGTTTTATAGTTATAACTATAGCTCCTACCATTCCTAGTAATAAAATTACTGATGCCTTTGGAAACCTAAGAATGTTGCACCTAAAACAACAGTGAAACTAATTTACGACGTAATTTTTCTTTTCTTACTTTACGTTCTATATTTAAATTATATGAATTAAAATATCCTTTAATTAATTTCGCACAGAGACATCCAGTGCTCGGCTTGTTTTGCACTTTTTATCCCCAAGCTGCAGGGATTCTATTTCAGTACTAAAGGTACGGCATAATAATATATTCCGTTCTCTTTCATTCTTGTCTATTATCATATATATCAATATCTATCCTGTAATCTATATAATTGCTCCAAGCAACAAAACCAAGACAGGAAACATGCTAGCATGTCAACCAAGTAACCAAACAATCAGAAGCGAACGTGAATGAACCAGCAATATAAGTATTAAAATGGTATAAGAGCAATAAACTTTCATAGAGTGAATCCATAGATATATCATGGCGTAGGGGTAGAAGCGTTCGCACCGTTGGAAGCAGAGGCCGCAGTGCCTTTCTCCGTATCATGAATTTTTACCCCCAGCTTCCACACCTGATCAATTGTCAAGGTGGGCCCCGAGTAGGGATCGAGGATATCGTCCAGCACAATCAGGTCGGCATCGGCACCGCTCTCCAGTGTCCCCTTGATGCCCTGCAGACCAAGCATGCGGGCCGGGGTTGCAGTAACTGCATTCAGGGCTTCGGCAGTGGAGGCACGTGACCAGCGACGGAAATTGTTGACGCACTCAATGAGGGTGGCAGAACTGCCGGCGATCTTGTCGGAGCCTTCGAGGGTCAAACGCGCGCCAGTTTTGATGATGCGCTCGCCGTTGGTCCATTCGTAGACACCATCGGGAAGCCCGCACAATTTCATCGCATCGGTGACAAGGATAAGTCCATCGGGGTGGGCATTGTAGGCAATCTTGATGGATGTTGCGTGCAGATGAATGCCGTCCGCAATCACGCCGTAAAAAGGCCGACGGCGCTCGCTCTGGCCCATCAGTCCGAAAACACCTGGGTTACGATGGTTAAAGGGTCGCATAGCATTGAAAAGGTGTGTGATCATGGTAGCGCCCTGCTCTGTGGCTGCCAGAGCTTGCTCGTAGGTAGCATCCGAATGCCCAATTGAGTAAACAATACCGCTGTTCGCGAGGGCGGAGATGTTAGCCGTCATGTTGCCCACTTCCGGGGCGGCAGTGATCATCCTGATAGGCTTTGATGCACCCAAGAGATTTTCATTGCCATAGCACTCTACCAAATCTTCGAAGGTGTTGGCGGCCCTGAGAACGTCGGTTTTATGAATGCCATTGCGGCCGGAGCTGATAAATGGACCTTCAACGTGGGCGCCTAGAGATTCAGCACCATCTTCTGGGCGATGATGACCTGCTGATGGTCCCAAGGATGGCAAGACCTAAGACAGTTAGTACCACCGCAGTTCAGTCAGACAAATCATGCATACCTTGTGATAAACCTCCGCGGTCGAGCTCACGAGCGTTGGGAGATATGAGGTGACACCAGTTCGAGCCAGACCCTTGTTGACTAAGCGCAACCCTTCATCATATTCCTCCCGGGAAGGTTGAGGGACGGAGAAATCAAAGCCCTGCGCGCCGTTTAGTTGAACGTCGATAAGACCAGGAGCGAGGATCCGGCCGCCTAAATCGATGACCTCATCGGGCGAAAGGTGCAGGCCATAGAAAGCCTCTTGATCCTTGAGGATCTTTCCGGAGAGAGAGTCAATCCAGAGATCCTGTTCGATGAGTTCCTTGCCCTTCACTATTCGGCAGTTGGTGAATTTGGTGATCCGGGGAGGTGAAGCTGTTTTGCCAGGCATGGCTGTTGATAAGAGATAAGAGCGATAGAGATAGGTAAACAGTAGATAGATAGATAGATAGATAGATATAAATGGGGATGAAAATAAATAAAAAAGTAGAAAGAGGTATGATGTTTTAGATAAGATACAGGATGTCAGACAGACTGATGAAAGTAATGAGTAAATGAGAAAGAGAAAAATAAGAGGAAATATCTGGGAATGAATATAATTGAAAGCAATCCACGAGCAGCTTAGCAACCAGCAGAAAACATGGTCACATCCATCAGATCAGATGTGACGACGACAAGACAAGAAGAAAAAAAGATCTACAAAAGCCCCACGAAGAATATTCTATGGCGTCAAGTATGTTGCTTTGAGCGAAGCAGAAACAAGAAGAGCTGAGAGAATGTGACGTTGAGAGGGGGAGAAGATAAGGCTGCAGCATGACCATGAATGTGACCTGACCGGATAGGGAGACAATGAGCATTGAGATGATGAAAGAAGAGGAGACGACGAAGCAGAGATGATGACATTCAGAAATGTTTCGATCAAGAACGAGTAGAGATTACCCGATTGGGAATGTTACATGACCCGGTGATACATACAGTACGGTATTGTGTTACCAACCCATACCCGAATATTACAGATGTTTACCATACCAGACAGTAATGAAACATCCCTACTTATGTATTGTCGATCACAGGGATTAAAGATTCATAGTAATGCAATATCTCGATCTGAATAACAACATGTTTTCTATTTAGAATCAATAAATACACATATGTATATATCCTCTTCTTTCTCTTCCATCCAAATAATATCAGATCACCATCATCTCATCCCCGCATTCGGCCGTAGAGTTGCAAGCGGAGTCAGCCCGATGTCACCGTCGTGTCTTCGCTTCCTTCCGGCCTTTCTTTTCCCTTCTTTCTCGCTCTCCTGGTTCTTATCGTGATAAAGGAGAAAAAAAAAAAAAAAAAAAGAGGCTGAGTTGCATCGGATGGCTCCATCCATCTTCGCCTTCATCTTCTCTCGTTTCTCTCTCTGCAACATCATCATCTCCCGGTCTGATCTGTCACTGTCTCAATCGCTTCGTCCTCGTGGCTGTCACGTCGGCTTATCTGCATCACATTTTCTCCATCTTTTTCCTTCTCCGCAATTTCCACTCGACAGCCATGGTGGATCGGCGTTGATTTCCATCCACTCTCTTGACTATCTTCGTCTTCTATCGCAGAATTGAGGCTTTTCATTGACTCGTCCTGCTAGAGAGAGATAAGGTACGCTCTCCACCTCTTCCTTCTTCCACATCATCACAGCCTCGTATTACTTCCCCCGACTATCATCATCATCATCTGATGGCCCCAATCGCTTTCTTTTTATTCGTCCCTCGCCGTAGCTATTTTCTTACCCCAGACTGATTCGAATCCTCGTTTTTCTTCTTTTTCTTCTCTCCCCCTGTGTTGTGTAACTATCCATTCTCTTATTTATACTCGTCCTTCCGTCTCGTCCCCCGCCCCCTTCATTCCATCCTCTCCATTCTTTCCTTGTTTTCTTCCTCCTTTGACGGCTGTCGTGCCTGAGTATCTTTTTTCCGTCTGGTTCGTTAAGGAACGCTATTTATTTTTTTATTTGGTTGCTGTCTCTTTCCCTTCCTGCATTCACCCTTGAACCTTGCGCGAACTGCACGACTCTTGCTGATCGGGATTCGTGCCCCTAGCGCCCACCTTCAAGTATATATAAAATTAAATTATATATATGCATACACTCTTATATATATACTCTTTTGAGCTTTAGGGGAATCATGGAGCCATCGACAACGGATAATCATGGATACAAACCTGAAAAAGAGTTCCCCGAAACCGCCTCGGATCCCGAGTCTGGCCACGACTCATCCGTCGTGGGTAAGCCGTGGATGTACAAGCCATTGAAATTGGGCCCTTGGAACCTGCCGTATTTTGCTTCTCCCGAAATGCAATTGATCCTCGTCTCCTTCGTCTGCTTTCTCTGTCCCGGTATGTTCAACGCGGTCAGCGGACTTGGAGGTGGTGGTCAGGTCGATACGGCCGATGTCAGTGATGCCAACACAGCCCTGTACAGCACTTTTGCCGTCGTCGGTTTCTTCGCCGGTTCCATCGCCAATCGAATTGGTCTCCGGTTGACGCTCTCATTGGGCGGTTTTGGTTATTTCCTCTACGTCGCCTCGCTACTTTCTTACAACCACAACAAGAATGTCGGCTTTCTGGTTTTTGCGGGTGCGATGCTAGGTGTTTGCGGTGGTCTGCTTTGGTGTGCACAGGGAGCTGTCATGATGAGTTATCCCAACGAGAAAGAAAAGGGTAAATTTATCTCGATCTTCTGGGTTATTTTCAACCTGGGTGGTGTCATTGGAAGTTTGGTGAGTAAAAAACTCCGACTGTGACCATATCCCAGGAATTTATCTCTAACAAAATGTTGGTAAATAGGTACCCCTCGGCCAAAACCTGCACTCAGACGCAGGGCGTGTCAACGATGGCACCTATATTGCCTTCATGGTGCTCATGGCAGCTGGATTTGTCCTCGCCTGGGGCCTTGCAGACTCGAAATACGTTATGCGCAAGGATGGCTCGCGAGTCATTGTTATGAAGAATCCCACGTGGAAGTCCGAATTCAAAGGTCTCTGGGAGACCTTGTTCACTGATTGGTACATTGTTCTATTCTTTCCCATGTTTCTTGCCAGCAACTGGTTCTACGCCTATCACTTCAACAGCGTCAACGGCGCCTACTTCAATATCCGTACTCGGTCCCTCAACAGTCTTCTCTACTGGCTGAGCCAGATGGTCGGCGCCTTCGTTTTTGGGCAGACGCTGGACATGAAATGGTTTTCACGTCCAGTGCGTGCCCGAATTAATTTGTTCCTTCTCTTTGCCATCACCATGGGAATTTGGGGTGGCGGTTATGCGTTTCAGAAGCAATATATTCGCCCAACAGTCACAGCTACCAAAGACTGGACCGACAGTGGCTATATCGGGCCCATGTTCCTTTACATATTTTACGGATTCTATGATGCCGCTTTCCAAACGTGCACCTACTGGTAAGTTTCCACATTGACTCATATACACTCATAGATCACGAGACTGACGCACTGGTTTGCTTTAGGTTCATGGGATCACTTTCCAACAACAGTCGGAAGCTCGCGAACTTTGCCGGTTTTTACAAAGGTATTCAGTCCGCTGGTGCCGCAGGAATGTGGCGGTAAGTTTGTTTCATCCAATGCTTGCAGAAGCCCATCTACTCGGAAATCAGATCACTGACAAATCATGAATTTTAGATTGGATGCCCAGAAAACCCCTTTTATGACCGAGTTTGCCTCTTGCTGGGCCCTTCTTCTCGCCAGTCTTTTGATCGCCTCCCCTGTCGTTGTTCTGAAAATTAAAGACCATGTCGACGTTGCGGATGACCTCGGATTTTCCGACCAAACCGCGCACGATGTCTCCGGTATCCCTATGGAGAACTATCCAACACCCGAGAAAAAGGATGAGAAACGAATTTCTGTCTAGTGTTTCTTCTTTTTGTTTATATATCTCCATTGTAATGTGGCTTGGGCTTCTCAATTATGACTTTTTGGGATAGCCTTGTTGTTTAATTCGTCTTTTCTTGGAGCTTCTACCACTTGTTGGAAAGCTGGGAATGTGTATTTACGACGACGACCATAATATCCTTAATCGATTGACCAAGCGCACATGCCAGCGTGCAGCTGGTCTGCGTGGCCTCTGCCGCAACAGATACCTCACTCCATGATTACATATAATAGATGATGTCCACTTTATATTCTCTATGGAGCAGCTACAGCATCCTCGTCAAGTAGATAAAAACCTCTAATTTTGGCCTTTTTCAGGAAAGAGAACAGTATTATCGATGTGACAGTATATCAGAAAATGCTGGAATGCATGTATGTACAAAACAGGTAAGAGGTCAAAATCACTGTTTTATGTAAATTTCATCAATACGGCCTGGCAATAGCGCTTTTGGTCGCAGAAGGCAATGGCACCGACGACTGAGTATGAGTCGCCTTGGCAGTACCATTTGTGGCATATCCAGGCCAAATCTGAGTGGTACCTTCAGCAATATCCCATCCACCCAAAGTCCTGTTGAACAGCTGCAAAGCTGCCACGGGCTGGTAAAATGGAACCTCGTGCCCAGCCCCGTAGACACGGGTGAAGGAGAAGTTACCATACTCACGGGTCTCGCCGTACTCGACCCCGTTGACAGTCATGGGTGCGTAACCGGCGGAGCGGAACTGGCGACTGTGGGTGTAGTTCACGGCGAGGGAGATGGCTTCGCCACCGAACCAGTTGCAGATGTAGTCTGCATCGCCGTAGATGAGGGAGACGCGGACGGGAAGCTTGAGGATTTCCTCGAGGTCATCGATGAAGTTGGGCCAAACGAAGTCGCCGGTTTGCTGGAAGGCGTAGTAGACTTCGTTGTTGGATTCGGTGTAGTTGATATTGACGCCAATGGCGTTCATCACCGAGTCTTTTTGGATGTATTTGAGGAAGTACTCGGGGGGTGTGGGGTCCTAGGACCAGCAAGATTAGTTTCTTTCTTTCTTTCTTTTCTTTTTTTTTTTTCCTGTTTTAGTATTCAGTAATATATGCATGCGACCTACCTGGTACGGGTGTCTGATGTCGTACACCCCACGTCCACTGAATTCGTAGTATGGGCCCTCTGCATGGATGTGTTAGACCATTAACTTAGTGAGATAGAACAGCGGCCAACATACCAACATTGTCCCTGCACATGTTGGTAGCCTCTGTGCAAATTGCATAGTCAGACAGCGACGTTCTGTTTGTTTGCTTGCACAGGGCGATTTGATCCTGGCATCCATTGGGCATCGCATTGGCGAATTTCATGTAGTTGTAGACAGTATCGTTGATCTGATGGCTAATTAGTAGCGGTTTGGATTGCATCTCCTGTGGAAGACTCACAGATTTGATGCCGTAGGTGTTCTTGACCGCAAATTCTGGATAGTGGGGGGCCTGCAAATGTCTTAATAGTTGCTCGGATAGTCGTCAATAGTGCGAGTGATCTACCTGGATAGCTTCGTCGATGATGCCATTGATGATACCCAAAGAGTTGAAGTCGAGGGCAATGCCATCTACAGAACCATTCACAATTTTTTCATTTTGCTCGTGGAAGTGATTGAAAAACTGCGTCTGTTAGTTTCGTGGCAAAAAGTATCGGCTGTAGTAGCCCGTTGAACTCACTGCAGGTCCATAGTGCCTTGAATAAATGGTCAGCAAAAATTCTTGATAAAATCAACCAAATAACTCACCCTCCATAACTCTCCGTCCATAGATTGAAGCTCTTTGACTTGATCTTGGAGTCCAACTGCGGAAGACCACCAAGGAAGCCCTGTAGCACCTCCCAAGCGGCTTTCGCAGCGAGATCAGTGGTATCTGTGATTGCACCAAAGTTTAGACTGGGTCTCTGAAAACCAATTTTTTTTGATCAAACCTACCAGTCAAGGTAGCATTGATAGTAGCGTAGCGGCCCTGGACTCCTCCAAATGATGCATCCTCGGGAACTCCTGTAATGGGATTCAAAGAACCCTCCTGTGTGTCACTGTAGGAAAAGCCTGCGATTCAACAAACAAGTCAGAGTTCTGCGATTCTCAAACTGTGCTCATGGTAATCCATACCAACACCCAACGGCTGGGACAGGAAAAGCATATTGGAAACTTCATTCCACGAATGAGGGTTGACATAAGATTTATAGCTAGAATTAATGCGGCAAGGGCCCAATTCTGCCCAACTACATCAGCATCACGTCTAAGATATTGAGCAAACCAGAACAAACCTTCAAAAAGTCCAATCAAAGAGTCACTGCCCGGGCCACCGTTCAACCACAGCGTGATAGGGGCATTAGCCGGGTCGTGTCGGGCCTCGAAAAACCAAAAGAAGGTATGCGAGGTTGGCGAGAGGTCAACATAACCAGAGTACGATTTGACACCGGGTGTTGTCTCGCAGACGCCCTCCTTCCCTGGCTCCTTGTAGCGAATGGTGACATTATTAGGCGTCGTCAGGGTTTTGACACCCGTAGGATCCTTGGGCAGCTGTCTACCACTGAGCGAGGCGGTCGCCAGAGGCAATAGTAACGATATCAAGCCGTATCCACGCATGATGTTAAATTATCGGCAATTGATCTTATATTTTATCAATTCCGTATCGAAGGATAAGAACGAAGCTGCTTCACAGAACCCTGTCTACTCGTGCGGAGGTCAAGGGGTGCCTGGCCCCCTTTATGTGTCTACATTTTGCCAGTACGCAGAAAGGGATCGAGAATCGATCTCCAGGCCCACATCGTGAATGTGTGTGACTATGAGGGGAGAGCTGCATGCTGCCGGGGAGAAGTGGAAGTGTGATTGGAGAGGTCTGATAGCAGGGTAGCATCCAGGTAGGTCAAATTGAGACCTGTCGGAGGTTTGTTGGGCGAGTCAAGCCATTGCTGACATGAACTGCAGGAACGGTGCTGCATTCCAACGAATCCATTACATGACTATCTATTATTTATTAATTAATTGCCATCAGCACTGTGCAGCGTGCAGCGTAAGGAGGACAAACGGATTGTGAGAACCACCAACCCTGCAGATCGCGTCATGGTAGCCGTCTCCACTGGCCGCTTATCAACGGGACAGCAGGGATCGACAGGTATACGAAGGAGAAGAAGAGAAGGAGGAAGAAGAGACTAGAGAGACATTGACGATTCGTGTTTCCGATAGGAAAGAATCGACAGATGGCGGTAGAAGGATGGGTCAGTTAGTAGAAACTAGAGTGGAAGAAGAGGAGAAAAACCCCGCAGGTGGAGAGGACAAGATGGACAGCGACCTGCCCAAAAGGGGTTGGGTTGGATAAGACTACCTGGTAAGACGGAGGATACCGATGCGATAATATATTATTATTATATGAAGGATTACTATTGTTATTATTTGGAGAGATAAGTTGAATCATATCTTGGATAATATTGAGAGACACCGATAGACATTCTAGCTAGATTAATGTCTCATAGAATTTAGGATAGAGTTGACAGAGTTGACAGAGTAAACACTGTCTTACAAGAACTATTAAAGAATGGCATTTTATTTTAAGAACAAGCAGAATTAAGCATTGATTTCAGTTTGTTTAATCAGCCAGTCCAGCATAGCATAATTAGAGCACAAGCCGTTATTTACAAAGTCTCAGTATAATGCCACCCAAACACCCTCGTAGATCTTGACCACCATGAGATCATCTATTACAGAACTTCATGTGAATAATACGTCTTGTTTCCATAGAAGAGAGCTGCAACTTTAATTCCAGTGTCAATCAATTGACCGAGTGACACAATAACATGTGATTCCGATTCCCGGAGATTTATATCACGCACTTGTACAGCAGAAAGACACATTACTTTTGTAGAATAAGTCATTCATATTCCTCATCTCATACTTTTGATAACATGTATATAAACAAATGAAAAGCAGGCACATATATATATCCCATTACAGAATAAACGCCACCCATGATTCATGTCTTTTGAAAGAGGCATGTTAAAACGAATTTCAAAGCGATAAAGCCAATCCAATCCCGTAATAAAACAGAATATTAATGAAAAAAAGAACAAGGGAATCGAAAGGAATTAATATGCACAAGTAATCGGGTTTCATGAATCCAGGCTCAGCCCGAGATCAGTGTCGAGATCGGCGGTAATGTTGGCCTCGGCTGGTGCCTCGGTCGTCGTGCCTATGGGGCCTGGAAGACCATCCGCCAGCCCAGTAAAGTCCACCCCTTTACTGTCAGGGTTGAGACCCATCATGTCAGACATGTTACCCATGTTGAATCCGTAATTCTTGTCCGCAGTGGGGTTCCCATTGAGGTTGAGATTACTGTCCTCCGAGGCCATGAAGTCGGTACCGGCATCGTCAAAGTTGATCAGCGCATCGAAATCGTTTTGGGTCACCTCGGCATCGTTGGCGAGATCCATGAGCTGGCTCAAACTCAACTCCGAATCTAGGTTGGGAATGCTAAAGGCATCTTGGTGGTAGTTCGGATTGAGGTTGTTTGTGCTGCCATTTTCACTACCATCGGATGCGGGCGGAGTCGAAGCAAAGAGTGGGCCACCTTCCTCGGCAGATTGAGCGGCCGTCTTTGCTTTAGGAGGCTTGGGATAGGTAAGGTCTGGGATCTTCTGGGCGAGGGAATCGGGGGGTGGAGTCAGGGTGTTGAGTCGCGAGGTCGTGTCTAGTGTGCTGCCGGTAGGCCGGGTCTGGACGTCCTGTGGGGCGACAGTGAGCTGGATACCGGCCTTGCGAATCGCGGCCTCGAGGAAAGATGTGGCGAAATCGGCGGAAGCGTAGATCTCTCTCAATCGCTGGAGAATACGCATGCACTGGTAGAAGCGTTGTAGGCTAGTCATCCGAACACTGGGGTCACTGGATTTGATGTCGAGAAGGTGGATGATAACGGCGGGCAGGAGCACCGTGACTCCGGTAGTGGGGAAATACCGCGTGAGATCCAAGCAGTGAAGGTCCTGGGCGATATTGGTGATCTCGACGGCGGCAAAGCGCACCTTGTTCCTCGACATTTCTTGCAATTCCGCATCCATCGACGGATATGGGATGGCCGGGAGGACTTGAGGGCGATGCAAAGCGCTGGACGTGGTCAGGTAGACCATCTTGAGCAGGGCCCGATGAGAATGCAAAACCTCTTGTGCCTCGGTCAGTTTCTGGGAGGCAGCGGGGGAGTACTGGGTCTCCACGGGAAGGTTGGCCCGCCAATCTTCCAGCTCCTGGTCGCAGCGTCGGACTTCAAACGTCTCCGCGGCCGATTTCTTGGGGACCAGCATCATAGTAGTCTCCATCGTGCCGCCGAATTTATGGCTCAGAACGGAATACTGGGCGGAGAGGACATGGCTCACGCCCAGACAGAGCTTGGCCTTTTCGATAAACATCATGGCGAGCTCTCGCTGGTGACTCGGATTCGAAAGAATTTCCGAGTTTCCAACCATGCTGACGATTTCAGGGGGGAAGGCGTGGAACTCGAAATCGTCAAGACACAGCATCGGGACATCACAGTCATCGTCCTTGACGCGCATGGGACGTCTCATTCCCAGGGCAATCAGACGATCGCGAGTGTAGGTGCTCCACCATATGCGTTTCCACATGCGCTGGCGACGAACGTCCATCCGGGAGTTTCCGGGATCGCGATGCAGTCCAATGGTATGTGCGAGAGACAGACTGACGCCCATCCAATGCCAGGTGTCTTTCTGGTCATCGGGGGTCTCGTACCAATAAGTCATCAGGAGTAGGGACTGAACGAGGGAGATACGGTCCACTTCGTAGTCAAAGTCGTACAATAGTCGGGCACGCTGGAAGAAGACCTTGCGGGCCACCTTGCGAGACTGATAACCGGCAGCATGTAAGTGCTTCAAGTCGATAAACGCAGTACCGGCGAACATGACAGCCTGGAACAGTAAAAGACTCATTCGGTGAATGCCATCGTTTTTGACGATTGTCTGCAGGAAATCTTCCAAGTCCAAAAGAGGCATGTAGGTGTGAACGTAGTGGATGTAGCTTTTCAGCAATTCATTGCGCAACTCGGGATCGGGGACGGTCAGGGCGCCTTTCATGGCCAGATAATCGATATCCTCTTTTTGCAATCGCGCGGGCAACCCGCGGATGTAGTCGGGCAGTACAACACCACCAGAACGAGCATTGGCAAAGCCCGGATCCAAGAGCTGCTGAATTTGCGAGGTGACATGATGCAGGGGAAGCGTGGCGGGGACTGCTGGGTTGGGAGCCATTCGTCTTCGATATTGGTCTTCCGAGCCAATGCGCTGGACTTGGTTTTGATCTATGAGAATATTAGTTGAAACCCCCCCCCCCATTCAGAAAAAACCCAGGGAGATAACACGAACAGAGCAGATGCGGCATATGCTGCCCTTGATCCAAGTCTACAGAATGCAGAGAGGGGGATGCGGGGGCAGCGTCCGAAAGCCCGCGACTCTCAGAGAGTCTGCGCAGAAGATTGCCACCATCTTCGGGGACGGGCGATACAGAGGGATGGTTGACAGACGGATGTTCTGTTTCAACACGAGATTTCCTGAAGAGTGGCAAAAAAAAGAGAGACACTCGACGTTAGCCGGGCAAATTCCAAGGCGGGTGATATGTTTGTGATGAAATGAATTCACCACAAGGCTATTTCGACATGGACGAACTTTCTCCTCTTGCTTTCTGTAACCACGCATTCTACCTGATCCAGACGACAATTCGTACAGGGCGAACCATTCTCGACGACATCGCAACGGACCTTGCGAGCACGACAGCAACAACATGCCTTGGAGGCTCTTCGTTTGACAGGGCGGGAGTTGACAGAGAGGCCAGCCGTAGAGGCCTTGCGTTTTGATTGGGATTGGGGATCCATTGTTTTTGCAGGGGTAGTAGATGAGGAAGAAGAGGAAGATAGTGTAGCAGTGGCGTTAGTCATTATTATGAACAGGGCGAATCAATTGAGTCATTCGTCGAGACTAGAAATGTAGGTGAAGATAGATAGATAGGATAAAAAGAGAAGCACGATCACAACGTGTAAAGAAAGGAAGAGAGTGGAGAGTGTCAGGGAAGTAGCATGTATCAACGGGGTTTCCTTTTTCTTTTTTTTTGCTTTTTTTTGCTTTTTTTTATATAAGAAATAAAATAAGAATAATCATCTATGAAGCATTTCGTCCAAAGGACGAAAACCGACTGGCGCGCTGGGCCCGGGGCGACGCCATGGTTAAATACTGTCGTTACAGAAGAGATCAGGAGGCCAAAACCGAAAAAGGACGATCCCAAGCAGCCCCAGTTTTTGCCTCCCCCAGACCAGAACCAGACAAAGTAAAGCATTAGCACAGCAATCAGAAATCAAATCACATAATACAATTATTATGACTTGAAAACTTCCATCCTTCGGTTACCTTACCGTACGCTGCCTAGGGCACGTTTCAACTGCCTCTGGATACTCCCTTTCGTTACCCCAAACTGTTAGGCCATTTATTATCCAATTCTGGCGCCCCACCCTGCCCCACCGGCCCCACCCGCTGTTTCTGCCCAACCACTGGCCGATGCGGTGACTTCGGCCCGGTCACGTTACTGAGTCCAGCCCGCCCACAGGGCCCCACTGCTGCGGCCGGCCAGTCACGGCCACCGCCGGAGGGGACCGGGAGCGAATCAGAATCCTTGTTATTGGTTGAGAGCCATGTCTTCCAAAACAGGCTAGGCCCGTGGTTCTGGGAGGGCAGCTGCGTCATTTCTCGGAATCTTTTCCGTTTTACCGCACTTAACCCTTGTGACTTGACACTTGACAGTATCTAGAGTACTATTATGAGTATTAGCATTAGAGAGTTATGTTGAGATGAATTGAATTGAAGATAACCAAGAAGAAAAAGATAGAAATAAGAACAATTTAGAACAACAAGGGAAATCACATCCATGGAATGAAGATCATTGAAAGTTTGCAGTCCCAACAATCTGCAGTCCTAAGTCTCCAGAATATTATTTGATTATTCAATATGATTCAATATTATTCATATTATTTCATACAAGTACTATGGTAAGATACAATCTGCAGAATCGATAGTCCAAAGCATGTGTCTATCCCAAATATGGACCGATGACGATTTACATCCTAGAATCCGGTTGACTGCATGTGCTCCATTATCTGTCAACTTTCCAGTATTTCAAGCTGATGAAGATCACGCTTTCCCCTTTTTACATCCAGCTACATTGTAACTCTCTTGTCTTTCAATGTCTCCTATTTCTGACTCCATACCGACCCAGATCCCGAATTGACGGTGGAGCAGAGGCAAGACTAGGTTAGACTGGAGCATGCTGATCCAATCAAATGGCGAACCCGGTGGCTCTGAAAATAGGCGACCTTGCGAGTTAGTTTAGGAGGGTTAGTCTAACATAATAGTATTACTACCACGCCAATCCCCATCAGAATCACAATCAAAATCAGACCAAATCTTGATTGCGGAAAAAAAAGACGCGCGGGTGGATCTGCCGTGTCCATCTGCCAGCCACACGTGATGCCCTGTCTGGCCCAATCAGCCTGTTGTTTTGTGCCGATGCACGGAGGGTAAACGTTCTCTCTGCTGTCAGACAGTCTGGATGGAGGCATGGGAGAGACACAGAGAGTGCGATCTTCGGATAATTCTTCTTCATGGAAATCATGGCAGACTGTGTCGGAAATCATTCGGGATCCCTTCATCCACTCCGTTATTCCGGGGACTGGGGAAACTTCCGAAAAGGAGGGGGAACAAACCACCCAAACCCCAAACCATTCCATAATTTAAATTAAAATATCCAACCCAGACGAACCAGACAATCCTGATTCCATACAGGAAGAGGCAACTATTCACCTGCCACCAGTCAGCAGCGTCACTGCGGATTCCACGGTGGGACTAGACTGGATCTTGAAATTTGATCCTCCTCTCTGGGATGCCGTTTGCGGAAATACGGCAGACAGACTTTGGTTTCTCCAGTTTCTTCTGCTCGTTCCATCGCACCGCCACCTCCGATCCTGGGGTTAATAGTCATCGCATTACAACATCTCGACCGTCCACGGTCCGAAATGGTTCAAGCCACTTTGCCGAGCCGGAGCATTTGTCCTAGACGAGTTACTTGTCGATCTTCCCCTTACCGTGACTTCTATGTAGTTGACGTAGACTACTCTCCTGTAAATGTAACTCCAACATATTCAATCATGTACATTATTATGAATCGGTCCGATCCCCCACGTTGCTGGCGGTAACCCGACAAAAAGCAAGAAGCAGACATGAAGTCATTTTTCACATGACATCCTGCCCAGATAGGCACCCAGATAGGAGGGGTCTGTGTTTATCCCAGCAGGATTCTTCCTACACCACGACTAAGCTGTACACTAAAATTACCACTACTTACAGTAATACTAAGCAGTCATGCTAATTGCTACTAAGTGAGGGAAGTCTAGATCCATACGGCACAGACTAACCGTTAGTCACCTCCGGCTAGACGGCCTCTACCCCGCAGATAAGCCGGGGCAGCGGAGGTCGATGGTTCAGGGATATACTTGCTCTGCTACCACTACTCGCTGTGATCTTGACTCAACATCCAATGACATTCCTATTTCAACGCCTTCAGGATATCTCAGTAGTAGCCAATTCAAAACTATCAAAGCAAAACGTAAAAAACCTCATACAAAAAGGGGAATAGTAATCGTAACAAATCAATCCGTCCATCATGCAGCCTATGCACCACGGCCCATCCGTTCAATCGATCCCATGATGCCACTGCGGCCTGGCGTAAACACTGCTATCCCAGATTTGCCCCCGCTGTTGCCTCTACCATGTCGACTGGCTGGCGCTGGGATCTTGGGTATCCTCTTCTCCCCTGTGCTGGGAGGACGGATGCCACTAGGGCCACTGCGTCCAATACTGCGTCGGAAATCTTCAACCATTGGCTCTGGTGTTGTCGTGCGCTCCCCAGATTCCTCCTCACGTGGACTCGAAGGTCCAGAGGTCTGCTGCTGCGGTTGCTGCATCGACAACCATTCATCCACAGCAGCAACGAGTTCGCCCTTTTCGGCCCTTTCCATTTCCAACTCCGAGCGCATTCGCTCACTGTCCGCCTTGATTGCGGCCATTTCCTGCTGTAGACCCTGCATCTGTGCTTCGAGGACGTGCCGCTCGGCTTCATGATCATCGTTCTCACGGGCCATCATGCTAGCATTGGGGTTGGCAGCCTCCGACATGGCGGCATCGCGCTCCATCTTCAACCGTTCGTTCTCTTCATTGGTGGATTTCGCCTTTTTCTCGGCCTCCCGGACGCGTTTTTCCCACCGTGACTCATAGCTCTTCTTCAACGCCGCAACCTTGGTCTCGTGCTTGCCCTTGTACAGTGCGTGAAGCTCACGAGCAACCTTTTCAACCGCATCCTGGACTTCGTTGGCCGTCTTTTCTGCCGTTTTAGTGTTGGGTGCAGCCTCAGACGCTCCTGGTTCACTGGGTGCTGAAGTCCGAGCTGCTTCCAGTTGGCTCTCTAGCTCAACAACTCGGCCTTCGAGTTGTTCCTTGCTCTTCTCGACTTCCTCCACCTTCTTCGTCAACTGTTCTCTTTCACGCTCGCCCTCCACAATGGTAGCCCTTACGGTCTGTAGGACATCTTCCATCTCCTGACCCCTTCGCTGCCATTCGACTTGTTCAATCTCCAACGCCTCTTTACTGGCAGCCTCGTGACGAACTTCTTCCATGGCTTCGCCAACACGTCGTTCCGCGTCTGCAACAGCCTGCTTAAGGCTGGCAACCTCAGCTTCCTTTCCACTCAAAGTCGCTTTCAGCGAGGAAATCTCTGACATGAAACCAGACTTAAGGGACTCAAGTTCTCGGGGTGTGACGGTTGGGATCGACCGGGGGGTCGGTACGGGAGGGATATCAAAGTCCAGCAGTGACGTTTTAGACGGCGACCTGATAGATTCGCCCACGTTTCGCAATGGCGAGCGCCGAGAGGGGGAGTATCGCGCATTCTGTACGCTATAGCGTTTACGCGGGAAAAAGGTATGCTGATCTGCGAGGTCTAGTAAGTTGGGCGTGTCGCTCGGATTTCCGATATCCCTGGCCTCCCGTTTTCTGGGCGTAGGTGAACCGATGGGCGAGCCGATGTCAATCAATGAATTTTTCATGTACGGCCTCTTGGAGCTGTTTGGAGTAGACGGTTCCACGCTGCGAGCATCGCTCTGTTGAGCTGGGCTGTTCTGGAAGTTTCGCATCGCTTTTGTGGGCGACTCGCCTCGCAGCCTTGCAAATGATGTCATGTCTGCATTTGGAACAGCTGAAAATGTGCTCAAACAAGTTTCGTCCATGGTTTCGTGAAGTTCGTCATCATCGTTGTTGTCAATCATAGCATCGTCCACGTCGTCTGCGTCTGCATTTTCGTTTTCTCCGGCTGTTTCGTCTTCGCGGAGAACAGTACTCATGCCTTCATTGTGCTTATCCTCCATCATGCTGTTGGCTGTTTCCTGTCCTGCGCCCTCGACTAAGTTCTGCTCATTGTGAGGCCGAGCATCTTCATCCGCGTAAACGTTAATCTCGGGCTGATCTCTTCGGTTCGTGTCTTTCGTGTGCCTCTCGTCCAAATCTTCGTCTGCATTCTGTTCATCGGGGACATTTTCGTAGGACCGTTTTCTGGGAGTCGTAGACCGTTCACTGAATATGGGTGATAGCTGTCTTTGTTGTTGCCTTTGCAGCATTTGAAAGTCGACGGTTTCATCTCTCCCATCAAACTGAAAAGGTGAGCTAGGTGCTACCTGGAAAGATTCGGCATCGTCCTCGACTACATTTTGCTCGTGTGATTCGTGTGTCGGGGGGTAGTCCATGTCTTCTTGAGGGTCTTCAATGTCTGTATTACTGATAACTGTTTTTAATGGACTTGAAAAGGTGTTCTCTGAATACTCGTTGTTCGCCATAGTTTCGTCAATGCCGCTGTGCTCTGTCTTAGAGTGGAAGGAGGCTGGTGAGAGACCTCGTGAGTTCTGACGCGACGACGTTAAGGGGGAAAGAGGAGTAGACATGACGAGGTAAGTAGGAGAGGGGAGGAGAGAAAACAAAAGAAGAAATCGCGCTAGTCTTGTAGATAAGCCAAGAAGCGCAATAAGTCAATGCTAATTCAAAATATGTATGAAAAGCAATAAACTGCTTGCCCACGGTAAGGAGGTTGAAGCAGATTGACTCTTGTTATTATTATTATTATTTTGTTGTTGTTGTTTTCGCCGGTTGCAATGGGTGGTAAATAAAGCTAATCCGTTTACGGTCTAGTGCGGCACTTGCAGAGCGGTGGCAACTGACAGAATTGTTTTCTCACCGCCCAAGAATAGCCCTAATTTGGCATGAGAAGAATCGAGGAGAAACAATCAATCCACTCGGTAAAATATCAGATAATTGCTCTTGAGATATTATGCATATATGGTGCCACATGATGACCGGCTTATAGTGATATATCACCAATTATCTTGGAAGGGAGTAGTCTATGTGAACAAATAAATAATCTGCCGTCAAAAAAACAACACTTATGCACATCAGAAAGAATACTCCACCAAACTAAATACATTACAAACTAGTAGATGCAATAAGAACAGAAGCTATTTACAATAGTGGTCTAATCATGCTAGATAAGCTTAATAGAAGAGCCACTAGTTCTACATCAAAAAAGGTGTTCTCAAACTGTCTTCAGTTCCACGAAATATAATATAACCAAGAAAGAAAAGTATCGTGTCGGACAAATCGTTAAGCGTTGCTCTCTGTGTTTCCATCAGCCTCAGTCACCATGATATGAATAGTCTGTTTCGCAGGCTGAGTGCCATCGGGAGCAATATGGCAAGGGACAATTGGCTGGACTGTGACCGAGGCGTGCTTCTTTCGTTGGATAAACCACACCTGGAGAGCACCAATAGTGGCCACAAAGGCGCTTCCCCACCACGCGATGGCAGTGAAACCAATTGAGGTACCGGTGCTATACAGGAACCCCGCCACAGGAGGAGCAACCGTGCGAGAGGCTGCTCCTGCGGACGCAGCAAGGCCATTGATTTTGCCCATGACAGAATCAGAAGGACTGGCTTGCTTGATGAGAATCAACAGTACCGGGAAAGCGATGATAGAAAGGATGTTGCGAACGATCAGACAGGCATATATGCCAATAAAGAGAAATTTGTGTGGCACGAAAACCAAAAAGGGAACGATAAAATAGGCAATGGGGTGCAGAACAGTCACCAGTACGAAAAGCTTCCATACCCCCAAAAAATGGGCCAGGGTTGGGAAAATAAGAGTTTGAACGAAGAGTGCAATGAAGCCGTCGGAAGACATGATCAATCCGACAGTTCGGGTCGACAGACCGACTCCACCAGGAATACTGAAGCCCGAATTGCCCAAGCCCGAGATGTTTCTGGCGTTTCCGTCTTGCAGAAAGATAGGGAGCAGATGATCATATGTCATTGAATGATATGTGAAAATAGCCAATGCAACGATGAGCATGGTAACTCGCCAGTTAAAAGTCTTTGGTTTCTCTGGACCCGATTCGACCTTTGATCCATCGACTTGTATCACCCAGTCCTCGTCCTGATGCAGATGGACCTGGTTGAAAGTTCCGTATGATTCGGCTCGTAGATCTGCGCTTGCATTTGCTGTTGCTCCAGCCGTTGCTAGAAGAGGATGTTCGGCGGATGTATGATCGAGATCTTCGGGAACACTCCATTTCTGCATGTCCGGATGGGTCTCTTGCAGAAACAGCCAGCTGCCAATGATGCTAAAAAGAAGTAAAACGGAACAAACAAGGTTTGGTAGAAGATAGGGAAATTTGCCAAATAGGCCATCAGTAGGGAAGAGGGTAGGGTAACTTTCTGCTGGCTTTGCAAGCAAACCTCCAATGGCTACAGCCAAGACATCAACATTTGTCCCATTTCAATCACCTTGAGAAGTTTGAACACCTACCTGGCCCGATGATCGTTCCAATTGACCAGACAAATGGCATCACAGCATAGGCTCGAGCTGCATTTAAACTGTCAGGCCCATGAACACCAGCACAAGAGAAGAGTTGGCACTTACGTTCATGCTCAGGCCGTTTGACCAATTCACCAACCATTGTCTGGATAACCCCAATGTTGCCATTCAAAAATCCTCCTAAAGCTCTCCCAAAGAGGGCCACCCAGAAGTTGGGGGCAAATCCCACAAGCAGAAGCGATAGCATTGTACCGAAGCAACCGGAGAGGAGAATGGGTTTGCGACCGACTCGGTCTGAAAGAGCCCCCCATAACATACCAGTCAAAGCTTCAGCAAGGGAAAAGGCGGAGACGAGTATACCGGCGTAAATAGAGGCATTGTGGCTATTCGCCATGCGAAAGTCCTTAACCATCACCCATGAATAGGGAAAGATGGACGTTAGGGCGATTGGCTCCGCAACACGACATATTGCTATCAACACCAATTAGCATGCGACTTATATATATGATTCTTCACTGGAATGAAACTCACCTAGAAGAAATAACTGGGTGGTAGGGAATCTGTCGTCCGCGCATGTTGGTCTTTCCTGGAGTGTTAATACCATTTCTTGAGAACCGTTTAAGATTCTTACGGCAATCCCCAGCCAAGTAACGGGTCTCCTGTATGAGATCTTAGTCTTTTCAGTTCTTCTCTTTCTCTATATATTTATCCCTCTCTTAAGGCGTGTGATGAAATGTGGAATCTGACAGTTGATGGGAACTGAAAGGAAGGAGAGAAAGAAATATTCCAGGCGGGGTTGATTTCTGCCTGCATCAGGCTTGCAATCAAGTCATGTGCCAGCGATGGCAAGAGATAACAGAAAAAAGTTTTGTCTGGGAACAGCCGAAAGGGAGAACCATGGGAGGCGAAACAACGGAGACGAGCTTCGGCGGATATTCGAGGAATGCTTGTGTCACAACTGATTGCCGATTGCAGCCAAAACTATTTGTTCCTAGGCGAGTACTAAAAGGACATTCCCAATTTAGCTTGTTACTATTGTTGTGATTTCTTGCATCAAGTTGTACAATATGACACACATTGAACAAAGTGGCTGAATTTTATGATATAATTGGTGACTCATCAGGTGGTATTGTTGTCAGTGTTCTTATACTATTCTGGAGAAAGCAAGCGAATTTGGCCATAAATAATCAATATTTTGGACCACGAAGATCAAGCAGTACCAAGCTGCCTCTATATAAATACTGTACAAGAAAATATCCAAATCCTGACAATTCGTGGAATACATGAAGCATTATTCAAATCTTACATGGCACCGCCATGCAAACAGGATCACGTCTCATTTTCAGAGACAGGGATGTATGACCGGCGTTCCCGTGCTGCCTGAAAGGAAATCAGCTTTCTTTTTCAAAGTGTTTACATCGTCGGCGAGATAAATCAACATACCTCAATCCACTTTTCCACCCATGGCTTAAAGACTGCCCATGCTAGAAGACCGCTTGTCGCAAATATGAAAATGAACACGATAGCTTCATCTTTGGCCGAGTCTCGTTCTAAGCAGAAAGAGTTAGCATTGCCTCAGTGTCACATGCCTGGAACGAATTGTTATACGGAAACAAGTAGTAAACACATCCTCCTCCTTCGCGTTCTTACAAGTGGGCAAGTCGTAATCAAGACAAAATTTCCGGTTACAATCGGTACAGCTCAGTGGCCGATATTTGCTCTTGTCTTTGCTGGTCCTTTTCTCAATCTCGGTGTCATCATCTTCAGTGAAGCGGCGATTCCGGATGTGGAAGAGGTTGTTTAGAGCCGAGGTGGTTTCTGGCTGTGCGGGGTCAAGGGGGATGATGGTGCTATTGGAGAAACAGGTACATTTGCAGAATGAAGTAGGTGCTATATCAAGGAGATAGTTGTTAGAAGAAGGACTCTTTCTTTGGTGTTCGCAAGGAGGGAGATCGCGAACGATTGGAAAGTTGGCTTCACTTACTGGATGCTAGTGCCAATGACGCGCAAGAAAGGAGGGCAAGAAAAAGAAGCAGCAGATAAGAACTACTGCCACGTTGTAGCATGATGGGCTTGATGTGAAGAAATAAAGGACAATCGTGATTATCGTCCAGCGACACTCGAGGTTTCTAGAAGCTGACGACGATGGGTATCATTGGCGACAATCAATCAACCTCGGGATTCTTGGCATCATGTGACAATTCGAGAATCAGCGTTGGATATCATTTGATTTGTTACTGCTAGTCAGGTATTTGATCTTTGGCGATTTTATACGCCATTGTGTAAATGTTACTTGAAAATGGGACAAGACTTTTAGAATACGTATCAAAAGGACTAGGTATATATGAAATCAAGCATCACAGCTATGCAAAATATGCCCGTCATCTTAAACCCGAAATGCTAAACACCATGCCATGTTTATGACTTTCCTTTCATTCCTTTCATCCGGTTCTCTCTCTGCCTCTGCTCCTTAGCAGCATCTCGCCTTCTCTTCTTCCACGCACGATTGTTGTCACCACGATTCTCCCAGAACCATTTGGTAAAATCGGACTCCTCCCTTTGAACAGTGGTCGATTTGGGAACTGGGGTGTTTGTATACACTTCATCATCCATATCCATAGCATCTTCCTCTCCTGAGGCATTCCAGTTGATATTTCGACCTACCAAGCCAGTGTCGGGTGTTGGAGCAGCGCTTCTCAATCCACGGAATTGCATATCCTTCTTCGTAAACGGTGTTTGGGGTTCGGTAGGTTTGGTTGGCTCTTCCTCCTCAGACTCGATATCATCTTGTCCAAAGAAACTAAACTGAGCATTGGGGGCCTCAACGGCAGGCTTTTTTTCAGACGAGTCGGGCGCAGGGCGTTTGAAAAGCGCCTCCAATGGGTGAACCTCTTTGGGGCTTGAGTCATTATCTGCCTCCATCGAGGTTTCGTTTTGATCAATCGAAGCCTCTGGCTGAGTAGGAGCCGCGGGTGTAGGATCAGAAGACTTGCCAGCCTTGGGATCTGGATCTTTCTCATCATCGCTGGAAGATTCATCTGATAAGTTGGTCGAGTCTTCGTCGCTTTCCGAACCTGCGGTATCCTCATCGGAGCTAGAGCCACTGGAAGAGGTCCAGTCCTCCTCTGATTCATCCGAGGACTCAATATTCTTGGTAGACCTTTTACCCTTTGATTTGGAAGGCTTTGACTCTTTCTCAGACACAGAGATCTTGGCCGATTTCCGCTTCTCCTTAGCCCCTGCTACCTTGCCTGGTCTATACTGGTCATTTCTGATTCTGTCACTGGGAGCTTCCTTTACGTTTCCAGAGTCATCTACCCAACCTTTGCCCTCCTCAAATGTAGATGTAGGAGTCGCTTCTTCGCCTTCGGACCGCAAGAAGCTTGGGTGTGTGACAGTATTCGCAAACTCATGGATCACGGACTCGTTTGTGGGGTTCTTCTTCTTCTTGGACTGCTTTTCTTGTTTTTTGTCGATGGCAATTTTATTAGGAGGGAGTTTGGCCCGGAATAGACACTCTTCCTTCTCTGTGTACTTGGATTTGGGTTGAGGTTTAGCCTTTTTCTCGTCCTTTTCTTTTTTCTTCTCTTCCTTGCGCTTCTCTTTTTTGGTACTACTCGACTCCGTCCAGCCTCTCTTCACCTTGCGATCCGATGGCAACTCATACCCATCAACCACAGTGTCTTCTGCCTTTCGCTTTTTCGACTTCTTGGACGATTTCTCAGAGGCTGGCTTGGGATCGGGAACAACTTCCTCATCGCCCTCTTCATCCCGATGTCTTTTGTGGGGCCGAGCAGCCTCGACCTTGAACTTCTTGCCCTTGAGAATAGAACCATTGAGCTTCTTTTTGATCTTGTCGGCCTCCATGTTGGGCAGGGTCACGTATCCGTAATTATTCTCGGGGAAGGTAGGAATGGCGTGGAAGGAAATCTCTGAGGCCAAGGGTCGAATTGATGCAGGCAAGACCGAAGGGAGGATGTCGGGGGTTAAAGGGGTGATGTGGAGGCGTGTAGTGGTTGATGTGGCCGTGGTCATTGCATCTAGATTATACAGCCGTGGATATGGACAATGAGGATTGAATGAGAGGAGAAAAAAAAAAGATTATTAATTGGTCACCAAAAGATGATCATCTGGGTTGACAGAGAATAACAGAATGAAAATATCATCCAGATTGCATCACACAAAGGACAGCCACCTGATGAAATCCCGTGGCATGTGTTGGAGCATCCCGAATAATTTTTGGCCGATTATTTTGCGATGGATTTTCCTTTCCGGCCAGACCAACCGATGTGGCGCAGGCATTGTCAGGCACCGCCACACGTGATATCCACTCTTTCATGCAGCATCAATTCAGACAGCTGTTGTTCTGCCGTGTGTTGTTATGGTTGCTTATTCTGGATGGAAAGAAGCTTTATCGACTCAGGAATATCAACCATATACTTGCTATTAAAAGCCATTCTATTCGACCTGTCCACCTCATCTCTTGGCCTTCAATACACCGTCCAGCCACAGCTGATGTAATGCGTGGCGTCCCGTGGCGTCACATTCTCTGTCTTACTCCTACTGTACGACTCTTTCTCTATCTTCCATTCTACGTATCATATTTCCTTCCATCCACTATTGAAACTCTCCATCATTGATCTCAACACCAGTCCTTCTTTTCTTTTTCCCATCTATAAGTCTCTTTTTTTCTTCTTCTTCTTTTTTTTTTTGACCAGCTGGTCTTCTTGTTCTTTTAAATCCTATCTTCTTCCCCTCTCGATCCAGATCCGGTCTATTTCCCGCTTCTGATCTCATCGTCGCCGCGCTCAGCAGCCCCCATCGGCTGCCACCTATTACGATTCCCTCCCCCGCTCTCTAAAGCTTCCCTCAGCCAACCATTGTTCCTCTCCACCTGAACCCCCCCCCCCCTGTTGCTGCTTGGATTATTATTGTTGTCTTTCTTGCTCTCTCCTCATCTTATTACCTTATTATTATCTACATTCATCTATTCAGGATTTGTCGCTCAGACTTTCCCCTTTGCTTGTCTTCCCCTCCCTTCTCCCATTCTCCCTTTCTGGGGGTAACGCCTGCTCCGTCGTCTCCGCCTGGATCCGTCGGAGGCACTCATACATTTCGGCCTATCGGCCTGATTTTCCCTTTTCTTGTAACACTATCGCTCGACCTGGCTGGATATGGGCAATTTACAGACAAAAGAGGCGCGCCCGTCTCTTGCTACATCAAACCGTCGACATGGGAGATCGCCGTACAGCGACCGTCACCACTCAGAGGGTTCCCGGTCCACCCGAGGCAGTCGGCCTGATCTCTCCATCCTCGGAATAGGCGGCAGTCATGAACGAGATGTTGAGAGCCTCGAACGTCGACGAGAGAACAAACAGGAGCGGGAAGCCCGCCGCTTGGAGCGAGAAAGGACAGCGAGGATCAAGGAGCGCGAGCGTAGCATGAAGGAAGAACATGTTGATGGGGGTTATCTGGTTACGCAAGGTGTTTATGTCGGGGTGGAGGACTTCAACAAAGCGGTGGTCCGGCAACTGATGGTAAATCCGTCCAACAATTGTGTCCCTTATAAGTCTTGATACTGACTATATCGTTCAGATCGAACGAAGGTTGGCCCCATTCTGGAGAGGTCTCAACGACTTTTCAGATTCTTGGACAGAGCATCAGCTCATGGCCGCTGCGCGAGGCTTATCGATACCACCGCCAGATGAAATTCCTCCGGAGTTGGAATACAAGAACCCCCCGAAGACAACAGAAGATACGAAAGAATCGTCCGACGCGAGAAACGTACACCAACATTTGATGGTTCCAATCACTTCGAGGTCGCAATCCTGCAATTCGGATACGTCCCAGACGTCTTCCCTGCCTTCTCCTACCTCTCCCATTGCTTCCGGTACGTCGAGCTCGCCATTATTCCGGACCCGGGCAAAGACGCTTGCCGCTCTTACTTCGTCTAAGTCTGGTTCTCAATCGGACTTGGGCCCGCGCGAGTTACAGCTCCCTCGCGATCCATTTATCAACGGACAGCCCGTTGAAGCATACCTTTATAAGGATTCGTCCGAGTGTCCCATTTGCTTCCTCTACTATCCTCCTTACTTAAATCACACCCGATGCTGTGACCAGCCGATCTGTTCCGAATGTTTCGTACAAATTAAACGCCCCGAGCCTCATCCTCCAGAACATGGGGATGCGGATCCAACGGCCGCTCCAACTCCAGCACCAGAAGGCGAGCATGCAGATTCCGCAGATTGCCAACTCGTGTCGGAGGCTGCAGCCTGCCCCTTTTGTGTCCAGCCTGAATTCGGTGTCACATACACACCTCCGGCTTTCCGCCGCGGTTTGACCTACGCCCTGGACCCGAGCGGTCGCCCGGCTAATGTGACATCCCCCGTATCATCCAGTTCATCGCTCTCCTCTGGAAACCCTGCAGCACTGACAGGTCGCCGGCGTGCTACATCACTATCCGCTTCCGATCCAACAGTCGTTACCACTGATAGGGTCCGTCCAGACTGGGCACAGAAGCTGGCTAATGCCCGTGCACATGCTGCGCGCAGGTCGGCAGCAGCTACTGCACTTCACACTGCAGCGTACCTGATGAACTCCAACGGAACCGGGAGCGATTCCCGGAATTTCAGTCTTGGCAGGAGAGGCATGAGAAGATCAAATGCGCCAGAACCTCAGAGCAATGCTCGAGGCTCCCCGGCGTTGCAAGCTCTTGCGTTCTTAACTGATAGACGTGTACCTGAGCAGGAGGCTGAGTCCCCCGAAGAAGAATCGGGGAATCTGGCGCCAGCTCGAGGCAGTTCGAGGCGCAATAGAATCGACGACTTGGAGGAAATGATGATGATGGAGGCTATCCGACTCAGTTTAGCCAGCGAAGAAGACCGGCTTAAGAGAGAAGAGAAGGAAGCGAAGAAGGATGCCAAAAAGCGAGAGAAGGACGCGAAGAAGGCGGAAAAGTCAATGCGAAAGAATGGGTTGTATAGCAATAATGGCAGCACCTCTGCTCTTGATACCAATCCAGATGGTCGATTGGCCAGGGTTGCCAGTAACTCTTCATCCCTGGAAGACTCCTCCGTTGCAGGGAAAGGGAAGGAGGTAGACCGTGCGTCGCCCTCTGCGCCGACAATTACTGAAGATACAAGCTCTGGTGCAACTTCCAGCAGTGCAAATCCCACCTCTTCAGATCCAAACCAGCTCTTGCCCTCCGTCGTCCAAGCTCCGCCCATAGAGCCGTCGAAGCGGTCCCATCTACGGCACATGTCGAGCGCATCCTCGTCCTTGTCATCGCTTGTGGAATCTACGTCCGAAGACCACATTGGTGCAACTAATGGGAACCATTCTTCCACCGAGCCAATGTTCAATTTCCGGAGCCTGGCTGCCGTGATTGGGGATGAGGACAAAGGAGACGAGTCCGCCGAGCATGTCGAGCACACAGCCCCGAAGCCCGTTGCAGAGAGCTCTGCCTCAAATGCCACTCCTGCGGATTCCAGCGCGACCGCGGCCGTGGAGCCGAGCGTGGTGCTGCCAGAGAGCCTGATGCCCAAGGAGCTGGAAACCCGATCGGTTGAGATCACCAACACCAACCCAAACACGCGGGCAACATCTTGAAACTTTAGGATTGAATGAGCGATCTACTCTTTCTCGTTCCTTTCTTTCTCTACTTTCCTTTTTTTTCCCCCCCTCTTCTTGTTACATTTCCTTTCCTTTTTTTGTCAAATTGGGATGCAGGGTATGTCTGGATTAGTTGGCGCAGAAGGCACACTGTTTGAAAAGCGATGATGACGCTCTCTTCTTTTTTTTTTCTTTTCATTCTCATGGCGGGTCCTTTCTTTTCTTGTCATACACATACAGCACAATAGAATTTCCTTTTCCTTCTTTTGTTTATCCTACATGAGGCGGGTTATAAGATTGCATATTCACTTTCTGTTTGGTTGCGACAGTGTGTTAGTGATAAGCCCGGATTGTCAGACCGTGGGTGGTTAATTGTTTGCATTCTTCTTGACAGTTGAGAAACCAAACAAAAAAAAAAAAAAATGAAAGAAGGAAAAAAATATTCATGGAGATTGATGATTTCCCGACGAGAGCTGATAGACCCATTGCCATCTCCGAGATGTTTCATGGGTCGTGATGGGTCGCGGTTTCAGATCCGTTTGACCACTCCGTCTACTATATTAATAGACTAAATGCAATAAGACTGGCTCCAGAGTTATACAGAATTCTACAGACTACAATAGAATTCTGATTGAATAAAAGAAGATTGCCAGTGGCACGGAGAAAAAAAGGACGGCCAAGTCCATGGAATACGATGTTGAACCCACCACATCATCGCCTGGCGAGACTAAAACGATCTATCCAATTCACAGGCCCACCGCTTCTGGATTAATATAAGGATCAGCGCCTAGAGGCAGAGATAGAATCATTTAGATCGCGAACAGAGTTGATGGTTGATAGAAATCAAGACAACGACATCGACTATCTTGACTATTGAGACGATAATGCGGATCTTCAGGATTTGCAGCCCATCACCCTCTAATGCTGTCTCATTCCCATCACCTCCTGCATCTAGCATCTTGCCTTCTTTTTGCCTGGAGGCGCTATTCGTGATGATGCATCGATGGTGAAAAAGAAAAACACACACCTGATCACGATATCACAGATCGGCTGGTGACGGCCAATCCTGGTCTGACAACAAACCATGAGGGTTTTGGCTGCTTTCGTACGGTCAGTCAATAGTCGCCGTCTTCTTCTTGTAGAGTTAGATTGAGCCAACTCTGGGTCCAGCCAAGTGGATGCCCCTCCAATCTGCCGTTTCTTGACCAGGACGAAGAAAATAATAATAAGTCTCTTGATCTTCGTCATCATTATCCGGTCTTTCTCTTTTCTTTCTTTTTTTTCTTTCTTTCCTTTTTCCTCTCTCTCTAGAGCGTAGATCTATTTCACCTCCATCATTTTTTTTATTTTTTATTTTTTCTTCTTCTCTGTTATTTCTTCAGCTTCACAGATATCTCAATATGGCCATCCTCGAGTCGGAAAAACGCCCGCGAGGCCTTCGTCTCCCCTCGCTTTCGGCCATGAAATCCAAGAAGAAATCCCCAGAGCCCTCTCCTCCTGAATCGCCTCCTGATTATGCTCCTCTCCCCGCTGGTTCTGGTGTTCCCGTGCGACCTGCTCGTCCAAACGAGAAGCAACTGCCTCCCAATCCGCTATCGTACCCAGCAGACTCAATCCCCACCGATATGTCCGTCAATCCGAATGAGTACCATCGTCAGATTCTCCGGGGTGACTTTGATTCTCCCTATCCTCGTCCTCAAGTTCCTGTGATCAGAGAACCATCGGCGCCAGTGCAGCGAAAACCACCGCCGCTTCCAAAGCAACAACCGGTTCAAGCGCCTGTTCAACCACCCGTCCAAATACCTGTTCAGGCACCGATCCAAGTCCCGGTGCAGTCACCATCGCGCCAGTCACCACCAATCCAACAACCCGTCAGAAAACCTCTCCAATCTCCTGTCCAATCACCCCCGGTTAGCGACGAAGAAGCGAAAGAAGATCTCGCAGTCGAAGATTTTATTCCCGAGCCCGAGCCGGAAATTGATACCGCCGATGCACGGGCAGCTGCAGCTGCAGCTGCAGATGTAGATGCAGTCGCAGAGCAAACACCCAGCGAAGAAAGCGACAATGGCCCCTGGACACCAGCGGATTATGACCCCGTCGCACCGCCTCTGGGCAAACTGCACTTTGCTTGCTACCAGGAACATCGCTCGATGCCCGTCGCTAATAACCTCTGGTATCCTTTGCCCTGCATGACCTGCCACAAGTATGACCGAGAGATCCGGCATCGCTGTGTCTTCTGCTCGTTGCGCATTTGCGCCGATTGCCATCAGGGGTTGCAGAAGTGCCAAAATCGTTCCTTGACGCAATTTATGGAGAGTCTTTCGTGATCTCGACTGTTTTCAGTTTCTTCTTTCTTTCTGGCTTATAGATGGGATTTGCTTTATTATTCGAAATGGGCCAATATCTAATGGGGAGAACAAGGTGGTTTCGGTTCAAGTCATGAGCACTATGATGGTATTTATGGGTTTGATATTCTTTTTCATTCAAAATTGTACATATGGTTGTAATATTATTGATTAGCTTCTGTACATTATGATATCATAAAATTTTCTTTTCTCGCAGATTAATTTTGTCTAAAAAAATGCAGGTCATTAATCATGATCTTCCTCTGTAGTTCCAGGACATCCTTCCATGTCCGCGGTCTCATAGCGATACTTGCACCAAAAGCAGTATTGATGTTTTTCGCGTAGGTATAGAACCAACCGGTTCAACCGCTCAGCTGGTTCCAGGGAGTTGAATTCGTCCAACTCCGGATCTTCCTCCTCGATTTCTTCTTCAACAATAGAAGAAGGTTCACGTCGGGCGGTTCCCAGTGCTTCCTTGTCCTCTCGCTCTAATGTTGGATCATCGAAACCTGGAAGCTGGGGCGTAGGAAAGAATGAGGAAGGGAGAGAGCTTTGTAGCGCATGTCGAGCCTGTATGTCACGGTCTCGCTCCTGGCGTTCGCGCACCAGACCCCGGTAGAGAATGTTGATTTGCAGAGTCGGTTTGATCTTTTTCGCTTTGGGTTGTGCAGTGCTTGGTTCATCGGCAGGCTTGTCTTTATCCCCATCTTCTCCATTTTCATCATCTTGCTTGCCTTCAGCTGGTTCTCCTTCCTCCGCTTCCGTATCCAACCGTTCTGCGACCTTCTGCGCACCATGAAATTGCGCCTCCAGTCGGCGAGTCTCCCGTTCAATCCGAACCCGATCCCGGTAATCGCCCTCCTCATGTTTAACCTTTTTGGCCGCTTCCTCGGCCTCTTCCCGGAATCTGCGCTTCTTCTCGTTCTCCAGTCCAATACCACTCCGATCTTCCTTGAATACTAGGTTAAGGGGCTCCGCTCGGCCTCGCGGCTGCGCCTCGTCTTTGCCCCCAGTCTCATTGTTGTTGTTGGGAGACGGGCGTTTCCCCAATGTCTCTCCTGGTTTGAAACCCAGTTTGGCCATCATCTGGAACCCTTTGTTGGAGGGATTTAATGTACTGGTGGATAGAGCGGCATCGCGACGGGCGGCCTCTTCGGCGGCGCGTTCGGCTTTGGAGGGAACCCTGGCGCGGGCTTCTGCCTGTTTTTAACGAACTATGGTTAGTTTGTATAACACAGACGCAGGATGATGGTTTTACCTCTCGTTGTTGTCTGCGTTTTCGCTGGGTAAAGGATTCCTTCTGTTGGGGTTCCTCAATCACCATAGACATGTAATCATCCTCGTCCTCTTCCTGTGCGGGGTCGCCATGGGGAGGCATTATGAGGGAAAAAAAAAATTGGAGAAGAGGATATATTACAAGTAAAGAGAGAACAAGAATAATGAAACCCTGCGGACTGACGTCAGGTGGTGCGATCGAGAAAGCACACGCGGTGGTGGAGAGAAGTTGGAGTTTGGCGTCTGTCTCTGTTTCTCCATCTCCGTCTCTTCTCCACATCACCGATCTTGATCTTCCCCTTCCATCCCCACCTTCTTTGGTCGTTGTGCAAGGGTCAACGTGATTTCGGATTGGAATAATAAGTCCATCAATGGGGAATTCGATTGTCCACCAAGGAAGGTTTCTACGAGGGGTGAAACGAGGGAATATCCCCCTCTTCAGACTCCAACTCCTGCAACGCCCAATCTTCCAAGAACACATCGACCTCCATCAGGATAAAATGAGTTCGGCGAATTCTGTCTATGAATCGTCCCACCAGAATGGGGTTTACCGTCTCACGGATGGCTGAAACTGCAAATATCCGTCAATAGTTCTGTGTCGATCCCTCGCCTGCTCTTGTCAAGTCTGAAGTCACCTTCGCACTTCGCAGTCTTGATGCCCGGAATTGCCGATTCATGTTTGCTGTAGGCCCATCGCCAGGTTTGCTCCCAATAACGCCATTGTTTTCTTGGCTGGAAATATGCAAAATCGGGTGCTTTTCGTCCATAATGCAATAAACGCAGGGCCTCTTTGGGCCAGGGAGCCAGCCTTGTTTCCCTGTCAGCGGGATGGGGTGGCAGTGTACCAGCACACACTGTGATAATCCCCGAATCCACGCGAGGCCCCCCAAAAGATTGGGCTATACCTGCACGGGTTATGCATTTATTTAGCTCGCGTGCCGTGGCCCCCATTATTCCACGGTCCTTGGCAGGCAGAAGAAACCAACCATGATACTCCCTTGGAATCATTGATGAAATCGTTACCGTTTTCGTCGATGTTATTCCCTGTTGGTTGGCGTGATCATTAGTTCCCATAATTATTACTTTAAGGCCTCCTGGATTTGATTTCCACTAGTGTTCTATCTTTACGTCAAGTACGGTCTGTGTCGGTCGTATATAATATTCGACAGGCCCGCCTGAGGATAGACTGGTGAGCGATAGGTTGTGGCTATTGCCAACATGTCTCTCCTCGGTCTACCCTCGGTGGTGTTTCTATTATTTTTATCTTCGGTACTTGCGCAGAGTACTTTGGTAGACTTGGGTTATTCAAAATACCAGGGTCAGGCTCTATCAAATAATATCAACCAATGGCTGGGGATACGCTATGCTGCCGCCCCCATGGATTCCCTGCGCTTTGCAGCACCGCAGGACCCCGTATCTACCAATGATATACAACATGCAACGAAGGTGTGTTCATATGGCTGTTAATGTTCGCTTTATGCTGACCATATATCATCAGCATCGCTCAAAATGCATTCCTACCGGGAAGAGCCCCATTCCGTCTGGAACATCAGAGGATTGCCTTTTCCTAGACGTCTTTGCTCCTGCGCGATCATCAAACTCGACCAAGCTTCCCGTTTTCTTTTGGATCCAAGGAGGAGGTTTCAATACTAATTCAAACGCCAACTACAATGGAACTGGGTTAATCAAAGCGTCCGGCATGGGTATTGTCGTGGTTACATTCAACTACCGAGTTGGTCCATACGGGTTCTTGGCTGGCGCAGAAGTTGAAAAGGGTGGAAGTGTGAACAATGGTTTAAAAGACCAGATCAAGGCCTTGGAGTGGGTTCAGAAGCATATCAGCAAGGTTTAGATTATCTTCTTCATTGTACTTGTTCACGATCTGACATCAATGCGTTCTCAGTTTGGTGGTGACCCCAACCATGTTGTCCTGGGTGGTGATAGTGCAGGAGCAGCTTCGATTACACTCCTTCTTTCGGCCTATGGTGGGAAAGACCAAGGCTTGTTCCATGCTGCTGCGGCAGAGTCCCAGAGTTTCGGTAGTATGTTGACTTTGGATGAAAGTCAATTTGCCTACAACAATCTAGTCATCCGTACCGGATGCGCCAGCGACAACGATACACTGGCATGCTTGCGCGGCTTAAATGTTACAGACTTGCAGCGTGAGAACTTCAACACCCCCCTTCCAGGAGCGCAGAAGCCACCGCTCTATCTGTATTCACCGGTAGTCGACGGCGACCTTGTTCAAGACTACACATTTCTCCTCTTCCACCAGGGCAAATTCGTCAAGGTCCCGGTCATATTTGGCGATGACACGAACGAAGGCACGACATTTGTACCCAAGAGCGTTTCTAGCGTCGCACAATCGGACAGATTCCTGCAGAGCCAATTCCCAAAGATTAAGCTCGATCAACTTCGGAAAATCAACGAATTGTACCTGCAGAAGAACCAAACGCAATCTTTCCCCAAGGCTGGCCCATACTGGCGACCTGCTAGCAATGCGTATGGTGAGATGCGCTACATTTGCCCCGGTATCGACATGTCCCATACGTACGCTAAAGCCGGACTCCCGAGCTGGAACTACCACTATGCTGTACTGGATCCACCCAAGGAGGAATCAGGTCTCGGTGTAGATCACACAGTGGAGGTCGGCGCAATCTGGGGACCTGAGAATGTGAACGGTGGTGCTCCCAAGTCATATTCCAACACCAATGCTGCCATCATCCCGGTCATGCAAGGTTACTGGACGAGTTTCATCAAGAACTTTGATCCCAACACTCATCGTTCTCAGGGAAGCCCTAAGTGGGATACCTGGGGAGATGAAGGATATCGTCGACTCTTCCTCAGGACCAACCAAACGAAGATGGAGACCGTTCCGGTGGATCAGAGAGAACGTTGTGAATACTTGGTCAGTATTGGGACGGAATTAGCGCAGTAGGGGCTGTTTGTTGTTTATGGACGTTTAAATGTTTTTGCTTATGACTTTGATGTTTACTACTTGTAAATACCACAGGAAAGTTTTTACATCTCTTTAAAGGGGGTGAATAGGATTAATTATAGAAATGACATGACTGGGATGTATAATCCGAAAAAAAAAAAAAGTTCTTTTGTTTGTCCCCATAACAATGTAGAAACACGTGAACATAATGTAGATGTATATACACATGCAAGCATAACGCCGCATAAAATGTAGAATAAAACAGCGAAGTGACATGAGCGAAGCAAAGATAGACTTCACTACCGCTTGCCCTGTCGCAATCTCTTCTCTTTCTCGTAGGCATTGGCTGCCCGTCCCTCTTCGTTCTGCACCTCGGCCACAAGCCTCTTGTACTTCTTCTCGTACTCGGCGTCGCGCTCCTTCTTGTCGCGCAGCTTCTCGCGCGCCACAAAGCTGGCGTCCTTGCGAAGTTCCCGCATAGCGCCCTTGTGCTCGCGCTTGTATTCCTTCTTGACACGGGCGAGTTCCGCACGCTCGCGGTTGGGGTCGTAGTGCTTGTCCGGGTTGAAGGTTTCCTCGAACTTCGGGATGGCGGTCTTGATCGCCAGACGGCGGTGGTTGTGCAGGAGGAGCGGGCGGCGGGCTCGAATGGCCTGCGTGAGATGGCTATCGATGTTGTCGAGGGTAGATTGGATGGTATCCAGAGCCGGGGCGGAGACTTTGCCGCGGCAGGACTTGCTCAGATATTGCAGGACGCGCTGGGTCGGCTCGAAGATCTCGACGAATGCCGACTTGGTGGCCCACAGATCGGATGCGTTGTTGAGGAGGGTAACGAGGGTGACGATGAGAGAAAGCTTCAGCTCTTCCTGAGCACGCTTTCCGGACTCCGGGCCAGCAATGTCCCAGAATTGAAGCTTCCGGTAAGAGACGGGCTTCGAGGCAGTTAATCGAAGGGATTCTTCCGGGCTTCTTGATGGGAAGTAGCCAAGTCTGTCCTTTGGTTGCCCCGGGGCGAGTGTGCACAGGGTGTTGAGGGTGAAGTTGATGAATTCAGGCATGTACCGTTTCGAGATAGTTTGGTACTGGATATACAGACTAGCAGCGTAAGTGCCTGTCGCGAAATCAGCCAAGGAATCCACGGCGCCCTGTCCCAGGTAGCGGGCGAGAGACAACTGTGCCGGTGTTGCGATGGCGTGGAAGTGATCTGAAGTCGGGAAGATAGTTGCAATCCCGGTCAGAATAACCAGGTCCCCAGCCCGAAGGTTGAGCGGTCGTTCTGTAGACATCTCACGTAGGTAAGTCCTAAATGCCCTGCATACGTTTTCAGGGTGTGTTTTTGCCAGGGAGTGAATGTGACGCAGGATATTCTCCAGAATGGCGAAAGGAGGGTGCTCCGGTTGCTCTGCCATGTATGCAATGTGCTGGACGAGCACTGCAGCGAAACGACCGAGTTTCATCTTGTTATCACTGTGAAGTCGAGGGTGATGAAGTGCACGAATTCGCTGGACTACAGTAGGTAAATCTTCCACTGAGACATCTTTGATGATTTGGAGGAAACTCTCATGGTCTTGAGGGCAAGGATATGTGAATGCCAGACCTTCGTTAGCACCCTGTGCACTATCGATTGCAATGGAGGTGCTTCCGGTTTTGTCTTCAGGAAGGGTCATTCCATTGATAAGATCATCCTCCTGTTCAGATTGCACAGACTCTTCCTCGGAAAACATTTCCTCATCTTCGTCACTCTCATCGAAAGTCAGGCTGACATCGGACCTAGTTTCGACAAGGTCGTCGTCGATGATGAAATCATCCTCGTCTTCAACACCCATCTCAGGACGAGTGGTCCTTTGGTTAGTGGGCTGCTGCAGTCCAAAAGCCATTGCGTCGTCGGGGATGGATTCGTCTTCAGAAGATTCGTCGCCGGACCCTTCTTCGCCATCATCATCTTCATCGTCCTGTTCGTCGCTTTCTTCTTCGCCGCGCATTCTTCGAATTCGCTCTTCCTCAAGAGCCTTCAATCTCTGTGCTTCTTCTTCGATCTTCTCCTCCTCCGTCTTCGTTCGGTCTGTTGGCATGGATCGCTTGTCAAAGGTCATTTGCCTTATATGTTGATCGTATTCCCTATCGAGGTTCTTGTCGGAAGATTCTCCCAGTAGAGCCGCGCGATCAGGATTCATTGATGCCAAATCGTCCTTCGGGGGTTCCGGTTTGGGTGGAGGCTTCGCACCCCTTAGCATCGTAAAGAGATCTCCGAGACCTTGGTCAAGCTCTTCACGGAGATCGTCGTCGTCCTCCTTGGCTTTTTGGCGCTCAAGTTTGTGAAACTTGGACTTGGCGATGACTTCCTTCATGACTTCATGCTTCGATTTTTTGCGCTCTGGTAACGCCTCTTCATCGTCATCCATCACATTCTCCAGTTCATCGTCATCATTAATGACTCGCTTTCTTTTCTTGAGCATTTCGGAATCCGACATATCATCATCGTCAGCTCCACCCAGATCGCCAGCCTCGAAGTCGTCTTGGTTTGTATCATCGCCAAAAGTCAACGACTGGCCCAA
This sequence comes from Aspergillus wentii DTO 134E9, assembly GCF_001890725.1. Lineage (NCBI taxonomy): Eukaryota > Fungi > Ascomycota > Eurotiomycetes > Eurotiales > Aspergillaceae > Aspergillus > Aspergillus wentii. Next base: position 480,185 of record NW_024467838.1, read on the forward strand.
GTGTGTAAGTTGCATCTCATCTTCATCGTCCTCGAGGTTAAACATCGATTCCTTTCGCATCTTCTTTTGACTTTCTCGGGCAAATCGTTCGGCAGCTCTCTCTTCAGGCGTCATGGTCGGGTCGTCTTCACCAAAACGGCGATCCATAATACCACCAACTTTGTTCCTCCGGTTCATCTCCCTCAGGAGCGTTTGGCGTCTCTGGAAAGTGTACAGTGAGCTGCATATTCCTTTTCATGTCAATGGTGCGATGGAACTTACCTTTTCCTCGCCCAATGACTTGGTCACTCCAGGTCTTGCATTGGTGGGCTTGGAACCCGTATCTCTGGTGGTTACATCGAATTTTGCGCGGTTGGCAGTTGTCTTGATCTCGAACGGATTGAACCGATCTCTGATGGCCTGTAGAGCAGCATTGCGCTGGTTGCGATCCTGAGTACTACCGCCGGTTTTCGCATTCTGTCGCTTCTCCTTTTTCGACTTCTGGGGACCTAGCACCCCACTGTCCCGAAGGGAAGCCTTGAGCTGCTTCAGCTGCGAAGGCGGCATGTTGGTGCGCTGGTGTTGAAGCAGACGGTTCTGTTCCTCCGCCGAGATTTTGGGATTTTCTTTTTTTTTTTTTGGATCGCCGCCAAAAAAAGGTGTTCACCGCCTTCATCAGCGGGATTCTGCCGCACCGCCTTCTGGATTCTCCGCATTCACTCGAAACCCATCATGTCACTTTTCTGATATTGGCATGAGTCTGTATCCAGAAGGACGATGGCTACTCATTTAAATGATAGCCTGCTATGGCTATGCCTCGGTATAAATTCATTCCTTCATTCATAACCATTGATCATGTAGCTGACTGTGTAGGGGTGTCTCTATTCTTCGCCGTCCGCGGGATTGCTACGGATCTCCGCCGAGTGCGCGATCTAACAGAAATCAAGCATGTCGAGAAGGAAGATAAGATGATCAGTGAGGGCACAGAAGATGGTTCGCAAACATTCGATTGCAACAAGGAAGAAACTTTCAAGCTGATACCCCTCTTTCCAGCTCTGAAATTAGATACTCTCCTCAAGCTCTCCCAGAGCACGAGCTATGACCTTCGTGCAGCGTATGAGACTACAGTATTGTCCACATATAAGAACCAAGCTGACTTTTTACCCGGTAGAGCTTTGCGTATTATTTCAGAGCGGTCTACAAAAGGTTCAACTCGGGATTTACTTCTTCAAGATCTTGCAAGTAAACATCAAGGACGACGGAGCAAGGCGCTCAGCGCAATGCACTTTTTAGTGTCCAACAGAGCATGTATGGGCCTCCCACAAATATTAATTCAAGAAGAATTTTTGCCATTTGACACGGTGATGCAGTATCGCGAACGTCCGTTTGTGCCCGTTTAAAAGACCTTCCCACCTACAATGCTCTTGTCGACTGCCTCTGCAACTTCCTCGAGGAGCATACCGAAGAAACCTGTGATACTGTCTCTCCTATCCTTCCCAAAACGAGGCCATTGGGGGAGAGAAAAGCTTTGAACACCATCAACATAATACTCCCGGAGAATATACCTGCCGCTTTAGAAGCTGGAATAATCAGTCGATGGCTCTCAAAATATCCATTTCCGTGTGCAATGTCCGAAACCTCACGGAGACAGGATGTGGTAATACTTATGAAGACGTGGTGGTATGATGATACTGTCATGAGCTCGATATTTGGTACCCTTTCTTCACATCCGGACGGGGCGAAGCAACTCCGGAAACACGGTCTCATGGGTAGTGTGATGGAAGAAAACGACCATGACGACGAAGATTATGCGGGGAGCGACGTATGGATGGTTGATGGTGAGGACACAGCCGGCATGAGCCAGTATTCAGGTAGGCGTCTCCAGGAAAGAAGCCCCGAGGAACAAGCTCTGAGAAGACGCAGAAGAGAGGCAATGGTCTTGAGTGACGGAGGACGTCCACTGGGCAACGACGATATAATACAACTACCTGTTCAAAGCGATTGAAATGGCTCGTGACTACATTTTCCCCCATCGTCGGCACTGATCGGAGAGCTTAATGCCGATGGAAGCCACAAGATTTTTCGTTTTTCATGTTGAAGCGATTACTCATTGCGCATTTATGATACCCTTGAATATGAATATTTCTGCTCGAATGCTTCCTAGAAGATGATTTATTATAATACAATAACTACAGCCCAGCCCAAGCCGATTTGGCGACATGGTCGATCTTTTTCCGGCTGCTTTTAACCATACCAAACGCCTTGAGCTCCGATAGACCTCTATAAAACAAAGACAAAACCACTCGCATATCACAGCTGCCCTTTTTATCACTTTTAAAGACGGCATAAAATGCCTGCCAAAGATCGTGAATATTCACCAAAGCTCCCGACTCAAGATAAAGCTGATATAGAATCGCCGTGGCTGGCTGTTTAGTTGAAAGTTTGGTTTCCGCAGCATCTGATGTAGACTCGAGGTAATCAAAAGGATTGGTCAGTGCCCGCTCAACTGCAAACCGCGGCCGTGGTGCGAATGTCTCCTTCAAAGGATTCTTCATATCAAGCAAGAATATTTCATGTAGGATCAAATCCTGTGGTCTCACCAAGGTTTCCACAAGGTGGGCCTCGAGCACAGCATGTATGCGATCGATGATCTTCGTATACTCAATATTTTCTTTCGGCATTTTGGCTTTGCCCTTGCTAAGCTTCACCCGTTGTTGAACAATGGTTGTTTTCACGACTGAATTACGATTGTCATGTTCGCTTCGCAGCGGTTCTGTGCCCTCGTATGTCTGCATCAGAGCGTCCAAATCCGCTTGGATTTCTCGGAACTGAGGTGTATCCGTTAGAGAGCCAGGAATAACTGTGAAAAGGAGGTCCTTAAGAGCCTCCGAGTCAAGCGTCTTCACTGCCATGAGCATGTCCTCCACGAACGATGAATCTTGCAGTTCCCCAGAAAGTGCACGAATCGACAGATCCGACATGGTTGTTTTCTGGAAAATATTGAAGTTTTTGAGGCACATTTGAACCATTTTGGTGGTTTGGAAGATATCCCGCATCTTCTGTTGGCCCATTTGCAGATACTCCAAGCTCTCCTGGAGTAGAAGATTGTCATCTTCCAGAAGATTACGCACTTTCTTAGAGGAACCATTATGGACAAAATCTTCGCAGAACCTATCTCTAGATTAGACGAAATAAGACTCGGTCAAGAGACAGGTGCTTACCTTCTGAAAGATGGGAGGTTCCTGATTGCCTCACAGAGTTTGCCGTAAGGCAAATCTCCAGAAACTTTGTCTGCGAGAAGTACAGACAATGGATTTGCGAAGAAATGAGTCATATATGCGTACTGTACAGAATTAGATACAGAAGCATTGGGATCAAGCTTTGGAAGAGAACTAGACTTACCTTGACGGTTCGACTAAAGGCCTCTGGGGTTTGAAAGTAGTCATTTGACTTTTCAAACAGAATGCCGGTAATATTGCGTCCCAACCAGAACCGCCCATTACACTCTGCTTGTAGTCGTTCGTATATACGGTCGACGCAATTACTAGCTTCATGGATTTCAAAATATTTGCCCCTAAGCAAGGCAACACTTGACCGCGGTAGCCGCCCCTCGAAAAGCTCGACTGAGGTCGAGATACCAAATAGCAAAGTAAATGGTATTCTATCTAGCCAAGAACTAATAGAAGGGTTAGATTCCAAAGTTACCAGTAGATTTGGATAGACACTCACCTCAGCAATGACAAGAGGTCGGTTAGCAGGTTCGGGTCAAAGGCTTCACTGTCTCGAAAGGCCAGAACCAATTTCGTGGTTCCTTTCCTTTTCACATATTCACTAAGCAAGTCAAGATCGTATGCAAGAAGTCTAGGTCCCTGGAACGGATTTATCATTAGTTTCGCATCGTCGAGTATTGGGAATAAGGTGCGCAAACATCTCGATCAGTAAGAAAAGATTGATAACCGTCGTTTCCTTCTGTATTCGTAATAGCTGCTCGAATAATATTTTTTAACGTTGCCTTGAGGTTGGGCGCATCACCAGACTCCAGCACGACAACTCCGCCTTCCCCTGTTGTTGACAGTCGGTCATTAAGTCGAGTCAAAAGTCTGCCAAGCGAAGAGACATTCGATCCGACAGTAACCAATGCTGCAGGGATACAGCCATGGTATCTAATTGAGGAATTAGGAATTCTGCGAGAATGCATTTCAATAGGCGCATGTACTCACGTCTGCGACGAGGTTGTTCTGACGAAAGAGGAGACGTTGTCCAGAACTTTGGAATCCACATCCTCCAGTATTTCCTATAGCATGTTTAGACGCAATTCCAAGATTTCCAGAGTCCGTAGCGAGATCATTGCCCCTACTAACCTGGATCTTTTGCTCCTGTTCAGACCACAGTTTTTGATAAGTGCTATACCTCAATTCAATCGATGCTGCATTTTCATCCCCATCCAACAGAGGCGCAAATGGATACAGCTGGTCGCCCTGGTCCTTCTTATCTTCTGCTACCTTTCGACGCTTCGATGGTCGCTCTCCGTTGGCTTTGGACGGTTTCGCAGGTTGGTAGATGTACACACCCTAGTTCTCTTGTGAGTTCTTCTTGAGATACAGACGGCGTTTTGTCTCGGACTTACCTGGTTGTTGAGGCCATCCTTTGATGATTCGAATGCCTCAGTCTCTGGCAGATCCACGTCCATTGTGCCTCCCCTTGTCCTGCTGGTTTTCTGGGATGGTCACTGTTGCTCCGTTGATTGTCTGGAAATCCGCGGCGGAACTCGCGTCTGACGCTAAGCCAAAACGGGTGGTATTGGTTTTCCGCCGCGGAGCTTCAAACCCATCTTCTTTCGCAATCAATTCAACAATCAATCACCACTCTCCTTTCAGTCTTTGCATATTGCATTTTTATCTTTTTAATATACTAGCCGATGATATAAACACTCACACTCCATGCTCCGCCAGGCCGTACAAGGGGCTCGGTGGTATCAGCATGTGGCCCGCAGAAGCCCGTCGGTTTCGTCTCTTCCTCGCCCGCGAACATTTTCGATCGTAACGCCACGCTCCCTTAACTTTGGCGGACCAGATGAAAAAGTCAATTTCTATGAACAAGATACCAAAGGGAGCAAAACAAGGAGAAGAGTCGATCCGGAAGCTGAAGATCAAGCCGACCGGAAAGAAGTGGAAGATGAGCTCTCCAAGTTGGAGCGGGAACTGCAGGAGCTAAAGGAGGGCCCTTTCACTGCCAACAGCCCGTTTATGAAGAGCTTGCCAGAGAAGGATAGAGCCGTCGCTCTTGAAGCTCTACGTCAGCATGCAGCCAGGAGGGGTAAAGAAGATGCTGGTGTTGGGCTAGAGAGTATTTTCGACGAAGAGCTAGATGAGATGCTGAAGGAGGAATTCGATAGCCTGGCTAAAGAGGAGGAGGATTGGGGTGAAGAAGGGGAACCCAAGGATGCGCAAGTGCCGATGGCCAAGAAACCCTACGAGGTCGTGTTGAGATTCTCGGAGGCCAATTCATACGTGGACAAGTTTAATGAATGCCTTAGGAAGTTCGCGCATAACAGTTCGAACGATCCACTTAGACACGAACTGTGGAAATGGTATCGTCGTTGCAAACAAGTCGCCCCAGGATTTCTTGAATCGATGCCCGAAGAAGCGATAAGTTTAGTATGGGACTCGCAAACCACCGGGGAGGCCACAGGGACATCGCGAACAACCCATTTGCAGATGGTTGCAGAAGATATAATGTCCGTCGGCAAATCTCTCTCGACTCCGCATATTCTCGCGTACATCGAATCCCTTCAGAACAGTGGCAAAACGAACCAAGCACTGGATCAATGGGAGGCACGTCAAGCAGAACTCTCTCAAAGAAAGGAAGATTTGGAGGCATATTGGAATTTGGGAGTACGGCTTTTTGCCGCTGCAGAGGATCCTCAGCGAGCTCAGGACATTGCTCTTGCGTTTTTAGCAAACGACAAGTCACGCCAGTCTCGTGTTCTCATCCCAATCATCACGGCCTGGGGGAGACAGTCTGGAAAGGAAGCGGAGATAAAAGCTTGGGCATTATATCTGCAACTAAAAACTTTCCTTGGTTCTCAGATGACTATGGGCGACTATGATCATATCAGTATTGGCCTCCTCAAGGCCAATCGGCTTCATCTCGCCATTGCAGTTTTCAAAGATATGATGGTCACCGGCCAGGATCCAGCAAATGACTCGACTGCCCTGTACAAGGCAGCTTTGGGTGTGGCCGGCAATCTCCATGCGTCCAGCATCAATGAAAAAGATCTGAACAAAGTATCTCTCTCAGCGCTTACGATGTTGCCACGGCGGTTCCAAAACAGATTTTTCTATGCAAGCTGGATGAAAAAACTAATTGGAATGGGCGAAGTGGACTCAGCTGCATCGGTAGTTGAGCTGATGTACGAGCGAGGCGTCAAACCAGACCCAAAGCACCTCAACGGTGTGATTGCAGGCTGGCTCCGAGAAGGAAGCTTCGCTGCCCGTGATAAAGCCGAACGGTTAGGATGGGCCATGATTCAGCAGCGGATTGACACTGTTTGGGCAAGGGCGGAATTATCTGGAAGTCCTCCCCGGTTGTCTGCGGCTCAAGGATCGGGCAATGCTCGTATACCGAAGTTCATGCAAAGGGTAGTGCCTCCCGCGAACATCGAGACTTTTTCAATCCTTCTCCTTCACTATACTCGAAGGAGCGATGATGACATGATCAAATATCTGGTCAAATGCCTGGGAGATGGACGTATCCAGCCCAATTCCTACTTCATGAACCATCTCTTATACGCCGAGTTAAGGAAACAAGACGTCCGTTCTGTTTGGAACAAGTTCAAGACCATGACCGCTTCCATCAAGCCCGACCTAGAGACCTACGCCTGTCTGTGGGACTGCGGAAAGCTCCAGTATGATCGGGGACGAACAGCATTTGACGCAGGATTCCCATCCGCCCGCGGCCTCTATCAAGAAATGATGCAGTGGTATTCCCAGCTGACACCACGTGGAAAATCATCTACCCAAGAGGATTTCTCCAAAGAACTATATGATCAGATTGTCCGTTGCTTCTGTCTTTCCAAAGATCTCCATGGTACTATTGTCGCACTCTATTCGATGGGAATGACATTTAGCATCTTCCCAGACGAAGTCACCGCTCGGTCCATCATTCTCCAAGTAGCACGCATGGCTGGCGTACCCGCAGATACGCCCAAGCGTCGATTGCGTCGACTCTCGTCCACCCCGAAGAGCAAAGAAAACATTGCTCAAGTCAACCGACTCGTGGAGATTCTGAGCGAACGCAAAGCCGCAGCTCTTCAAGCGCAAGGGCTGAGCCCCGAGCACCTAGACCCACAAGAGAAACAGCACTATCAGCTCGAAATCTTGGGTGATCTGCTACGAGCCGTGATGGGCCGGACAGCCACACACCCTGATCAGGTCGAAGGCCAAATCGCAACAGCCGCAGCAGAGATGGGGGTTTCCGGGATTGATCTCGGATCGCCACTGAGGAAGGAAGATGGTCTACTTCTTTAGTTTGCCTATTGCAATTTCTTGGTCCATGCCTGTGGCATGCATTCCGATATCCAGGCTGATCTTCAAGAGTATCCTTGTATATTTAATTTATTGGCGTAGCTAGGTGTCATCCAAGCATACACTGGCGTTTTCGGAGGTGAATATATGAACAAAATGGCTCTGATGTATATTAGAACAAATAAATGATGACTTCTCTCTGAACATTCAAACTTGAAAGGAGCAAGATGAAGCTTCGCAGCGATTGACAATTACAATCTATATAAACAGTAGCTATAAATATACACCCATACAGTGAAGCACCATGTTCTAGCCGGTCTGAATAGAGAGAACAGATGTAGACTAGATGAAAACCAATATAGACCATAGTTCAAGGAAAACACCCCATAGATATATTGAAGACAGTAATTTCACATGGAATTGATTGATCGGTAATGGATAGCAGCTGTTTACCACTCATTTCTTGCCCTTCTTCTTCTTCCCAGGAGTCCCTGGTGTGTTCGCGCTCTGCTGATCAGCCTCAACCAAAACAGCATCATCATCACTTCCAGTCATGGATGGGGCAGCTGAGGATTCGGGGGTCTTTACTTCAGAAGGCGCGGTTTTTGTCGTGGTTTGGGCTGCAGTCGATTCACCCTTGTCGGTAGATCCTTCGCCATCCAATTCTTTCATAACAGTGGCCTTCTTCCGATCCCACCATTCACGCTCCTCCTGCAATTTTGCTTGTTGGGCTTCGACTCGCTCCCGGAAAATTGTGTTGTTCATCATCTCGTTTGCCGATTGGAAAATAGTTTGGCCCCAGTTAGGTGCGTAAGCGTTGGCCTATTGGGGTTATCCAGTTAGCAACTAGACTCGAACATAGATAAAAGATAGCAGATAGAAAAAGAAAAAAAAAATCACCTCAGACACAACATCGCGAACCTCATCTTCCATCTCCTTCTCGGCTCTCAAGAAGCGCTGCCACAGGTCATCTCCCACACTGCCCCGTTGCAAAAGCATAGCCAGTGCCTGCTTCTGGCTCCGGAGTGCCATGACGCGCTTAATGTCTTCCGCAGCCCGTCTCAACAGCGCAGCCTTGAGTACCGACTCCGGCACGGCGGGGGCCTTCTTCTCTTTGGACGAGGTTGCGGGCGGATCAAGGTGCATGAGGGAGAAGTAAATATCTCGTTGGAGGTGTGCGGGAAACCATGGTTCCAAAGAGGCAGCCTTTCCTGCAATCACACAAGATTTGAATTAGCCAAGAGCGCATTTTCAAGGGAATAGGTAGAGGGATCGGTAGATAAACGTACTGGCCTTGCGCTTGCGGTATAGCGAAGAGAAAGTTGCCAATGAGCCGATTAGAACGCCCAGGTAGGCGAGCGGCACGGCGAGACTGAGCCAGTCCACCATGGTGTTATCAAGGTTGTATGATTATAGATGGGGTATAGCAATCAATGCAAATATTTCGTGAGAGAGAATGAGTTGGTCGGCGGGGCACAAGATCAGACTCGGGGCATAGTATTATGTATCGTGTCGTGAATGAACTGTTCGGGTGGATCGTGGCCGGAAGAACTTCTCTAGGTCCCGACACAGGAATAAAGAAAGAAGACCGTTTAAAAACCAGCGACGCCAACAAAATGCGAATGCTAGTTAATAAGAAGGAAAGGAAGAGGGAAAAGAAAAAAGAATGCCCAAGAAGTAGAGGCCAGCGCAGGGAGAAGTGCGACAGAGGGCGGAAACAATGAAGAGGAAAGGCCAGGTTGGTTGGTTTAAGCCGCAGTCACATGCTCCGCCATGATTACTGTGAGAGAAACGATGCAGGTCAAGGCCATGAGTGGGCTTATGTATTTGTTTATCTACAGGCAATGAAATAGAAACGAAGATAGAAAGAGAAAGAGAAAGAAAAAAAAGGGGGAAAAAAAAAGAAGAAAGAAAAAATATGTCTAGGATGGGAGATGCAACCCACAAACAAAAGAACAGCAGAACAAGACTCAAAAGTCTCACAGGCTATGTTAACCCCAGATTGATGAAATGAAAATAAATTGAGACAGAGAATGCACGCAAGAGGAGATTGATATAATGAGAAGAAATCACAGATAGTCCGCCGTCGACCTCATTACACGAGTCTCGTTCAAACAAATGCCCCCAAACCAAAACAAACCCATGGCCATTGAAATCAAGCAGGAAGAAAAAGAAAGAAATAAAATCGAAAAGGGATATCGTCATCGCTGGCGCTATAGCTAGAAACTTGATCCCAACTGCTCCTTCGTCCTCTGACTAATAGGTCCAATCTCCTGCATGGCTTGCATGTCTTCCAGCACTTCGTTGAAGGTCTCGGTAATCCCAGCTGCCACTTTGCTGCGGTTCCATTCGCTGCGCATGCGCCAGACATAGTCCATCAGGTTGGTGCTGATCTGCTCCAGCTGCTCGACGGAGCAGCCACTGGTCCGCTGTGTGAGCTGCTCATGAAGCTGATCGATGTACTCGTAGTCCAACACCAGTTTCGGCGAAAGGTCATCGTTGTTCAATAAGGATTTTAGGTTCGTAGGGTTATGAGTTGGGTTCTTTGTGGGTGCATCAAAAAGAGGCACAGGCGGCTGCTGCTTGGGTTGGGACTGGCTGCCATTTGGCGCGTTGTTGTCGGAATTCCCAAGTTCTGCGTTCTTGGCCTGGGAGTCCTGCGGCCGGGGAGAGGCCTGGCTGCTCTCGCATTGCTGGGTATCGGGAAGATGATCCTCCTGCGATACACGATCCGGGTATTGCGTAAGATCCGGGAAATCCTGTCTCGCACCGTGGCCTGCCACAGGGCTTTGGGTGTGGTAGTGAGGGATATACGAGAGTTCCGATGACTTCTTGTCTGAAGTCGTCTGCGTGGTGGACGCCTCGTTGGTGTAGTCATTCGGCTGAGATCCAGGAGCCATGGGGGTCATAGGCCCCTTCTGCGAGAAACTGGAGAGACCCGACTCTCGCCGAATCTGCTGAGAGGGTGCGGTATGCGAATAAGGCGGTTTGGGTTGTGCAGATGGCCCGAATGAACTATTTTGCGTGTCTCCCTCGCCCGAATGATCCTCGGAATTGGTCATATAAGTATCCCCATCTCCGTCTCCTTGAGACTCATGCGATTCATGACTTGTCTGAGCATGATTGCTCAGATCATTGAGATCTGAATCTCCGCCTTGGTGATACCCGTTGGTCAAAAAGCTCACGTTCGAGCGTCGCGAGGGGGTCACCGGTCGAGCAGGGGTATTCGGCCTGCCATCTGAAAAGGACTCTCCTAGGACAACAGGCCCGCTAGATGGGCCCGATTCAGTATTCCCATGTGGTACTTGAGTGACCGCGGCACGGCCTGCAAAGTTTTCCTCTTCCTCCTCGGCCTTTTTGGCCCGCTCCACTGCAATCCGTTCTCTCTCCAACTCTCGGAGGTAAACACTCTCGCACTCTGCAACAAGAGCTGGTTCAGCCTGCTCGATGGTAGCGATGTCGACTTCAACATTAGACAGAAGCTCATTTGCTCGCAGCAACCGTTCTTGGTCTCCAAGCTGCCGTGCATCCTTGGTCAACCGTTTGATATCAGCCAAGAAGTCCGAGGGACGTTTGTAGTATCCGTTAGATAGGCGCTTCTCGATGGTGACAATCTCCATGTTGTAGAAGAATTTGCCAGAAACAGCCTCCCGAAGACCTGGGGCACCATTTTTGTCATATGCTTTCTCGAATGGTCGGAATGTTGTCCGTTGTTCAATTGGCAAGTCGCTGGTTACGATGTTCGGGTTTTCCTCCTCCCAGAGATATCGTATTTGTGACTCATCAATAACACCAGTCCTGAACCTCTTGTACTTCTTGATCTGGTCCATAATGGGCTGAATCCTGATCTTCAAGAGGTTTAGAGTTTGGTGATCCTTCTTCTTCTGCGCCTTAAGTTGTTCCTTTGTAAGTGGGGTTGCCGGTTTCGGTGGTGGTGGCGGTGCGATCTCCAATGCTTCCAGTTGCCTCGGTTTACGGTTCTCAGGATCTGGGAACTCAGACGGTGATGTCTTTACGTAGTCAATTAGCTTGCTGAAAAACTCGTACCGCGCACCATTGTCAGGAGCTTTCAAGTCATAGAGGTTCTTCTTCGAGAAACCAAACATATTCCGCAACAACCCGGCTTCTACTTCTTCCCCGCTCGATTCCAGGACTCCTAGCAGCAAAACAGGGTCTGTGGGGGGTATAGAGCGTAAAAGTCCCATGAATGTGGATATAACGGCCTGTCCCACGGTCTCGAACCATGCTTGGATGTTTGGAATGTAAATGACACTGGGTTTGTGTCTCTTAACTTCAGAGAAGAGCTGGATCACAGCTGCTTCGGGTGAGCGAGTTGAATCACTGAGCAAAGTCGGAAGATCAAACGCTTGAACATGGAGTCCTTCAAAATGGTGTAGGAGGGCAGCAGCAAGGTACTGTTGGCCCATCCCCTGGTGCCCACGGAGAAGCATCCTTGGTCTAAACACTCGTGATCGATCAAACTCCTGCAAAATCTGCTCACGCCGGAAGCTTCCTGAGCCTTCTGGCTCCTCGTACTGTGCTTCTTCCAGAGCAGTGAGCCGCTTTCGTTGGGGAATGACTTCAGACAATAGACCTTGTATCTCAACCAGAGAGTTGCGTAACAATGGCTCGACAGCGTTGGGGAGCGCTGAGGCACCGGAGGATGTGGACCTTTCCGATGACGGCACCATCTTTTTTGTTGCAAGCATGAAATCTTTAGGGCTGACATCGATCGTCTTGGGGTCTATGATAAGCTTCTGGTCCGATTTGTAGATTTGAGGGTATCGTCGCTGCACCGCATTAAGCGCAGCTTCTGTACAAAGAGCACGAAGATCCGCACCTCCATAGCCCTTGGTGATCTCGGCTAGTTGATCTTTGACATCACCTGGGAGAGGTGGATCCCAGCCCTTTGTGTGGATATCAAGAATGGAACGCCGCCCATCCTTATTGGGTAAGGGGAAGTAGAATTCACGGTCAAAGCGGCCAGGGCGGCGAAGTGCAGGGTCGATGGAGTCTGGTCGATTTGTCGCACCGATAACAATGACTTGACCACGACCATCCATACCATCCATCAAGGCCAGGAGGGTTGAGACAATGGAGGCGTGGATTTGTTCTTGTTTGCTTGACCTTACGGGGGCCAGACCTATAAGAGAATTAGCAATCACATTGTTCGCATTAATGTTGAGCACGCCGTGACTTACCGTCGATTTCATCGAAGAAAATGATACTGGGTTGTGTTTTGCGGGCCTCTTCAAAAAGCAGCCGGAGCTGCCTTTCAGCCTCACCCACCCATTTACTCAGTGCATCAGCACCCTTCCTCATATAAAAGGTGACTTTCCGCCCTTCAGAACTGACACTGTTCGCCAGAGCCCGGGCTAGCAATGTCTTACCGGTACCAGGGGGTCCATGGAAGAGAACACCTCTTGGGGGAACAATGTGGAAGCGCTGGAAGATTTCTGGATACAGAAGTGGAAGAGAAACCATCTCCTTCAGTTGGTCGATATGCCCTTGCAAGCCTCCAACACTGTCAAAGTTGACAGTCACGTCGACACCCAGTGGATCTGCATCCGCGAGGGCTTGCTTATCCTTGACTTTACCGAGATTTGCAGGCGTTCCTGAAAGTCCTTGCGCATCGTGCCCGTGGGCTTGGCCTGGAGTAACTAGGCCGGCGCCTTGCCCAACGGCAGCTGTTGAGCCAGCGCCAGCACCTAAAGGCTTGGGACGCTGCATGACCTCGTCATCGCTGCTATCACTGTCCATGCCTGTATTAGCAGGCGCTCCTGGAGGAGCCAGAATCGCAGATGGTCCGGCACCGCCAAAAGGTCCATATGTTGGGAACAGAGTGCGCTGCCAGCTGCCACCGCCGCCACCTCCTCGGCCACGCCGCGAGGGGGATTCATGGACCTCGTTCTCGGCTTCTTCTATGGGTAGAACGAGATCCGGCCGAATGATTCTGTAGTCGACATCCTTCCGGCTGCGCCGAGGCTTCTCGTAGATGATTTCCGGCTGTAGTCTACGACGGCGGTTTGGCCGGAGTTCTTCGAGCTCCTCTGCCAACTCATCTGCGATATCACCCCCAGCTTCCGACTGGCCACGAGACCGAGACGCTCTCTTCCGTAGGCCTGGACGCCTAGCAGCAGTGCTGTCCTCATCATCATCTCGGGCTTGGCTTGCCTTCCGTGGAGAGCCATGGGACTTTGCAGATTGAGACATTTCATCATCGTCATTCGATTCCTCCTCCTCGGGTTCGAAATCACTCTCTTCGTCTTGTTTGCGTTGTGAGCTTTGAGGTTTCTTTCGACCCGAACGACGAAGGTTTCGCGCCTCCTCTTCTTCTGGCTGAGCTTCTTCCTCGGCTTGCAGATTCCGATTTGGTCTGCTTCGCCTTCGCGTTGTCGGGCCTTCATCATCGTCGTCGTCTTCGCCGTCTTCATTTTTGGCCTCCCCATTTTCAGACTCAGGGATGAACCCTTCTTCCTCAGCTTGGCCGGTCTCTTTTTGACCGTCGGTCGCTGGAGGTGCGCCTTCTTCGAAGCTTTCCATTATTTCCAGTTGGGAGCCCCTGATCTCCATTGTAGTCTCATCAACAACATCAACCTCATCTTCGTTAGGCTGCGTATCATTCTCTTCTTCCTCGGGAATGACATTCTTTGAAGCACGGGATCCTCGGCGATTTGGTTGTATGGCTTCAGCTTCTGGGCTATGTGTACCACAGTGGACGGTTTCGGCATGGCGACCGGAATTCGTAAGAGCGTAGATATCCTCTGATGGGTCACGGGTCCGTCGAGTCATCCGTCTATTCCCAGAGAAGTCCGGTGCCTGTTGCCGCTTGAGAGCATTGCCGACCTTCAACGTGATCACGGTACTTTTGCGGTTCTTCTGTGGAGAGACTGGTCTGACCTGGTCCTCTTCGTCTTCGATATCGTCCGGCTCCGCTATATCGTCCTCCATGCTGTCTTCATTATAAACCGGTCGATTGCGAGCTGCCCTCCGAGAGACTAACCCTCTTGCGTTCCTGGCCGCATCTGGGTCTTCTTCTTCCGATTCCGACTCATCGGGGGTCACTTCATCTTCGTCACTTATTATATCATCATCGGAGATATCATCGTCCGAATCGCGGCGTGCCTTCTTCTTCGCCGGCTTGGACTTCTTTCTGGATTTCGATCTGGGAGCGGATTGTCGCGCTGAGCGCACAGGATGGTCACTGTAATCGTCGTCGTCGGAGTCGGACTTGTTGGCGAGTTCTTCAATTGAGCGTTTGCCACGAGCCATAGTGTCGCGCCAGAGCAGACCGGAAGAAATCTTTTTCACAATAACCATGTCAGCAGACGCAGGTGAAGTCTAGGTGGACGGAAAACAACAACAAAAAAAGATTAGGTGCTAGAGATATATAAAGCGCGGTAAAAAAAGGTCTGATAGAGTCCTGAATGAACTCACCGGTCAATAATGCGGTTGGAAGGGTATTATTTATTATTATTCACGAGACAAAGAGAAATCGCTGTTTATCAGGGTAATTGAACAATGCTGCATGGGCAGGACAATGGTGTCTAGGATCACCACCCAGGGTCGAACATCAATGAATGTTATCAAGCGAGCCACAGCTGGGCTGTATAGTTGTAGTATGCAAGTAGTAGCTATAACACGGGGCGACGGGAAATGATGCGCAGGCCGGAGAGAGGGTGGAAGGGCAGGAGAAGTGGGAATCTCACAGCCACCAACAGCCAGACGCGTCACAACCAGCACCGGGGAGATGAAAAACAGCCAGCAAGAAAGTTGAGGATGATGGTGGACAAGAACAAATGCCCGCAAAGACACCCGTCGACAGCAGGTTCACTCGTTTGTTCCGTGGGTTGCGTCTCTAAGGGCGGAAAGACTCGCGACGCCTTTTGCTTGCTTTCGCCTCAGCCACACACAAAGAGAGGGTGCTCAGCCACGCCTAACTAGATTGGGCCTAGAACCGCCACCGTCCCGCGGCGCACGTGCCCCAGAATCGACCATTGCAGCTCCACGGCAGAAGGAAATACTGGAGCTGTTGCAGCTGTTTTTTTTTTTTCGCTGCTGCGGCGCGGTCAACACCCCCTTCCAGGAACCACGTAGAACGGGGGGTTTAAGCTATCCATCATCTGTAGAGAATCCGTAGTCTGTCGAATGGAGGATTTCCATCAGAATTCCACGTTTTTAGGAGGGTTCTGGGGCGACCAGAGCAGGTCGACAGCGGCCTGAAAGAGGGGGTCAGAGAAGGAGAAAAAGTGTCAGGAACAGAGAGCTTTCCCCAGGGCCGAAGCTTATCGCCTTTTGGCTCCTCCCCGTCATTTGGTGTGCCAAAAGGAACTCCAGTTTGATATCATGTGATTGCTGAGTCAGCTCGTCGATGTGAAGGACTAATCTGGAGTGTTTATAGGAGGTTTTTATGTTATATATTGATGTATTATTGTCTAGAGAAGCTGATATATCTATTATATGGATAGTATTATATATTATTGCATATTATGCCTGTTTATTTACATCCGTGTAGACGATGCTCTGTGTATATCTCACCGCTAGTTATTCACACAATCTCTGCATGGATGAAGCCCAGTTTCCACTTGCTCATAATGAATAAATTACTATCCCAATCGATTACATTTTATCCTCTATAGCTCATCTCATCTAAATAATTTTACAATCCAAGTTCATAAAATCCAGCAGTAGCCAACATCATCCCATGACTAAGCGCTGACTAACCCCTCCCTCCAGAAGATCCTAACCTATGCAAATGTAGACAATCTCCATCTCATCCATAACCAAGCCCTAATATTCCATCCTCATCAAAGAAAGCAAACTCAATTGAATGAACTTGGAATCAAAATGTTCTCTCGAGCTGTCCCCCGTGTATCTCCTTCGTCCCTCTTCGCCGGACGAAGAACATTGACCACCACCCGTCCCCGATTCAACTCACCATCATCCACTCAACCCAATCACTACAAGGAGGGAGTGAGTATATCCTTCTTTGACTTTGAATTCTGTTTCTTTTATTCTATTACAGTTCTAATAATTCCCAGTTGGCGCGGTACAAAACCTTTAGCAGCCCCTTCGCCAAGGTCTTCCTGGGTGCCATTTTCACATATCAGGTGATTTACTGGACGTGGTTGAAGCTCGAGATGGATGAGACGAAATATGAGAAGAATCGTATGTTTTATCCTCTATCTCCATCTTTTGTTTTATGATTTACTAATTGATTCTCGTAGAACAAGTTGCAGCTCTGGAGAAGAAGGCGAGGGAAGTGACAGCCTCACAGAAATAATCATCTACCATTTTCCACAGCATCGTCTGTTTTATTTCGTGTATTATACCTCAATGACTGAATCGACTTGTGTAAATTTAATCATCTTTGCTGCTTTTGTGACAGGCTATTGTGGGATATGTGTCGACCGTTATATATACTTTGTAGGTAACGTAAATGTATCATTATTTCATCAACGCTAACAAAAGAAAGAATGCTAAGATCGGGATGACTTACAAGTCCATCACCAAACATTATCTACAGCTCTTATAACTGACTATATATCATGAGACCCCATTTGTAGAGAGATTATCCCTTTCACAGCTATCACACAAGGTATGGGGGCAGTAAAGACATTGGTCCATGCAGGCCAGCGAAAACAGACCCTGCCGACACCGACACTGTGTCGTCCTCATCAGCTCGGCTGATACAACCGTCATCAGAAGAAGGAAGACCAACGCAGTTGAAAAACGTTTGGCCTTGCTCTGGTCGTGTATTTTTCGCCGGGATGAAACCCGCAGACTCCGTTGTCGGATCTTGACTGGCACTCATGGCTTGCTGATATACAGGATCGGAATTCAACATCGGGGCCTTGCCTTTTGGTTTCTTCCCAGTACTCGCCCCCTCAGTCCTGCTGCGCTGGCGCGGAGGGTTTTGCGGTGGGTGAGGTGCTGCGTATTTTCGCTTTTGCGGAATGGTCGCCTCGGACGGGGAGTAGGAGATTGAGGCAGAATGAGAATCACAGTGTTCGAAAGAGAGCTTCTCAGCCGGATCCTGGCTCATTTCGTCCTCTGACATGCAGCAACTGCTGCTCTCAGTGTCATCATCGTCGCTGTTTTCCTCTCCAAGCTCATTCCCATTCACCATCCTTTGCTGTTTCTCCTGTTCTCTCTCCCGTCGCTTCGTCAAGTGTCCCGATGGCGGTAGCCAATCCCCGATTCTCTCCCCTTTCTTAAAGTGTTCCGTATCTATGTGATTGAATCGCTCGTTCCACGCCGCGAGACCTTGGGTCTTGAGAGGGATAATTCCTCGGCAAAAGCCACACCAGAACTGCGACTGGCCATTTCGACCAATGCGGTTTCGAGAGAGACCTGTCTGTACTTCATCTTCACTGACTTGATGGTGTTTCCTCAGATGCTGGACGTAAATCTCTTGCCGGTAGAATAGACGGGCACAAGGCAGATCGTCGTCTTTTTGTGTAGAATCCGGGAGAGTGCACCGCCAGCTTTGAAGGTGAAAGTGTTGTGAGTTCTCGTGTCGCTTCCAGTCTGCCTTGCTCCCGAATGTTTTGTTGCATTTATGGAATGTGCACCCATAAGGTCGATCGTGGCGCTTCTTGTGCTTCCTGGACCCATGGTTAGAACAGACACATACCAGAGGTGAAGGGGTCAACACATACTTCATCTCACAACGTAACCGCGTTCGTTTTGGGCAGCGGTCACACTGTATCCAGTCCTTTTTATCCAGGATCGGGTCGGATGCTCCAGACAAGCTGACCTGAGTAGAACCCGAGGGAGTAGATAGTTTGTCCAGGGCTGCAGACAGGATTCGCTGAAGCATCTCCCTCTTTCTATCGCACAGCTCGGTACCTTGGTCCATCATGTCTTCCCCATCTTCTCCTTGGCTTCGTCTCCGCTGGTTGCTGTTCATGATCTTCGTCAATGCATTGATCATGTTCCCTGCTGCTTCGGAGACAATGTCTTCCATCTTGTCATGCTTTGTACCGCCCAGTTGAGAGGTCATAGAAGATGACGAGGGAATCTGGTCGAGGGTTGGAGGAAGATTTAGAGACTTGAGGCCTGGCAATTCAACTGTTTGTGAACCAGCAAGTAAGGGTTGTGCCAGGGATTGACTCAATACATGATGATGATGGTCGTCATCGTCCTCGTCCTCATCATCATCGAGAATTTTGATGGGATTCAGGGTCAAGCTTTCCGAAGATCGAATGGGGTCAGGTTGAATCACCGTCTGGTCAGGGGCAATTGAATTGTTGCAAGACTCCTGATCGCAGTCTGTCTTCATAGTCATATAATCCGACTCAGGCACCAGATGTGTCTGGAATTCGGGCTCTTCTTGCGAGAAGCGATCAACCAAGGACGGTGCAACTTCCTGTGGTTTGACGCATTTTTCATACCATTCCTTGGATCTAGACCTTGTCAGCACTGTCCTGTTACACCCAAGAACAGAGGAGCACTCACTTTCTCAGCAAGTCTTCGGCGCTCTCATCGTTGTGCATTCGTGCCAGATGCTGTTTGAAATTATCCAAACGGGGCCATTTCTTATTTCTACGAGGGCAATTCTGCCCAAAACACATGTACAGAACTTTGGGTCCCCGTTCGGGCTCTTGCTTGTGCACACACTTCTTGTGCCTTGCGAGATCATTGATTGTCCCGAAGCCTTCTTTTCTAGTGCAGCCCGGCTCGTCGCATTTGAACAGCTTCTTATGCCGTGCCTCGTGTTTCCTGGAGCAAATTAGCACAAATGCTTAGGCAAAATGGGCGTTTGCTACGCACTTTTTATCCGAAGGACATTTTCCTGTCCACCGACAACCGGGGTAATCACAATGGATCGAATCCTGACCCATCAAAGATGAAGACTCCATCTTCTCCATGGAGTCGCCTGCTTCCTCGCCATATTTGACAGGAGCATGGTCGAAGAGTCCCCCCTGTTCATGTTCCTGCTCACGGGGTGCCGCCTTTGGGCTGCAGACTTGATCGATTACGGAGCGAGTCGCACAGCTCTTGCTGCCGTATCCCGAGTCCGATGGCTGCAGGCCATTGTATTGGCTTCCAGTTTCAGAGGGTGTACTGTACTGATAGTGGGAATATCGGCCGTCCATATCACCCATGTGCGAGGGTTTACCCATGTGCTGCATGCCAAAGGCCGCTGGAACACCTGTGATTTGCAAGGGATTCCATGCATCCTGATCACTCGAGACTGAGATCCTCGGAACATGGTACTGGGGGTAATCCAGGGGTCGAGTTCGCGGGGACGGGGGTGACTGATTGTTGTACGACAACCAATGGCCAAGGATGGATGTATGGTTTCGAGAGAAGGCAGCGGGATCCGAGCCGAACTGAAGCCCAAGTAGGGAAGTGGGATCTCCCAATGCGAGGTCAGATGGGGCTGTCAAGCCGTCCGAGGATAGTTCGACTGGCGATGGGGTCGGAACCATCCGCGTTTCCATGATGCCCTGTAGGACATCGCCGTTGTCCCAATCTCTGGATCGTGTTGCCTGCAAACTCGATAATCAGCATTGACAACTAGAATGATGCCTCAAGAAGAAGCAAGAGTGGATCATATAATGCGCACGACCGTCACATACACTCATGATGGACCGATGGCAGCTGACCGAGGATCCGTCTGTGGGGATATTTCGATCTTGCCCGGTTTTGCAACGGTTTCAGACGGACAAACAGTCTTCTGACTTGGTTGTTATCGATGGACCAGATCGATCGGAATCAGGGTGATAGTTGTCGATTTGAGGCGGATCAGCAAGCCATCAGGCTATTCTTTGTTTCCTCGGTTTGGTTCGGATGAAGCAAAGGTGCACGGTGGTAATAGTGATCCAATAACAAACAACCCTCGATAATCAGGGCGATTAAATTCCAACAATCCAATGAAGACGAAAAGTGCTCATATATAATAGATAATAGTAATAAAAAAACAAGTCAACTGGAAAAAAAAAAAAAAAAAAGTCAAAGAGTGAGAAAAAAGAGAAGCAGAGAGGGCGAGAGAGCGTGGCTAAAAGATGCGGTGATGATCAACCGCCAAACCCCACGCGATAACCAGTCCAAGACTCAGTCGTCAACGTGTCCCAGGCAGAACGAAAAGAAAATCATCTAAGAAAATTAAAAAGGCGCGCACAGACAGTGACAGAGTGACAGGGGGACCGGATGATCGATGATCGACTTCTGGGCTGGAAATGGAATGTCTCCAGATCAAATGTCCTGAGGGAGTAATAATAATAACTAGCGGGCTGTTAGTTCGAGTGACAGCTGAAAAAGGGACTCGCTAGTCGTTGAGATAGAATCGCACCTGTCATCCGTCAAATGCAAAGAGCCCCTGATTGAAAAAAGGAAGATGGGTCAGAACGCAACTATGGACAAGCGAAGAGAAGAATGGTGATAATGCTGCTGTCTCTGGATGAAGATGACTCTCTTCATCAACGTTCATTCAAGGGGGCTCATCAACCACGAGGAACCCATGAAGCTTCGTCATCCGCCCACCATTGTTATTTCCGTCGCATTTATTTCTGGCTGTCAGTTCGACCAGAAAGAAAGAAGAGAGAGTGAGAGAAAAAAGCAAACAAGAGGGGCATGTAAGGTTGAGAGGATCATCCCCCAGACCGACCGCTGATTGGGGAAAGCAACGTGTTTGCGGTGGCTGTGCCTGTAAGGACGAGAAGCGATGGCCTCCAACGATGATGAATCACTTTACAGGCATGTCGCATCACGATAATCCTAATATCTGCAGCTAAGAGCCCAACCTTCACCCGGCCCAAGGGTGATGGGGCACCCGAAATAAAGCCCTCATCGTCTCAGACCATTCCACCGGTGCTATTTCCCTTCATACTATACTCACGATTCAAGTCTCCATTCTATCCCTTGTCCAGGATCAAAACATGTGAGAAATTGTCGAACCATTGCTCTACCCCCAAGGCTGTATCTCGATTGACTATCTGAGGCTGCTGCAGGCGTTGTGGAACATCGGCTAGCTAGCTATATGCACTTTGATCCAATCATCGCCATCATACCAACTGACGTTTTCGGCTGAGACGACAATAGTACGGTGTCCAAAAGCGAAATAGAGTCCAAAACCCCCAAACTGGTACTGCAAATTCATTGATGGAATTACTCCGTATAGAACAGATCTAAACCAAAATAGACAGAAATAATAAATTAAAAAAAGGTCATCAACTCTTAGACACCGCCCAAAGTGCCAGGGTATCATGTGGATATAATATAACCGAACATCAAGGATGCAACTGGGATCGTGGATGATTTTCCTCCAAAAAGTGTAAAAGAAAAAAAGCAAAGAAAAGAAACCGGGCATCAAAATACAATAATAAAGAAAAAACTCAACCGAGGGGAAATCCGGGATCATCACATATAGTGTGGCTCGCAGGTTTGGGTGTAGTCTGTCACCATAGAACTATCATACGATAGGGTCTGTGCGATGGAAGTGGGATGGCTATAGTTGCTCTCGGCACCGGGAGACATGCAGAACTGGCCCTGTGGATCAATCATAGGCTCCGTCGAAGGTATAGGGAGATGATATTGATTCGGTACTCCTAGGTTGGGTGTTCGTGGCCTGGA
Organism: Aspergillus wentii DTO 134E9; assembly: GCF_001890725.1. Classification (NCBI taxonomy): domain Eukaryota; kingdom Fungi; phylum Ascomycota; class Eurotiomycetes; order Eurotiales; family Aspergillaceae; genus Aspergillus; species Aspergillus wentii. The sequence continues at coordinate 502,270 of NW_024467838.1, forward strand.
CATAGGCTGTGATGGTGGGGGGTAGGTCACTGAATTCTGCTGCAGAGGCATGAATTGCGTTTCGCCCCCTGCTGATCGCGGGAGATCCACATCTAGATACTCAGGCACTTCATCGAACGCGTTACCGTTATATGACTCGGGCTCAGCGGAGATAAAACCGCTAGATAATGTGGTTGTCAGGTGGGGCGGCGGATAGGTGGGGGTAAACATGGCAAGACCTGTCGGTTGCTGATGGCTATTATTCGAATATGGCCCTTGCGTCATGTCCATGTTATTATTATTATTCAACTTCCCCTCCTGTTCGTGTTTGATCCCGTTCGGATAGGGTGGTAGACCAGCCGTCCCATGCGCGTTCGTATTAAGTCCGGCAGGGTTGAATTCTGCGAGCGTGTTGACTGGAAGATCCCTCTCCTTCACGAGCGCCAGTACTGGCATGGCGATCTGTTCCATATGCTTGGCCAAGTGCACTGTGAGTTTCTTCCAACTACTGCAAACATTGCCACAGAATCGACACGGCTCCTCGCGAGGATTCTTCGGGGTATCGTGCCGGCAATTTTCCACCAGTTCCCAAAGTATCTCAATCCCACGCTCACGGTTGGCTTCTTCCTGCATTTCCGGTGTGATGATATCAGGCTGGTCCTTGGAGTTCTTGGACTTGGATTTCTTGACCTTGGGTTCAGGCAGCTTATGCTCCCGGACAAGATGCTGTACGAAGTTGTCTTTCCGGTAGCACGTATGATGGCAGTCAGGGACGGTGCAACTCCACCACTCCAGTTTCCTGTGCCGCTCGGTCTCGTGGCGTACCCAGTCTGCTTTCCGCTTGAATGATTTAGGATCACTGCAGTGGGCAAAGGTACACGTGAATGGCTGTACATCCTCGTGGATATGTTTGGTCCAATCCGATGGCTTCTGGAATTTCTTCACTCTGAAGCATACGGGACACTCAAATTCCGCCGGAAGACGTTGGACCGGTGGCAGTGGCACGCCCAATGGAAACTGTGCCGCTGTGACTGTGCTTTCCCCGAGAGCCTGTGGGTTACCATCAACCGTCCCCTGTCCTGGGATTTGGAACTGGGTATGAGCAGAATCGTCTTGAGGACTTGCCCGAGGAGCCAGCATTTTGGCTTCTCCGCCTTGGGCAAAGCAGTATTGGCCAGCCGTGCAGTTACTGTTGCTCACAGCACGACCGTGGTTAAGCTTGCCGTCAACCAGCTTTCTGTAGCGCTTAAGCTGCTCATTTGCAAAACGCTCGAGCAGAGCTGGTTGAAGCCTAGGGTTTAGCTGGGAAATCTGTGTCTTGAAGCCGTCGATCGTTGGCACGGGCAGACTGGCTAAAACAGGGAAATCCATCACCAAGCCCTTGTCATCGACATTTTCATCATCGTCGTCATCATCATCATCACCGGCATCATGTCTCGGCTCAGGCCTTACTGGCTGGGCCGGTTGGTCGTTGGTAGAATTCGTTGGGTAGGCAATATTTGCCACGGGGGGTCCCCCATGGCTTGTCATAAGGTCAACAAGTCCCGGTGAAGAAGGCCTGGGTATTTCACTCCTGCTTCTCCCGCGAGTCTTTTGAGAATACCAAGGGTTGCCTGACGGCTTGCTTGGCGATACGGCACGAACGGAATCCCTGCCTCCAATAGCCGCCATCTGGCTTGCAATTGCAATCATGGCTCCTCCCGCGCTGAGATTGGACTGTTTGGGCGATCGCCCAATACTCAATTTACGACCATGATAGTGCGGGAAGCTGTCCTTCCTCTGAAGACTGGCTTTCTCATCTTGGTGGACACCATCACCATTAGGGTGACTGACGGAAATTTCGGACAGTTGGCGTTTCAGGTTGGAAGCGGTCTTTTTAGGGAGAAACTTTCGTAGGCTACTCCGTCTCTCCTGTTTCTTGCCGTGATCGTCGTTGATCGACAGGTTCTCAAATGATCCGCCCGCTCCGATGATGCTATTAACATCCGCCTCCCGTGTGCCCCAGGTCGCGGCACGCGATAGCGTTTCCATGTCCCTGGCCCGGCGTAAAAATTCCATCATGGCTGCACTTGAACTCTGGGGTTGCACTTTAGGTGCTGGAGAGGCCGAGTCATAGTTATCCTGCCAAGGAGGTCCTCGTAACATTTGGCTAGGCAAATTTTCCTCATCCTCTGGCTGGTGTTGTTCAAGTGAGGTTGTGTGGATGACACTGACTGGAGGTGATTCGGATCCGCTTCCAGCCCACTCGGACGCGGATTCACTGAGTTCCTCGTCACTGCTTTCATGAACCAGAATGCCCGGGCCAGGGATGGTAGGGTCATCATATCGGTATTTATAGTTGAAATAGTCTTGCTGTAGCGACGGATCCCCTGCACTCTTTGCTCGGCGCCTGTTTCCCTTGTGCTCTTTCCGTCCCCGGTGCACGGGGGTATCGTCTCCTGCCTCGCTGTTGGCGACACTCACAGAAGCGGACCAAGTTCGGATGCCCTCATTCTTTTCATTGATCTCGCGTTGAATCTCCATCTCAGCGGGGCTAACCACAAAGATATCGTCCCTGGATGTCGGGTCAATACCAGCCCGTCCAGTTGTCAAATCACGAACCCAGGATCCATCGTGGGATCGCGCGATGGAATGACCAGAATCCGAGAAACCAGTGTCATCTGGTTCGTTATCATCGTCGCCGTCATCATTGTCGTCCTCGTTCACCTGAAGGTGCATGGTCGATTGGCTGGGTCGTCGTCTTGAGAAGGAATCTCTTTCGGGCGAGTCGCCACGAGTGTAAGTTTCGACCTTGACTATGGGACTGACAGCTCTTGCGGATTCAGCGCCCCAGTTGGCACTCAGGTTGTCGCTCATGGGACTCGTGATCAAAGACGGGGTCTGTTGTTGATGCTGTGTACCACCAGAGCTATGATGCTGAAAACTCGGTGATGATAGTCGGCTATCCCCTGTAGTGACGGAGAGCATGGTATTAGTCAATTCAGGCGACGGACTCGGGTTATAACTGGCGTCTGGGCTGAGTAGCTGGGTTGAAATGGCTCCTTCTATGGAATCGAAACCCTCCGAACCGGGGGTGTGCATGTTCTGAGGGACCATCAAGCTATGTTGCTGGTCACAGTTCAGGTTCATGTCCACACTTCCCCAATAATCAGTATCGGGCGAAGTGTGAGCACTCGGGCTACTAAATGCACTCTCTCGAGGGCTGAGGAAATTCGAAGACGGTATCGAGGCATTGAAAGTATTTAGATTGCCAGCATGGAGAGAAGCGGGATTGAGGCCATGATCATGGGGGAATGCGCCCTGACGATCTGAGGGAGATGGAGAAAGATCCCGCATGCCATTTTGGGTGGGATCTCCGCCCCTCATAGGCGTCAGTCTGATCGCGGTCGACCTGAACGAGGCTTCCTCCGGGTCTAACGGCGCGGAGAGATAGGGGTCTTGAAAGTTGGAATCCTGAAAGGCCATTTCTGTCGGGGATGAAGTTCGGACAAACTGAGGCGATAGAGTCGACATGGTCTGATGGTTCCAGATTTCGAAAAAAAGTATTCTTATTTCTTTTGTGGTTTATTTCGCTTTCCTTTTTTGTTCCTTGTACTATTTCAGGCGGAGAATAATGCACGCAAAGACAACTGTAGCAGAATGGGAAAAATCATGTCGAGAAATCCATCGATGATACAAAAACAGATATAAACGAGAGATATTAGCAAGAGTATTGATGCGCGGGATTCAAGATGGCATCTGCAGTGACGTAGATCCAGGGCAGAGTTGAGGCAGTCACGAATTGATGCCGGAGATACGACCGGAGGCAAATGGAAGGGCAGGTATTCTCCCGTAGGCTGACAGGGCCGGAATGAGGCTCTGCAGGACGAAGAAGAGGATGAGAGGAGAAGAAAAGAGAGGAGAAGAGCAAGAAGAGACCGGGAAAGAATGGATAACTGACGCGAAGGCGACAGGTTCAGGAGAAGTGGCCCAAGTGGGGGTGGGAAGAATTAGCTTGTGATGTGATGATGGAGAAGTTGCAGTGGCTGTGAAGTGGGTTGAAGGAACTGAGCCACGAGAGCCAGACAGAGCCAGGGATACGAGGCTAGATAGAAAGCGACAGACAAAGACGGAACAGAAGAGAAGAGAATAATAATGATGGTTCTTTGATCCTGGTCGACGAGGAAGAATGCGGCTGGCGAGGGCCAAACGAGGGCAAAAAAGACGCCGGCGTCAGACTTGGAGTTGGGCGCATTGTCGGGTGTGGCAGTCCGGGCGGGGTTGAGCAAACGAGGGATGATCATCGTGCCTATATTTATACAGAGCAGATGGGGATCGTGAAGTTATTATTCTCATTACAGATGGTTATACAGAGTAGTACCTGATTATTATTAGTACCACGAGGGTATCAACCACGGGCCAATATCCTCATCCACGGTCCACCAGTGTTCATCCACAGTTCATCCAGCGTCAATACTCGAGATCCGTGGATGGCATGGCTATCCTAATACAACCATGTTAATAGGGTTGGATATGATCATCGAGAATTCCAAATCCAATCTTGCATCGAACACTCCATACCAGCCATGATCCACCAGTATCATGGGCGATAGAATACAACTAACGTGGACGCCTTCAGCCCTGTGAGGCTATGTAGACAGTGCCCTTCTCCATCGGAAAATCATGGCCAGACCGTCGCTGTCTAAGCCACGGGATGATGCGATCGTCCATCGGCTCCTTGTACAGACTAGAGAGTGGTTTTGTGTCAATATTATCATCCTGTTTTACTGTCTGAGATATCCTTCTATATACAAGAGTTGAAGATTCATCGCCATTCCATCCTTGTAAACACCAACCGCTCTGACATCATAAACAGTGGCTGTGTCCGTTGTCAAACAAGATAAACATCATCCATTCATAGCACTAGATCGGCAGCATCAATCAGGAAAATCATATCATCGTCATCATTCATAGGCAAATCGCACCAAACACATAATAATAACACAGATCATACATGCATCGCTGAAAGTTACAAGATTAAATCATCACAAAAAGGGACTGCTCCCAAAATGAAACAATATAAAAATGCACATGAGCCTTGGTATAGCCAAGAGATGCGAAAGAAGAAAAAAAAAAGAATGTAAGAATTGGTCGGTACCAAAGTCGAGAAAACCACCCAATCATAAGTCAAATCATCAGTCATTAGGTTTATCACTTTTCGTTTTTTGTAATATCACGTTTAAATGCTATCCTTGCTTCCTCTGCGTGGCTTAGGAGACAAGGATCCGTCCCTGGAGCTGGCGATTTCTTGACGTCGGGCCATCACCACCGGAGAGTCCGAGTACAGGACGGTTCCCTGCGAGTACGTGCAGGGACTGGTCTTGCTTGCATCTTCGGCAAAGTCCTCATGGGCCGCCTCGCGAGTGATTTGAGGGAAGGTTCGGAGAATGACATGGCGGGTCGGCTCATCCTTGGAGCTAACACTGCCCTCCTTGGCGATTCCATACTCCTCCCACGCTTCGTTCGAAACACCCTCCGAGTTCGGCGAGGGGATCGAGGCCATGATAAGCTCACGTTCAACACGGGCCAGTCGCCATGTCTCCGCCGCGAGCTTGACAATCTTCTTCACCCCGGTAAGCAGGGAGTCCAGTTGCTTGGGGTCAGCAAAGTGCTTAATGTGGTCGATGATCTCGTCGACGATCACGCCAGCCACAACGTTGATTGACTGCTTGGCATCAGATGTGGTGTAGGCAGCCTTGAGCGTCTGCTGTCTCCAGAAGGCTTCACGTCTTACGGATTTGCGTCGGATATCCATCGACAGCATTTGGAAGAAAGTGTCTGCCTTGTCATATCTCCGGCCCAATGTGAACAAGAAGGGATGGAAGATACGATACGTTAGGGTTTTCGAAATAACATGTTGCACATACGCTGACCGCAGTTCGCACGATGCGGGGGTATTATCAAGGAACGATGGAAGTTCCGAAGGTATTTTGGATAGAATGTCCTTTGGTGGATCAATTGGAAGGTACGCAAAGTGCTCCTTGGACAGGGCGGCAATAAGACGGGAAAGCTGATCGAAGCAGTCCAAACTAGAGTTCAGATTCTTATCAGAGCAGGTACATTTATATCGTTATCAACATGTCGTCATCATCATCATCATCAATCTATTAAAGAACATGAAGGGAAACAAAGGGAAAGAAGAAATGGAAACAAGATAGCAGCGAGTGTGGTCTGTTTCAATCTTGGAAAAGAAAAAACAAAGTAGAAGAAACTGAGACAGAAAGGAAAAACCAAAAATTTTTTTTTTCAAAAAAGAAAGTGCGCTAAAAACACATTCTCAATGCACTAGGTCACTTACAAGAATGGATCACCCTTTGTGCTCTTGAGGTCAGTTGCTTCGCCAAGGCTGGACAAGGTCTTCCTCAGCCTTTCACAGTCCTTGTCCAAGTTATCAATGGTAGTGCGCATTCCTGATGATGCGGTTTGAACCTGCTGTTCCTTGAATGCAACGTCATCCTCCAGCTTCGCCTTCTCCTGTTCAAGTGTAGATATTTGTTCGGATTTTTGAGCAATCTGCCCTTCTAGGTCGGCGACCTGCTCCGCATGACTGGTCTTAAGAGCTTCGACTTCTTGCGCATGTTGCTCACGGGCCTCATCCAACTCTGTAACCTTGGCAGCCAGCTGGTCGCGGGTTGTCGATAGGTCATTTTGTGTCGAGTCAAGTTCAGCGGCGGTGGACTCCAGCTCTGCAATCTTGGTTTCGAGTTCAGACCTAGTGGTACCGAGTATTTCTTTTGTGGATGTCAAATCCGTCACCGTCGAGTCAAAGTTCGTTTGTAGTGTGTCGTGAGTAGCTTGCAGTGCGTCGTGAGAGTCTTGCATTTGCTGTTTTTGGTCTTCGTAATCATTCTTCATCGATTCCTGTTGGTCCAATAACTGTGCTTCGCGAGTTGCCAAGGCTTCTGCTGCCGCCCTCTCGTCTTCAGCCTTGATCTCCTCGAACGATTCAGTCATCTCCCGTTTCTGTGTTGCAAGAGCGTCCGCATGCGCTTCATTCTTCTGTTTGATTTCCGTCTCATGGGATTCATTCTTCTGTTTGATTTCTTTCTCGTGGGATTCATTCTTCTGTTTGATTTCCTTTTCGTGGGATTCCTGGGCTTCATGCATGTTGTTGGTCAACTTTGTGACCTGGCGCTCGAGGTCGATCTTGTTCAGCGAGAGCTCCTTGTTGCACTTCTCTGAGTCAGCCAGAGTTTCTTCAAGATCTCTCTGCTTTTCCTCCAGATTTCCGAGCTCCATTCGGAGTTCGTTGATTGTGTTTTTCAACTTTGCGCCTTCTTCTGCGGCTTCGTTTGCCGTCTTCCGCATCTGATTCTGTAGCGCTTCAATGTAGAAGTCCTTGTGCATCAAAGCCTGCTCATTTTGAGCCTCAATTTGCTTGATTTCAGCTTCACGGGTGGACAATTTGCTCTGAGTACTCTTGTATCCATGGAGCAGGCGATTGATGTCCGGAATAGCATCCGAGATCCTTTGGAGAAGCTGAATATGCTCACCGTCACCCTCCGGAGGCGACATCATTCCCTTCGGATCGAGCCCATGCCCCCCATTGACCATTGACAGTTCTTTGATGGCTTGGAAGGGGGCAAAAGCGGGGTCGATGTAGCCGCGAGAGGCTTGGTGATGATTTTGGGGAGGTTGTTGTTGATAATTCATGTACGGAGAGGCCATCCCGGCAGAGCTCATGACAGGTGAGTATTGAGCATAGCTTTGAGCAGACGATGGTGCCGTGACGGGCATCCCATGCTGCATCATCGACTGCATTGGCTGCATCGCTTGCATCGATTGCATAGGCGGCATCGACTGCATTGACTGCATTGGTGGCATCGGTTGCATCACCGGCTGCATGGACGGAGGGGTGGCATGTGGAGACATCATGGGGGGCATATAATTGTAAGCGCGTGCAAGTGGACTGCTGACCTTCGGCACTGGCGAGGCAGGCTTTGCTACAGGAGACGCTGCCCTCTGAACAGGAGATGCAGGTCTCTGTCTGGGGGAGGCAGCCCTCTGTCTTGGTGATGCAGTCTTCAAGACAGGCGATGAAGCCTTAGTTGCTGTGGGTTTCGGAATAGACGACTTGAGCACAGGCGACGCAGGTTTGGAACGGACAGGTGATGCAGGTTTCCAGGTAGGCGACGCAGCCTTCGTGCGTGGCAAGGGAGAAGCAGGCTTTGAAATAGGAGAAGCTGCCTGGCGAACAGGAGAAGCAGCCCGGGGTGGTGGAGATGCAATCTGGGGCTCAGGAGAAGCGACCCTGTGTTGTTCAGGGGGGAAAGCAGTTGACGTTTCAGTGGCGTACTCGGCAAATGACCCGGCACGCGAACGGGGAGGACTTGCTATGTTTTTAGCGTCCGTCCAAGATGGTGATTGTAAGGAGGCCGAAGCAGGAGCTGGTGAAAATATAGGGGCCTGGTCTTCGGTGGTTGAGATCTGTTCGGAGTGTTCTGCGGTGTCGTGTTGTCCATTCAGCACGTTATCACTAGCTTCAACAGCCTCGTTGAACGGTTCTGATTGCCCTAATTCCTCCGAGCGTAGTCCTTCATGTATCTCAGAATCATTCGGAACATCGTTCACAGCTGGTTCCTGGATTGAGATGGGGTCTGGGCTAGCTGGTCTTGCAGAGCCACTCTCTTCGATGCTGGCCGACCACTGAGGGGTCTCCTCGGCTTCGAGGGGGGCCGGGGGCTGCTCGACAGCAGCGTGTGGCTGTTCCTGATCCAGCTCTGTTACTGGTTCTGGCTCCTGCGCAGGCGCGGCTTCCAATGCAGATTCCGGCGAAGGCTCTGCGGCAGATTCAGCAGGAAGATCCGATGTAGGCTCCGGCGCGGCCTCCTCTGGTGCAGGCTCGAATGAAGTCTCTGGCACTGTTTCGGGCGCAGCTTCAGGCGCAGGCTCGAATGAATTGTCTGGCAGGGTTTCAGGAGCAGTTTCAGCAGCAGGATCGAATGCAGATTCTGCAGTAGCCTCTGCAGTAGCCTCTGCAGTAGCCTCTGCAGTAGCCTCTGCAGTAGCCTCTGCGTTGGGTTCCACAGCAAGCTCGGGTGTAGGCTCTGGTGCGGTTTCCAATGCAGAATCGAAATTAGATTCTGCGGCAGGCTCGGGTGTAGGCTCGAGCGCAGTTTGCGGTACAGGTTCAAATGTAGATTCTGTTGGCTCTGCTGTTTGCTCTGGGACAGGTTCTGATGCAGGCTCGAGTGTAGACTCTGCCGTTGGCTCTTCTGTGGTCTCTGGAGCAGTTTCTGGGGCAGTCTCCGGAACAGCCTCTGATGAAGGCTCGAGTGTGGATTCTGCCGTTGGCTCTTCTGTGGTCTCTGGGGCAGCTCCTGGTGCAGGCTCAAGTGTAGGTTCTGCTGTTGGCTCTGCTGTTTGCTCTGGAGCGGCTTCTGATGCAGGCTCAAGTGTAGATTCTGCTGTTGGCTCTGGAACAGGTTCTGATGCAGGCTCGAGTGTAGACTCTGCCGTTGGCTCTTCTGTGGCTTCTGGGGCAGTTTCTGGTGCGGGCTCTGGGGTGGATTCTATTATCGGCTCCGCTGTTGATTCAGCGATAGGCTCTGATGTAGGCTCTGGTACAGTTTCCGGTGCTGCTTCTGGTGTAGGCTCAGGTGCAGGCTCGGGCGCTGATTCGGGTGTGGGCTCTGGTGCAGCTTCTTGCACTGGAGGTTGTTGTTCCTGCTCCTGTGGTTGTTGTTCAGGAGTGGGGGTCTGAGGTGTCTGGTTCTCTGGCACATCTTGGGCCTTGCCCTTCTTATTATTCTTCTTGTTGGCGGGCTTCTTCTTCGCCATTGTGCTAGGTTATAGGGTGATTAATGCGTGCCCAAGTTCAAATGATGCTGAAAGACGTGTTTCCAGTAGGATAATACTGGATAAGGAGGGGATGACTAGGTCAGCAGAGAATCGATTGGGCGGATGCTGAGTTAGAACTGTACATTTGCAAGCGTGTTCGGCGACTTCAGAAGATATATTCCGAACAGCAGGACGCAAAGACCCAGAAAATGATCAGTCGAGAAGCCTGAATGTTTCAAATCAAGGCAGAGGCAGGAAAAAAAGAAAAAAAGAAAAAAAGAAATCCAAATTAAGGGCTCCTAATTATAGTGGAGTATGCGAGGGTGCACAAATGGAGGGGGTACACGAAGACAAGTCTGCCGGTATCAGATAGCTTTTCAAGCAGGCAGACGATTCAGGAAGGTCGGAAAGGATATCAAGTCGCGGGGCCTGAGAGTATGGAAAAATCTGAGGAATAGGAATGAAGAGAGGGAAGATGAAGGGGAAAAATGGCCAGCTAATAACCTATTTCAGGTAACGCCAAAAAAAGAAATCCTCGATTCAGATGACACCACGACAACCAGAATACCAGCCTCATGCTGCCTCAGGGGGGCTGGAAGACGAGGCGGAAGCGGACCGACCCTTGGAGAGCCCGGATTGTAGCATTGATACCCATTGTTCTACCCAAGTCAGACGAGGCCGATGATGCAGAAGAAGGCATTAGGGCGAAAATGGAAAAAAAGAACTGGGTCCGCAATCTTTAATTTCCAGCCAACACAAAACCGACGGGCTCGCCTCGTAGAATTATTGGGCAGCAACGATGAGAGCAATCTCTTTTGGTTTGCCTCTCTTTTCTGGTGGCAGGATGAATCATACTGAACGTGAGCAAAGAAAGAGGGTAAGGTGGACATGTGGGGTAGCGGCGCTAGATGACATGTCGCCCTTGATGTCCAAACGTTTGGGGCCTGCATGAATTGGCAGCACCAGGTAGCCCAATCGACGCGCTCTTAATGGAGACTTGTAACCACCAGTGGAGAGCAGTCGGTGTGAGGCAGCTGGCGATGCATCAGCATCACCTAAGTGCGGTGTAGAATCGAGAACCATTGGCGAGACAACGCAGCGACCCGCCAATTGACGAGACGACTCATCGCTGGCGAGCAAAATAGCTCCATGCAGCTAGGGATTTTCCCAAACAGCCTCGACTCCGAAGATCCCACTTGAGGGATCTGACCGGCGTAAGTTTCATCATCATAAGAGGTGGTTTGGATTGGTCGTGGTGTTTCGCTCGCTCTCCGTTGCTCGCTCTCTGTCCGCCCAAAGAGGCCAAACGCGCTCGTGCGGCACTAGGCCTAATCCGTCAGTTTAGGTCACGTGACCCTCTGTCGAAACCGCCGCGCTTTCAACCTCATCGCCGGCAGAAAGGGTAGGCGAACGGCATCATCACTGTTCGCTGCCAATTGTCCCCCTCCACACCATGTTCTTCGCCAGGCGATCAGTGGCTTCGACGCGGCACCTGCTGCGGAATCAGCAACCCCGAAGATTCGATTCCCACGCCGCTCACGCTGGCCATCATGCCCAGCCTGTGAACGAGAGCTTCGGCGTACGTTCCTGTCGCCCCTCCTATCTAATTGGCCCCCCTGCTCTACCTCTCCTCTCTTATTTGCTAGCTTATCCGCTGCATATTTTGATCTGTCTTGACTAATGTTCGATCTGGATCATATAGCGTAGCTTCTATGTCACCGTCGGCACCTTTGCATCCGCCTTCGTCCTATACCAATTCACCAAGTCCAACCAGGAGTCCGGTTCGCAATCATGGATTTCCAACCTCATCCAGAAGTGGACCCCATCGGAGAAGGTCTTTGAGGAGAGAAACGCTATCCGTACTGCTGTTATGGAGAAAGCTGCCTCTGACCGTCACCTGTTCCACTCCCAGGGACCCAGAGCTGTCTATGAATTGAAGCAGCCTGAGTATGTCATGACCCAGTTTTTTTTCTTCCCAGCCACCACGATTTGCTGATAGTATTCCTTCCGCAGGGTCATCTTCAACGGCGGATCTCCTTACAACGTCCCTGTTGGCTCGTCCGCTAACCTGAGCGGCGTCGTCTCCCACTACGAGCGTGAGAACCAGCAGGTGGAGGAATCCCGTGTCTCTCGTATGCAGGATGGCAAGGTTGTCTCTCTGTATAACTAGGCAAAGCAAAAAATATCGATCTCTTGTATTTGTTTGAATACTGCCTATCATAGGCAAGAGTAGCAGAAGCTAAGGATGCGTTTGTATGTACATATGCCAGGAGGGAGGGTTTTCCCCAGCAATACTTGATTCAATTTCACTTTCATTTGTTCCAATTCAATGCACTTTCGGATTTGCCGGCATATTTTTGTTGAATTATTGCCCAGCTTCTGCGATCTCCAAGACCACCCTCCCAACGCCTTCATACTTGACATCCAATTGCTGCTTCACTTCCACGCTCTGGTCGATACTTCTCAACACAGCCAAAAACTCATCCACGCCTCCCCCAACGCCAAAGTAAACCTTCTTGGCCGCTATCAAGCTACGACTTTTCGACTTTGCAGTGGTTGATCGCCGCAGCAGCGCAAGCAGCGTTTCTGAAAATATACCCAGGGCCGATGGGGAATAGATCGTCTCACTCGCAAGGATCAAAGTCTTGCTTGTCCCTTGTCCATTGGCAGAGAAAACCAGATCGACAAAAGCGGGTGACCAAGCACCGGAAATGAAGTCAACTGTGATACTTCGCTGGCGGAGATCTTTTTCGAAGCTTTCCAAAAGTTCAGGCGTGATATCCAATTCTTCCTCCTGGTCTAGACTCTTCTGTGTACTGTCTGCATCCGCATCCACAGGAGCTGCCAGAGTTTGACGTGTCACGATATTGTTCCAGGTCAGGAGGAGATTAGGCAGTGTGACCAGACGAAGCACGGCGGAATTGTAGTCCGCAAATGTAAAATGAGTTTTTCGTTGAGACGTAGTCGACTCCACTGGTGCTGGCTGTGATAACAGCTGCGCGAACAGAGCGAGAGACGGTATTGCCGTTCCTGCACCAAGCTGGAGAATCATATATCAGTGATGATAATGCTCCCATACAGCAGTAGAAAAGAGACAACCAACCTCGATAACATGACGATTCTCATCCCACTCATTGCTAGTCTCGGATGATCCCATCCCTCCCTGTTCGTTGACGACCAGTTTTGCCAAGTCCAATGCACACTCCCAAGTCTTGAAACCACCTTCATAGAAACGCGGCTTAATGTCACCTTCTTCAAGGCCGGCGATTAGTTCTTCGTTATCTTGCCCAGCGCTGTCTTCTGCCATCAGCTGAGTTCGAATGTCGAAAACCTCTCGACGGGCAAGAGTTAATGACCTCTTAGTGCCATCTTGAGAGGCATTGATTGAGAGCCTGTTAAATGATATTTGAGATGGGAGAGCTGGTAGCTGTGATATGGTTATTCAATGTCACATGAAAGATAAAATCCCGGTTTGAAAAAAGACTTTCAGATTAACTGGGACTTTATATTCCCATTTGAAACAGCTTTGGAAAATAAATATCATAAATGATATCTCAATTTCAATATACACTTGGAAAAGATAAGGGGAATATCCAACTTACCCATTCGCCCATTTCATGTCTTTTTGCTTCCACCAGCTCTGGAAGTGAATCATCATTATTCAGAGAAGAATTAACATTTCCTTCCTCACCAACATTGATATCTGAGTCATCGATATCAATATCGTCGCCCGAAAACCCAAAACTGAACCCGGACATTATAGGAGAACTGGTAATGTCAAACCAGGACAGTCCAAGTGATTAGCTGTCTAAATTTTCCAATGAAAATTTTGGAATCTGAGAATAAAAGACAGGAATATATGGCAGTTGTCAAATACCCTCTTCGTAAATCAGCGTTGGTGAGGGTGGGGTTGTATAGCTGCAAATCCTTTGAATGAAAGAGCGTTTGGGCAGTAATTCAGGGTCTCAATTTCGCAGTAAACCAGATCACTGATCAGAATATGCACAGCAAGGGCCGTTCCAGTGAGAAAATCTGGTGATATCCAACGAATTTTCAGAATCCTGTAGATGTGCTTCGACCCTCTTGGTCAAAATTTTGCAGGCGTCATATCCATTGATGACTAAGCGGGTGACGATGGCGGGGGTTTTGTATGTATACAATTTCACTGCTCATGATCAGACAAATATAGTATTCGCATAAGACCAGAGGCTATATAAAGGATGAAAAAGGATTTTTTTTATTAATACAGAATTGAATTGAATGCAGTAGCTTGGAGATAGTCATCTCTAAACGGTAAACACGTATCGTCATTAGTTATGCCAGTTTTCTATCAAAAGATCTATCTATGAATCCCTTGGTCTCTATCGAAGAGATCATCAATCAATGCATCATATTTAGGCGCTTCCGTTCTCCTGCTCGGCTGCAGCCTTGGCCTTGACAAGGGCCTGGAGGACATCAGTCTTGAGGTCCTCGGCATCCTCAACACCGCAGCTCATGCGGACAAGATCGTCAAAGACACCAGCAGCCTCACGCTGGTCCTTGGGGATACCAGAGTGGGTCATGCTTGAAGGGACCTCACATAGACTCTCCACACCACCCAAACTCTCTGCCAAGGTAAAGACCTTGGTGTACTGGCAGAACAGATGAGCGGCCTTTTGACCTCCCTTGATGCGGAAGCTCAGCATACCACCACCCATACCTTGGCGGTGTTGCTTGATAGCGATCTTGCGGTGGGGGTGAGAGTCGATACCGGGGTAGTTGACGGAAATGACATCTGGGGAGGCTTCGAGAGCCAGGGCGACAGCAGTTGCGTTAGTGGTCGCCTCGCGAGCACGCAGGTGAAGGGTCTTGAGACCACGGTGGGCGAGCCAGCAGTCAAAGGCAGATGGGACAGCACCAATAGCGTTCTGAAGGAAGGTAAGACGTTCTTTCAAGTCCTCGGAGCTGAAGGCTGCGACACCCATCAACACGTCCTAGTTCACAGTAAGTTTGGTGGTTTGGTTTGATGGTTCTGGAAAAAACATACCGAATGGCCGTTGATATACTTCGTGACAGAGTGAACCACAATATCTGCGCCGTGCTTCAACGGGTTCTGGACATAAGGGCTCATGAAAGTGTTATCCACCACGACAGTGATTCCATGGCGATGCGCAAGCGCTGACACCTTCTCAATATCGACCAATCCCAATGTCGGGTTGGACGGGGTCTCGATCCAGATCAATTTGGTATCATTGGGTCGAATCAATTCCTCCACATCCAACTCAATGCTTGGAGTAAATGTCACATGAACGCCATGAGCCGCTGCGACCTTGGTGAAGTATCTGTGTGTTCCACCGTACACATCGGAAACCGACACGACATGGGAGCCCGCAGCGAGGGACTGGAGGATCGTAGCTGTGGTGGCAGAACCAGAGGAAAAGGCAAGGGCATATTTGGCATGCTCGAGAGCTGCGACAGCCTGTTCAAAGTTGTCCCTGGAGAAATCAGTATTTTTTGTGAAGATATCAAGCTTCAGAGGAGCTCACCGGTTGGGGTTCGAGCTGCGAGTGTACTCATAGAGACCAACGGGGTTGCCAACGCTGGTTTGGGCGTAGGTAGTAGAAAGGGAGATCTAGCAGACTACATGTCAGATCCACGATCCAGCAACATCACCAAGAGTCATAGTTGAATAAGACTCACCGGAGCAATAACAGCACCAGTTACAGGATCGTGAGGAGCTCCAGCGTGGACAGCCAGCGTTCCGAACCCAGGCTCTTGCGGCGCAGTGCCGTTCTCCGGTCGCAAAGGAATGGTAGAGTTGCCAGTCATCTTGACGTCTATTGAAGGAACAGAAATGCGAGACTAAGAGGGGGGAAGACGAATATAGAGGAAGGATGGAGAAGAGGAAAAAGATTATTAAAAAAAAAAGAAGACGGTCTAGATAGAAGTGGAACTGTCACAAGCGAAACCGTTATTGGATTTATGGCTGAAGATGAGATGATAGAGGTAGCATATGAGATCACCGGCCCTTACAGAAATCAATGAGATCTACGGCACGTTTTCAGAAAGAAATAAATATGAACCAGAGAAAATATAGCCAGCTCGACGGATTATTTGTAATATCACAGTTTATAATCAAGAAGAAAAACCCAGAAGACTGAGGGGCAAAAGAGAAGCAGAAAAAAAACAACTCTCCCCTTCCCCTCCTTGGCGTTTTCAAGAGTCATCAAAACTCCCCTTTGGTTTCTTTTACGTGAGAACCATTCCAGAAACCCGAGTTAATTAGATTAAGATGCTAAAGACTCCACCAGCAGAACACCGTTCGGTCTTCGATCTGTCTTCGAATTCCCACTTCGACTTGGCGGTGGCCGAGAGTAACCGAACGCAGCTATCAGTGACACAGGGCGAGCTTGAAGCCGTACGCAACAGTGACATTGTTTCTGTCGAGGCGGGGTAGATAACTAGAGAATGCATGCAAGGAATCAACTTTTTATTAGTATCGGCTATTGATCTGCACTGGAAAGTCTGTGCTATCAGATTTAGATTGAGCTTTGACATTTTCAAAGGAAAGTCGTGCAGTTGCGATACAAAAATGCCGTGGCAGTATTCAGTTACACAACTACGTAGGACTACGATGTTCAACATCCTTCCAGCAAGGTGTCATTGATAGAATTGTTCGTTAATTTCATGCTCAGCTCATTAATCTCTTCAGTGTATCAAGAATCGGTTTTCTTCTATCATAAACCATCCATACCCAACAAACCAGGAATCCATCACCACCATGACACAGGTCCAAGACCAGCCATTTGCATCGAACCCTGGATATCAGTTAGCTCGGTCACTAAACACAGTAAGAGGACATATCAGGGTCATACAATGATCGAATATGCAGGCTTCCGCTCAATTGCTGCGCCATCCCCAAGATCCGGTGCGTTAGGGATCTGGTCGTGCCATTCCTCCATCTCGACTCGGAATCGAACAATTTCTCCTACATCGAAATAGAATGTCGAGCCGTCTTCGTTATCCCAGACCCAAACTTGGTCGGCGTAGTCACTGTTGGGGTTTAATAACTGAGTTGGTAGATGTGTTTGAGAGCAACTCACAATCGAGCTCCATCTAGAAGAAGGTCTGGGGGCACCAGGATATCAGTGTAGAATTCCACTCCAACTGTGACAAGTCAATACCAGGTCTCTTGTTTGAATTTGACTGCGTACTTCTAATTCCATGCTCAGTGCCGCTGGCAATCTTCCCAAGCATGATTTCGCCTTTGAATGGCCGGAAAACAATAAGGCGGAACTTGACTAGAAGGCATTAGATACAAATGCTTAAACACGAGGTCCTATATGCAAAGTACTGCACAAATGAACATACCGTTGACATTAACAAGACCAGTCCCATGGCCGATCAGACCATCGGATGATTCGAGCAAGTCATAAAAGCCGATACAGAGGCCAATTTTCTGAACAACCTTCACGACAGAGTCAGCTGAACGGTTCTTGCGCAATTGAAGCCAGTCATTGACATCGTACTTTATTAGCATATTTCTCGTTGATATTGTCCTCAATGGCCACGGCACTGAATTTGGAAAAGTCTTCGGGTGAGATCTGAATCAGATCGGAAATAGTTGTCTGAAAGAAAGGTTAGTACGATAGTCAACAAGAAAGACTTGGATAGGTCGACACTGACAAGGATAAACATGGTGATCTTGAGGTGCACACAGCGCAAATGACGGAGGAGTTCTATTCCAATACAATCACACGACAAACATGGACAGTTGAAGACTGAATCCCATATTCAGAACACACTCAAGTTTCCTATATTCCAAAGAAACTATGCCTCCAAAGACAGGAAATTCATCTTCCTGAATAATATAAAAAGCCGAAGTGCTGCAGAGAGCCTTTCAGCCAATCGCAACGTGCGGATCAGCCTGATTTTTTGCCTGACAGGCGCAGCGCCACGTGATCGGCGCGCGATTCCTCTTTGTGCTCGGAACGGAACAACCGGGCTGGAGCAGCAGATGCTCCAGGTCGATAACGAAACTTTTCTTCTGGATGGCTTCAAGATGGAGTGAGGATGGCCACTGGCTTGTCCCGATCCGACGGTCTGCTGAGATATTCCCGCAATGAGCTCCCAGGGGTTTTCTTTCCCCCCTCCCCCTCCCCCTCCTCCTCAGCGACAACCACAGCAGCAGCATAATCCTACATACCCGTCGACCGTGCAGTATGGACAAGGCCACTATAATGGCCAGCGAGGTGGACGTGGCAGTGGTGGACATCACAGAGGCCGTGGGAGAGGCTTCGGGAATCGAGGATCAGGCCGTGGAGGCCACTTGGCTTCCTCCGATGCCAGTCACCATTCTGCATACTCCCCGTCTGTCGGCTACCCACCAGTGAACTATTCGGGTTACACAGTTCAATCTCTGCCGAACCATACTTCAAATGTTCCTACCTCGCAATATACCCCCTCGCAGTCCCCTGGCTTCCAACATCAGACCCCAGCCGCCTACGCATCACCGCAACCATTTGCCCAACATGCAGCAGCGCCTTACCAGCGTCAACCAAGCTACGATGCCGCTTACAATCCACCCGCAGCGCAATCGACACCAAGCTATCCTCCAGTTATGGCTGCCCACCAGCATGTTCCTCAGCCAGGACAACCGCCTATGATGGGTCCGCCTATGCACTGGGGATTTGAGCAGGCAGGATTCACTGGGTCCTTTGCGGGAGGTGAGCACGGACATGCACGGGGCCCGCGCCAATTTAATACCCATGGCCATCAGGCCTCTACGCCTGACAAACCAATGAAGCAGTACCCGAACAAGCGTGATCATACATCAGCTTTTGGAAAACCCCAATCGGTTGGGCCACGAACTCCGGCACCGCCTCCGGTTCCGAGCTTTGGCAACCCTCTACCTTCAAAGCCACCGCCTCCGGCTGATGTTTCGCGAAAACAGAAAAAGAAAAAGAGAAGGCATAACCAGCTTGGGTTGACTCCTAAGACGGAAGACCACGAGTCGAGTGAGGAGGAAGACGATGTGGATGAAGAGTCACGGCTAGCACCAGAAAGCGGTGTTCCAGCGGCTCCGCTTCAGTTTTCCTATAAGGGGCGGACGTCCAAGTTACAAACAGCCTCGGAGATCGCTGCATGGATTGAGGAGCGGAAGAAGCGATTCCCCACTCAAGCTAGAGTCGATGAAAAGAAAAAGGCCATAGAAGAGGCGAAGAAGGCGCGCGATGCGGCCTTGAAAGAGAAGGATGCTCGCAAGCAGGAATTGAGACGGCCACAAAAGGAGGCTCGTGCAAATAAAGATCCACAAGAGAAGCCTACCGATGCAGCTGGCGTGGCCGAGAAAGCCAAGCAAAAGGCCGATAAACTACGCCGAAAGCTTGCGCGGGAAGAGAAACGGGTTGCTAAGGCCGAGGCGGATGCCGAACTGGCTCGGCTTCAAGTTGAAGCACTACAAAAGAAGTCTATGGATGATGGGAACGAGGCGACTTCAAGCCAGGCAGCGCCAAACACAGATGAGGCTCAGCCCGACCAGATTGTCAATGGGACAACATCTGAACAGGAGCCGCAGACTTTGGATGAAACCGATGTTACACAAAGTGCTACTACACCCATTGTATCAGAAGATCCTATTACACAGGACACTTCCTCAGCACTAATTGACGATGCCGTTTATATCTCGTCTTCTGATTCTGAAGCCAGCGATTGGACCTCTTCAAGCGGCTCCGACGTTTCATCGGATTCGGACGAGAGTGATGATGACTCTGCGCCCGAAGAAGCGAGTTCTCGTCGTGAAGGCCCGGAGCGCGTGCCACCGCCACCCCGAGAAGAGAAGAAGCGAGTGTGCCGGCACTTTGCTCGAAGCGGACGTTGTTTACGCGGGGACAAGTGCAAATTTTCCCACGAATTGCCAGAGCGGGGGGCCAAAGCGAAGCAGCCACCCGAAAAGAAGGGACGGAAGGGGCTTTTGCAGTCGGTAAGTGAAGAAGATATATTCACATTTCAGGGATATGGCTAACTCTTGCTAGTTACTTGAGCGCGACAAAGAAGACGAGACCCGACGAGTCATGGAAGCGATCACGTGGCTCGGCGAGAACGGCATGCTGGAAGAACCAGCCGAAGAAGTCAAAGAAGCCAAAGAGGCCAAAGAAAGCGAACCCCCAGTGGTTCAAGATAGTGAACATACTACTAATAACAACGGGAGCAAAGAGGATTTTTACTGTTACCACCCAGGGATCTAACTAGATCCTTTGACATGTATCTACTAGTATCTTCTTTCATGGTATCGGATCCAGCTAAACCAGTTGGCCACCACTACGATATAATGACCTGACTCTAGAACCAATGGCTGATAAAAGAATTTTCAAAGCATCTATACTCTTCTCAGTAACTGCCCCGTTTCTGCATCATGTACATGTAGCACTCCCACCAACGCTCTAGCTGCGTCATAGTGCAAGCTTGATTCCTAAATTGATGCACATTTCTTAGGCTTGTTTTCTTTTTTTTTTT